>NC_133876.1:6545253-6588991 GCF_044706935.1 Curcuma longa | reverse complement strand
AGCGCCCATACGCATGACTGAGGAACTGAATTTTGATTACGCCTTGCCCAGACCCCAAGCTCTTGTGCCCCTAACTGCATCGGATGGTTGCATGGTTTCTGATGACAAGATTGATGATCTTGAAGTTTTACGGCTGGTGCCTCCGAAGCACAAATATCAGCTGGCCATTTTATTGACTTTACCAGAGTCAGATTACAACAAGAAACTTGGGGTCTTCCAGGTATCTAATACTGAATACTGAAAGCCCTTTATTCTGAGCTTTTGATGTTGTTTTTGCAAGTTGATCGATGGTATCTTTGTTCTGTTCTTTGCTTATTTGTACTTCCTCGAGGCATTGTATAATCAATCACACATTGTCTTCATACTGATCCAGCATCCATGTATCATAATGTGCCTAGTTATTGTCATTTGTTACATTGCTGATGACTCAAACACATCTCTTATTACATTCTAATTATTGCTAAATTTTATTTTCTTATCTAAAATCTACAACGGTAACTATCTATGACTCTTTTATTAACTTATTCTCACACTCTGTTTATTCGGAGGGAAGGAAATAGAAGGGAAATGAATAATTTAAATGAAGATGGGAACAAAGAAAGGAATCATTTTTTTTTTAGATTCTTCTCTCTTATCTATTGTCTTCCAAGTATATAAACAAGTGAAAAAAAAAGATGATTTTATTTTGTATTTTTCTCTTATTTCCACCCATCATAGATCAATAAAATTCATTTGCAATTCTTTCTTTATATTTCTTCATGATTTGTCAAATTAAATAAATAATATAGTTTATCTTTCAAAGATGAAACTAAATTGATATAAAAGAACCACCCTTTCATTTCTTAGTCTTCTCTCAATCATCTTTTCCAAGTTTCATAGTATAATTCATCAGCTTACTCTCTCTATACTTAGAACAATATTATCTACAGTTAGTTTTATAAATTGGTGGTACAGAAATTTTTCTTGCATTTTTTAGAATAGACATCTTCTTAATTCTTGAAGATTTGCTCTACACTGAATATTTGAAGTTTGTATTGAGTATAAGTGGGATAAACTAACTAGGTGCTTTATAAACAACTGTCTGCATTTGGAAAAAATTAATTTTTGATCCTATTTAATTTTGAAACTAAGACCTAGTTGTATAACATTATTTTAAGATATATTGTTGGTTAGATTTTTGTTCATATTGAGGGGGAATGGCTTAATGAATTAATCCAGTACGCTTAAATTGGCCAATGAGCTTCCAATTTTTTTTCTATGAATCCTAATGTGCATCGCAAGTGATACTGTGATTTCTTTGAGATGTTTTTCTTCCATTCTATTCCTTGTTCTTTTATGCAATTTCACTTGTGTCCGCATGCTCCCTTGTCTTACTTTCTGTTCAGTGTCAATTCTTCCTATAACAATTGGAAGCAGTAAACTGAATTATGCATCTTGTAACTCCACTATGGGATCAAAGCAGAATTATTTATTTGTTTTTCTTCGGGCTATTCTTCACTTTGCGTAAACCTTAACTTATTTTAGCTGTCTATAGTGTTTAGCTGGATTAATAAAAAAAAAAGTTTACTGTTACAAGGAACAAGGGGAATAAGGTAAATGACTGCCGAAGTGGGAAGTGTCCAAGAACAAGACAAATCCTTTTTGACTTCCGAATGAATAGATATCTACAATTTTCTGCATTCATTTCCTACACTTCTCATCCAAACTTGCTGCACTAGTTATCCTGAACTGCATGTTCTTGTGAGACTGAATTCCATTGAACATACAATTGAATTGGATATTTGATCTTATTCTACACGTTGAGAATTCTTTGCTTGGTAGAGTTGGATATGCATAGACAGAATTGGATGTTATTAGACTGTTATTGTTTATTCAATAAATTAATTGCCAAATAAGAATACCTTTTAGCGTCCATCTATTTTATTTCTCTCACCAAGAAATGCTTAGGGTTGGAGCTTATTCTTTCATGTGATCTCTTCTGATCTTGTTCTTTGCCTTCTTTCAATTTGCTTTTACCTTGTCTTTTGTCATTTTTCAACTTTGATGTTTGTTAAAATTTCCTCATCTTGTTTCAAACAATGTGAAGATGGATAAGTCTTGGATGATTCACATAGTTAGCCTAGAAAATTGAAATGTTCGTTTAATATAACTTCGTATATTAATCTTTTTGTTTGACTTTCTGGGTTTTGACAAATTCCATATATTGTTAATTTTTATATATCTACTAAGTCATTGCTTGGAATACAATTGATACCCAACAGAACTTGTAAACATATGTTTCATTTTGTTGTATCGGTGTAGAGAATTTCTGGCATGGTTAATGAACTTGGTCTTTCAAGTGCAGGTCAGGGTGGAATTATTGACTCCAGATGGTGATGTCTCATCTACCTCATGGCGTCCATGTGTGCTCCACTTCAAGAGCTTTCAGTTTCACTTATTAGAGATATTCCTCAAATCTGTGTTTATGTTAACTGGCTATTCTTCCGAGTTACAAGTTCTTATGGTACAAATGAATGGACTTACTGAAGGAAGAAAACCAACAGTATGCATTAGGGTGACTCTAGAAGAGAGGGCAGGATATAGGGCTGGTGCCGGTATCCCCGAAATTTATTCTGCACATATGAAACTTGAATCTGACCTTCCTCTGGTCAATAGGATTATCTGGAACTGGAAGATAACTTTGTTCATCTGGACGGCTATGGTAGTATTCAACTTGCAGCTCGTTACTTTACTTTTATATTGCAGACCCATTCTACTTCCTGGAGTAAGGAGGTAATGGCCATCCGCCATCGCCACCAACATCGAGGTCAGTTGTTATTCAACAATCTTTCTCGAGATTCAAGCTCATGATAATGGTGGCTCTCAGGGGGCACTGCAGTACTTTAACCTTGTAAATATATTGGATGAAGATTCGTCTGCTGGCATTTTGACTGCTCGATTGTCAGTCAATTTATCAGGGTTACCCTCCAAATTTATCTGCGAATACTTTCGGTGTGTAAATATCTTGTTGAGTTCAACTATTTCGAAGATTCGATTCATTCACATCTGCTATGTTCTTCGATTTACATAGTTCCACACAGAAACAACTTATAGTTTAAGAGAAAGTGTTTGCAATTTTCTTTTCTTTTCCTTGTTCTACATGGACATCAATCTTTTTAACACTTGGGATTTCATCCGGGTGCATAACCGCCTAAGAGACAAATACGTGGCTTGAATTTCAAATTGTCTTTCATTCTTATTCAGGGAAGAAGGGATGTGAATCATTTACAGAGACATTTTGCAAAGTAGTTTCTTGATAGGGGTGAGTAAAAATTCAGTTAAATCGAATAAATCGATCGAACCGATCAAATTAAAAAATTCGATTTAGTTATTTTGAAATTTCGATTATTTTTTTTAAAAAATTGATTAATTCGGTTCAGTTTCAGTTTTAAAATTGTTTATTCGGTTAAATCGAATTAACTAAAATAAAAAAAATAATTTATAAATTTCTAAGTAAGTAAATGTATAAATTCTTAACTAATAAATTTTTATAATATTTAAATAATTTAGTTATTTCGGTTAATTCGATCGAAAATTGAATTAATAAGTTTTTTATCAATTCGGTTTGTTCAATTTTTATTTAAAAATTTAGTCGATTCAGTTAGTTTAAAAAAAATTAAGTTCAGTTCGATTTTAATCGAAAATATCACTCCTATTTCCAGGTATAATTGGGTAGTAGCTAAAGCATAAATTCTAATATTTTACAACTCAAATAGTATTTAGCATGAGAAACAAGAAGGGTAAATTATACATTCAAGTTACTGGCGCAAATGATTTTTCTTTTGTTCTTAGTTTTTAGGGATCGTATCAAGTTTTTCTTTAAAAAAAATCGATTTAGATAATATAATATATGTGCTAACTTCTATTAAAATAGATTTTTAAATCATTATAGATTTAAAGTGCTGTTTTATAAAAAAAAATAATAAAACAAGAGCTACATTAAATATGAGTATATAAGAAATATAATTGAAACTGTGCATGTGGTTTATCTAAAGAAAGGAGAGTGGTATTATCTCTTGTAACACCCCCAATTAAAGTCCAATTTAGAAAAAAAAAAGAATTTTCATTTATTCTTTTAATTTAGTCAGAAGATAAACTAGCACACTCATTGGTTAAGATTGATGAGTTGTAGGATTAATTCTAACCCCAGTTTACTTCGGTTCACTTGGGCCAGTAAACGAATTTGCTTGAATTAGGTTTTGACTCGATTCAATTAACCAATTTTTTTTAATTAAAGTAATGATTCGTTTGTCCTCTGTTTTAAAAATTCTGTATAAAGGAACATATTGCAAAACATGGAGGGTCAATTTTAGCCATCCAAGTGTTGTTCATTATATCTGACCTATTGCCCCCGGGCATCATCAAGCCGGTTGCAAGTAATAGAATTATCATCATATAACAAAGATCAAATCGCAACAACCACGAAATACCCTTCCACATATGGACCAATTCAATACATGATTAATCTATCTCTATCTAATTGTGAAACCGATACTGAACCACTTGGAATGATGAACCACTTAAGATGAACATAATCATCTTTTGCCACCGTAATATCCCACCTATTGACGATCACTTCATTATTGATAGCCGAAGGGCTAAATAAGAGTCCTCTATAGAAAATCTTATGAAGTGCCACTCTATAAAATTTATATTCCTTAGTCATGATGTTCAACCACATATTATTGTATTGCAAAGTGGGGAAAGGATGAAACTTACATTCGAAATTCCTGAATTCGCGTGAAAAGTATCAATCAAAGAGGTAAGATAACAAAAAGTGTTTCATTGAACTAAATTAACAATGATCAAACAAAATTTCGCCTACTAGGAAACGCACCATCAACCAAGGTTATGTTGGTGTCCTTATTTACCAAAAAGAAAACAGTGATAAATGGGCAGTCAAAACCTAACTAATACTTGATGAATTATTTGTTTTAAGAAAACGCCGTTGAGAATGACGACAAGCACCTGAACTGATTTCGTATACATCAAAAAACCAGCAAGCAAAAATGGAACATCCTTTGCTCACACATGCACCAAATTACACCGAATCATGAAGCGCCCTTCTTTCTCAAGCTCTAAAACACACACAAAACTCTATGAAACACTTACAGGAAGGATAGCTGTTTCCTTCTGTGTCTTACACCTGCAATAAATAATTTTTTAGAGCCATTAAGAGTGTTCTTGTTCAAAGAACAAGAAAAAAGAGAGCATTGAAAGAGATTAACCGTGGCATGTAATTAGCAGTGTTTTGAGAAAGCAGTTTTAGGCAACTGAATAATAATAAGAAAACAAATTGGAAAAGGAAGCAACAATTCTAGTTAGAAGTGTCTCCAAGTTGTCATAACTTTTCGAGGATTATTAGGTGTGTTATAATTATCCAGGTGATATTTTTGCTAAGAAATAGCTTTGGAATTACTAAATCTATGAATAAAACATTGCAAGCTAGGCGAAGTAGTTATCAAATTTTTAGACATCAGAACACATTCTTCAATTTTATTTTTACCTATTGCAAATTGAACGCGATGCAAAATTATGATTGTTGCAATTGTTACACATCCAATCCCCATCACGCCATTGATTTGCCCTGATAAAGAGGAAAAAAGAAAATGAGTTTGCAGGCCAGAAAATGGGTGCACATCTAACTCATGCAATGCAATGAACCAATACACATGCAGTATGAAGGTTCATCACTTCTTTAAAATAGTGGAGGATGTTGGAATAACTTAAGATGATTAGCATGAGTTCACAAATAGCATAAGATGAGAGCATGAGTTCAAGTAATAATAATTCTCACCCTTTTCCAATAAGAGTAGGCACCATTCTTTGCTGTGAAGAATGAATATTCATTTGCATGGACCTTAGTGCAAAATCTTCACTGCAAAATTTAGCATACCTTCCAGCACATTGATCATAACTGTAACCTTCTGGTTGCTCAAAGGTCTGCCATGAGCTTGTCAGAGTTAGGCCACATTAAGGATATAAATTCATCTATTTACTTGAAAATGTACTTGCAAAAAGATTGTTATTTACATTTCCTGCATTCAGTCTTTTGCTATCCCAGCCAATAGAAAATTCTTCAGATGCAGGGCGTTTTGTACCCAAAGCTGGATATAAGTAGCAAGATCAATCAGTTCAACAACAGTTAACTCAAAACTATAAAATATCAATGATTTGAAACATATTGATCGATTGGCATGTAATGCATTATAAGAATTTTGGATGTTTCAAGAAAGGTAATAGCAGTTAAAACTCTGCTGTTCAATGTTTTTCATACAAAAAATAAGAACATATACAAACCACTCAACATCCTTAGAAACAGAATATTGGTCCACGAAAAACTGGTTGAACTTTCAACTTAGCATTCTTATAATCAGTTTTACAAGAATGTGTTTTCTTTCAGAAGTTTTTATAGTAAGAAAATAAAATATAGAAGTTCATGTGTCTGTTCTCATCTTTGGTGTATGGCAAGAATTATTTTTATGCAAAAGTTATAATATTTCTTTTGTGTCAAAAGGGGGTGAAACTTTAGAAGGCAATCACTTGTCCACAGATTGTTTACATATCCTGAGTTGAAATACCCTTGCCACTTAAACTTCATATCAAACTGCTAATATATCACTTGAAGGGAAGTGTTACATCCCAATTTTATTTGGGGATAATTAGTTGTATCGAGGGAGCATTTAGGGTGGGATATGACATGAAAGATTACCATTTGATGGATCAACCTCAGGCGGGGTATGACATTAAAGTTTTGAATGTTTTGAATTATTATCTTTGTTTCGTAATTTGATTTAAAACTGATGCAGTTGAAAGAACAAGGGAATAGCATGGGGAGTTGATGATTGTTAGATTTTCATATATTCACACGCATTTGATCAAAAGAATGACAAAGAACAATGAGCATACTTGAAAACATATCTGGAACTATGGAGGTGTCTACAGAAGAAACAACAGACGGTAATGGCATATTGCACTTTTTACACTGCAAAGGAAAATGAAATCAGGTGATTGGTTTTCAACTGGCACAAAATTTAAGAACTACGTAAATAGCAATGCAGAAAAGGATGGAAATTATTGCGATCGTATTACAAGGAAGCTGGTAAGCGCATTGTGTAAGAGGAGACGGATCTGAAACATCATGCAAGCCACAAAAGCTAATGTACTTGCATTAGAAAGGCCTACAGTAACCTGGTTCAGAAGAAATACTAAAATGAAAGTCTCCAGTTAAAAATTAATGAATGTGGAACTATAAGAACTCAAAGTTCAACCAATAATAAACTGCAGCATAATATAACATGAACAGTCAATCTGTGGTCATCATCTTCTCTTCTGCCACCCCAGAGTGGCTATCTGCCTAACCACCTCCAGCTTGGTCTCTAATCCAAGGCACTATGATGGCCTCACCATATGTCTTCCTCTACTTCGACTGTTCTAACCGTGGTCAAGTTAATGTCATTTTATTTTGGCACCACAAATTAGCTAAACGATAGCCTCACATTTATTTGATTCTTACATCGCCATATCTGCCTCGACAAGCTCTCCCCATCAGTAATTCTAGACTCCACCCTCTTGGCTTATTCCTATCTCTCAATCTGTCGATGTATCCCACCTACTCCCAACCTCTAACAAAGAATTCTCCCTCTCCATCCCTCAGATTTGGACAACCATGTTATTGGTACAAAATAAAGCAAGAGACAAAATTCCAAGTTTAGGTAGCTCTGTGCCAATGCCACCTCATAGATCACACTACAATATTAGCAAAAGGAAAGAAAACCCATGGACGCCCATCCTACATAAGAACTAAAGGATGGATAAGTTCACAGCCTTGAAGAAATCAAAGTACAAGCCTGGCCATTACAGTGTCCATAAAGGTTTGGCAAATTGATCATGTCATAAACATGATCAATTTAGAGACAAAGACCTCACCGAACTTAATATCATTTCCACATGAAAATTACATTTGTATTCTTTTTATTTCTAAAGCATGTTAAACAATGTTGACCAACATTAAAACATTGTATAAATCAGAGAAAAAATAGAAGCAAGCAAGAGAAGATAAGATCTACTTGAATATCAAATTTGCAAAAATTAACATGATAATTTGGAAGAAATCAAGCTTTACATTAACATGAGACTAACATTGTGGTCTTACCTCAGAGCGGGACGAATAGTTGTGGAAACCACAATCACATATCCAGTCACCACTGCACCAGCCTTTTGGGGTTGGAAGAAGCTGAGACGTGTTGGGATATTCACCTCTCGCATTTTGGATTGAGGAGAAACTGGGAGCCATTTGCATTCCAAGTTTACTTTCAGCCCCAAGCAGCCAACTTGAACTGGGAAGAAGTGGCTGAATAGCTCGATTGCTGGTAAATGCAGTCTGTGACCCATATAATCCTTGTAGCATTGAAATATAATGTGCATACGCTGGCAGTGTTGACCCAGGCATTGCAATAGCTGGCATTGCAGCTTCTTCCTTCAATAGGCCACACTTTTTGCATTTTTCTCTGGATGCATAATTATTGTTACTGCAACCTGTTGATCCATTTGGGGTACAAACCAAACTTAGAGCAAAAGAAGAATTCAGAATAAGCATACACATCAACCATCTTAGACCAAGAATCATGAGATAGAAGAATACAATTTAGTACCAATATGTAAGATCAAATATCACAAAGCTTAATTGAATAGATGTTACTATATGAACATTGATTTAGATACAATAATCGATAATGAATTGGTCTGGTAATTCCAACAAGAAATGCATAGAAGGGAAATAAATATTAGCTTAAACGAAATTTAAATCTAAAAACAGGTGAGTTTCCTTTAACTATAATAGTCAAAATATGAAATCATTATAATTATTGCACCTATTGGAACCACTCAAGGTAACGGACAAGTTTCTTAAAAGATAAACCTGTATCCAGAATTCTATCAAGAACATCAATGGAAAATCTAATAGATTCCAGTGTCATTCGAAATGTAGTTAAAAGGAAACAATACCAAACTCAATCAATCGGTTGCAAACCATGGACAACTTATTGAGACATTACACAATTTATTGAAAAAACAACCGATGATGATAGAAGATATTTCAAATATTTATTCAGCATAAGTATTACATTTAAGTTTTTTTTACCTAAATGAATGACATTTCAAAAAAATTGTTGTCTTATTCTCATAGAGATATAGGAGAAACATATGATTCCAAAAATCATTAATGATTTTATACTCTGAGGAAAAATTATGTAATATAAGATAAAGTTACAATTATAGTTTGGATTTAACTACCAACTAATGAATGAACTTGATGATGCAAAAAATCACAACCCATCTTGAATTTACTAATGTTTTCACCATACAAAATTACTATATATACTATGAGGTTTAAACAATCACCGATAAGTGAAATAAGTATATTGGTAAATGAAATCATATTATCATATATCAGCGAGATTATCTAACTTAGAGAAGTAGTTGAAGAACATATAAGGATCAAAACAGAGCCAAATGCGTTGAAGCAGAATAAGTATTTGTGGAGTGAATCATCATGGATCTCAAGTAATGTGCTTTATTTGTCAGAAGAATCATAAACCTAGACGAAAAGAGTCAAAAATCAAGTGACAATCCTACAGCCAGCACTTTCACCCAACATCAGATTCACATTAACTGGGAATTTATCAAGCGACCAATTAGTTCATCAACACGTGCATGAAAATTTCGTGTGAATGGACGACCTAACTTCGGGTTTACTGCACCGTGCCTATCTTCATCAAGGATTAAACAATTGAAGCGCACCAGATATCTGCTTTCTTCTCTTTTTGGTTGGCAATGGCAGATGATTTTGTTTGGCAAGATTCGTTTTTGAGGGATGTTTAGCGGGATTGTTAGCGGAACCAACTCAATCACCAGTCCTAATCCCCCTCTAAGAGCTTCAAAACCCCTTCAAACAAGCCAAGGTCGAGGCTTTCGAAGAAATAGTTGCGCACGCGAAGCAAATCGACAGGAATAGCGAAAGAGAAGATACAGACTGGTGAGGGGCTACCGGAGCAGATCCAGTCGCCGACGCGAGGGAGCCATTTGGAGTGGGCGGGGGTGTTGGTGTCGACGAGGACGCGCGGCTGCTTGCAGCGGTTGCAGAGGGAGCGGAAGGCGTAGTTGCGGTTGCGGCAGCCACCGCAATCCCAGTCTCCTTCCTTGCCCTTCCCCGTCGCCATGGCGTGGAAGCGAGCGAGCGAGCGAGTGAGGAGCGGAGGGAAGCAGGCGCCGCTAATCAATTAGCGAGGGAACGACTGCAAAATTATTCCCCAATTGCGCCGCAGCATATTCTCTCTCTCTCACGCGATCATTCCATCGCCGCATTAACAACGACGGTAAAATACATGAAATTATTTTATTTATTTTATTATTTATTTATTTAAGGCCGCGTGGGGTGCTGAAATTGAAAAGGATGTCTTACTTAAAAATAAATAAATAAAAGGTGACCTATAATACGAAAATGTTTATTCTGTTGTTGTAAAAAATGATAAATTCTAATTAGTCGTATTGATTTAATCCTGAGAGTGATCGATCCAACTCCATAAAAAATTTTCACCGACCACCAAGATAAATCGGGACATATTCTGTTGTAGCTTTTAAATAAAGTTGCTTTAATATACTTAAAATTACATTAATGAAAACTATTTTAATTTAATTAAAATAGATCCAATTTAATCAAATATTATTGGAGCAATTTTGATCAAAATTATTTATAGTAATTTTGTCCAAATCTAATCCAACATACAAAGTTGCTCCAATTGCTCTATGTTGAAGTAATTTTGATCAAAAACTACTCTAACAACGTTGAACAAGGATATTTTCAAGATAGATATTTTTTATTGTTTTCTAAAAAAATAAGATGTTCTTTTGATGATAACGTCTTTTTTATTTTCACCCATGAAATTTTATAAAATTCATATGACCTTTGTGTTCATATTATGTTTAGGGGATGACTACCCTTCTTTACCAAGGAGCCCTTCTAATGGAGCTTAGTGTTGTTAGATGGGCATGCCTCAATCTCTATGTAAGGAGGTTGTTCCTTTTGAGGCATTAATCTCTTACATGTTTTTTTTTATCCATGGATTGTGTCATTGTTTTGTGACTATTTGATCGATAGTGTTGATGGATAAATCACATTCTTCCTATTTTCCAATCGGTGAATCTACACCTGCCTTCTTTAGTACTCAAATGGCTCGAGCATATATCGTGAAATCAAACTATGCTTATTATTTTCAATATAGTAATACAATTGCATCATTTGTTTGACTTATAAGATAAAGGGAGGGGGAGTTGTTAATTGCTCTTAATGAACCAAAGGTTAAACATCAAGTACTAAGACCTATGACAATATACTCTTGGTTCACCGATGTGAATGTGGAGTGTGGTCACTCCAATAAGTTAGGATGGCAATCCTAAAGATTCATATTATATATGGGTCGACGGCCATATTAATTGGATGATTATCAATTGTGTGAGTTATTTTTAATCACTTAAATAAAATAGTTAGTTTGGATTTGTGGGCATTCAATTTTGTATATTTTTGAGATGACTTGTTAAAGTGTAAATTAAGTTATAAGACATTTGTGCTTTGCAAAAGAAAATCAATAGATATTTGGATACAAATTTTTTAAAATTATTTTCATATTAAAAATGGTGAAACATTGTTGGAAGCTCTTAAAGCATAGAAATCCTTGTAGGGAATTTTTCAGTCATAAGTTTAGAAACTAGAAGGAGCTCAAGATATTTAAATCTAGCTAGATTCATTTGTTAGGTTATGTCACGACAAAAAGGTAGGATTGTGAAACCACGATGTGTTTTTCACGAGGTGGAGCCGTGGGAGGAGAAGTATATATAATTAAGAAGAATCTGAGTCATGTGCAACCATGTGCATTGCGGTCCTACACTTGCAGTGTAAGAATCAAGAGTTTCAAATCATCTAAAAATTAATTTGTGTGCATGAGTTTTATTTATCTTTGTTTTATTTATTTTTTACTGTATATTAATATTTTATAGATAAACACACGCGATCGATTGAAGTAAAATTATAAATCATTATTCACCTCCTCTAGCGATATTGTCGATCCCATCCAATGTGATGGTCAGAGGAGGTGAATAATTGTAATTTTAAATTTAATATTCAGATGAGTTGAGCCTTGGAAATAAAAATGCAACAATATAAACATGTAACAATAGTTCATGTTAAGCACTACTCACAAGTCAATTTCGCTACAAACGGTAGGACAAATACACTCCCATGAGCTTAATCTACCTTTTTTTTTTGCCCCCCGTTATCCAACTTTCCAAGCATAACCTAACTAATTAACCAATCCAATATAGTAGGCTCGTAGTCAGCTCAACAGACTTAAACCATGCTATACCTAGACATGGGCATCCATCGACAACTAGTTGCAATTCTACATTGGCTTCGGTGAATTCGAAGCCTCGATCTTGCTTCTTCTCTTTTAGTTTAACCACGAGCTATTCAACACCATATTGAACGTAAAAAGTACTATTCTCCATTTGAGATGAACATTCTGTTTAGGAAGAGATGGGAAAAAGAAAGGAAAGGTAAATAAAGGATAGGAGAATTTTGCCTCTTGTTTGGGATATAATGAGTGAAGGAGAAGAAGGGAAGAGAGGGGTAAGCTTCACCCTTGTATGCTCATCGATCGCTATAATTTCTTATATTCCAATTTTGAATATAAGAAAGGGGAAAGAGAAGGGAAATTTAAAAATATTTTATTTTAATTATATCTCTATTTTAAATATTAATTTTCAAATTAACTTTAGATATCCCATCTTTACACTGTCGCTCCTCACACAACACATGTCATCATCGTCCAATGTCAAACCACTCACATTCTACGACATCGACATCGTCCCAAATAGTAAATCTCTCCTGTTGTCTCCGGTAGCTCCGGGAGTACGCAAACTGATACGGATCGTCGAGGCTAGTGTTCAACACTATCTCCGTAAACGATATTGCTCCGCTACGGTGCTAACGGATAGCAGCAATTCGTTCCCAAGATACAACGACGAACGTCTCGGAATAGTAGCACTCCAAATTCCGAGACCGACGAACTCTCTCGTAGGCTTTTTGGACTCCGAATGCACTAGATGAGATGAATGCACAAGGAAGAGAAGAATCGATGAATTCGATGAAATTTCCATCATCTGGAGGGATCTATTTATACTAAGTGAAGAGGTTGAATGAGTGGATGTGACCCTTGGACGAGATCAATCTGGATCGTCCGATCTGGAGGGTTGTAACCCTTCATATAGCCCTCTTGATCTCATCCATCAGATCTGAAGAGTTGTGCCCTTCAGATCTCGCCTCTTGTCATCAGCCGTCGGATCTGAATCTAATGATCCATTCGATCTGACGCTTCAGATCAAGTCTCATCCCAGCGGTCAGATCGTGACTCTTCGCGATCCAACGCTCCAGATCGCATCACAAGCGATCCATCACACCTCTTTGATCAACGGTTGCCATCCGTTCGCCCAATCAACAGTCCAGTCATCTCTTCTTGCCCACGTGGATGCCACATAGGCATTGCCACGTCAGATACGAGCCTGACACGTCACCCGAGTGCCACGTAGGCACTGCAATGTCATCTGGAGCATAAATTTAAGCTCCTCAATGCGACGACGCGTACGTGCGAAGTGCAAAGTGCGCCTACAAAGCGCCCATTGCGCACGTGCGCACGTGCGCGCGTGGCGGGTGGCGGGCTCACAGGTGCGAGCACCTGCTCGCCCCTGAGAAGAGAGCACCTGGTCTTTTTGTGTTAACTCCATTAACACAGCATCATTAATAAGGAAAGAAAACACATCGAAAATTTTCGATGTGGGACTATTCTCCCATGTATTTCCTTATATATAACATTAATTAATAATTAATGTTATTCGGGCCAATCTTAAACAATTAATTTCTCATTCACCCTTAATCGGTTTTGAGCAAATTAATAGTCTAAATCTATCTACGCGAAACGTAGATTTCAATTTTGAAGTCAATTACGACTTTCATCAATTGATGGCATTCCGATTTTTCTACAAAACCGTATTGGTCCATTAAGGCCCCAATATCCAACAATCCCCCACATGAATGGAAATTAATGCAATGCGTGTATGCATGCTGACACTTTACAAGAGTCCAATCGATAAGTCACTGCATCGGGAGAGGTAGCTTGTGGCTTTGAACCTTCCGTAGTGGAATGCTATCGAGTATACTAGGCTGCGCAGTGAACGTGATGTCTTGAACTGCTCAGCTGTTGGTGTATACTAAGACAATAACACCCACACAGAGACCTATCTCACCTACTTTAGGTTCTCATGGTTGGTTCCGTTTCGGCCATGGACACCATCTTGGATTCATGAGTGTTTCATTGAAGCGGCCTGTCTTCACACTCACATAGGTGACACTTCTATCAAGAGTATCCTACCATACTCCACCTTATAAGGTATAGAAGTCATTAAAAGCATAAGCTTAACCTCACTACATGTGGTAGGACAGCACCAATTCATCCTAGGATTGGGATAGAGAAATATCTCATGTGCTGTAACACAACTTCTGTAACTTCGTTGTCCCATTGAACCAAGATCTTGGGATCTCCAGTCAACAAGGTTGGGTTACCGCTACAGTCATTTTCAGTTGTAGATTTTTAATCTCATTCCTCTTGATGAGCAGTATACTTGATCTCGACTCAACCCCTTCGTAAGAGGATCTGCCAAATTATCTTTGGACTTAACATAGTCGATTGCAATCACTCCATTCGAGATCAACTGCCTAATGGTATTGTGTCTACGACGTATATGTCGTGACTTACCATTATACATACTACTCTGTGCCCTTCCAATCGCCGATTGACTATCACAGTGGATCAGTACGGCAGGCACAGGTTTCGTCCAGCTCGGAATATCTTCCAAGAAATTTCGCAGCCATTCAGCTTCCTCAGCTGCTTTGTCTAGTGCTATAAACTCGGATTCCATAGTTGACCGAGCAATGCACGTCTGCTTAGTGGATTTCCAAGATACCGCTCCCCCACCGATCGTGAATACATATCCACTAGTGGATTTGGAGTCTTTTGTATCTGATATCCAATTAGCATCACAATATCCCTCTAACACAGCGGGATATTTTCCATAATGTAATCCATAGTTCATAGTATATTTCAAATATCTAAGAACTCGCATCAATGCTTTCCAATGGGTGTCGTTTGGATTACTCGTAAAACGACTCAGCTTGTTGACCGCACAGGCAATATCCGGACGTGTGCAGTTTGTGAGATACATCAAACTGCCTATTATCCGAGAATATTCCAACTGCGATATGGGCTCACCATGGTTTTTCGCTAAGTGTTGACTTAGATCCATAGGTGTTTTCACTGTAGAGAGATCGTACGCATTGAACCTTTTCAATACTGACTCTACATAATGGGATTGTGTCAAAACTATCCCATCAGATGTCCTGAGAATTTTAATTCCCAATATAACATCTGCTCGACCCATATCTTTCATATCAAAATTCTTGGTCAACATTTTCTTTGTAGTCATGATTACATCATGATTACTACCCATTATTAGCATGTCGTCTACGTATAGACACACGATTACATATCCTTCAGGTGTGTTTTTGACATAAATGCATTTGTCACATTCATTTATTCTGAATTCGTTTGACAGCATTACTTTGTCAAATTTTTCGTGCCATTGTTTAGGCGCTTGCTTAAGTCCGTACAACGACTTAACAAGTCGACACACCTTTTTCTCATTTCCTGGAGCCACGAACCCCTCGGGTTGCTCCATATAAATTTCTTCTTCCAACTCACCATTTAAGAACGCAGTCTTAACATCCATTTGATGTATTTCAAGGTCATACAGTGCTGCAATGGCTATTAGCACTCGTATGGACGTAATCCTTGTCACCGGTGAGTAGGTATCGAAGTAATCAAGGCCTTCCTCTTGCTTGTACCCCTTGGCTACAAGTCTGGCCTTATACTTGTCAATCGATCCATCAGCTTTATACTTGCGTTTTAGTATCCACTTACAACCTAATGGTTTATTACCAGAAGGAAGGTCTACTAATTCCCAAGTATGATTATTCATGATGGACTCGATTTCACTATTGACAGCTTCTTTCCACATTGGAGCATCGGGACTAGAGAGAGCTTCACTTAATGTTCTTGGGTCCATCTCTGACATGAAAGTCATGAAATCTGGCCCGAACGATTTCTCAACTCTAGCCCGTTTGCTACGACGTGGCTCTTCGCTTTGATCGTCAATAGTCCTTTTATAACAACTAAGTTCAGTAACGTCATTTCCGTTCGAACTTCCGTTGTTATCACTTTGAACGTTTCCCTTCTTATTTGGGAATACGTTTTCAAAGAATATCGCATTCCGAGATTCTATGGTTGTTCCCACATGAATATCAGGAATGTCTGACTTGTGAACTATAAACGATATGCACTACTATTATGGGCATATCCGACAAATACCGCATCGAACGTTTTAGGTCCGATCTTTACTTGCTTTGGTTTAGGTACTTCGACCTTTGCCAAGCACCCCCACACTTTCAGGTATTTGTACGATGGCTCGCGGCCTTTCCATAGTTCGTATGGAGTTTTATCACTTTTCTTGTGAGGGATTTTGTTGAGAATGTGATTTGCCGATAATATAGCTTCCCCCCACAAGTTCTGAGGTAAGCCTGAATTTATCAACAAGGCATTCATCATCTCCTTTAGTGTCCGATTTTTACGTTCGGCAACACCATTCGATTGAGGTGAGTAAGGCGCCGTTGTTTGATGGATAATGCCAGATTCTGAACAAAATTCATCAAACGGTGCACCATATTCTCCACCTCTATCGCTACGAATTATTTTAATTCGTTTGTCAAGTTGATTCTCAACTTCTGTTTTATAGGTTCTGAACGCCTCTAAGGCTTCGTCTTTACTTCTTAAAAGAAAGACATAACAGAACCTCGTGCAGTCATCGATAAAAGTAATGAAATACTTTTTACCTCCTCTAGTTTGCACGAATTTCAAGTCACATAGATCACTATGTATTAACTCTAGAGGAGTCGTTGACCTTTCCACCGAATGAAAAGGTAGTTTCGTCATTTTAGCTTCCACACACACTTCACATTTGTGTGTTTCGTCAACATTGACGTTCGGTAATAAATTTAGTTTGACGAGACGTTTCAGAGTATTATTATGCACATGTCCGAGTCGATCATGCCACAAATTGAAACACTCAACAACATAGCTGGAAGCTTTTATTTTATTACCATCAAAATTTCGGAGTACAGTCATTACAACCATTTTGAATAGACTTTGTTCTAAGTACCCCTTTCCTACGAAGACACCATTCTTCGTAAGGACAAAGTTGTTGGACTGGAACACTAGTCTAAACCCGGCCTTAACAAGTGCCGATCCAGAAACTAGGTTCTTCCTGATGTCGGGAACATGGAGCACATCAATGAGTGTTAGCTCCTTTCCAGACGTCATCTTCAGAACAACCTTTCCGAGTCCGACAATCGGAGATGTCGTGGAATTGCCCATATAGAGCTTTCTTCCACTTATCGGAGTATACTTGGAGAACATCGCCCTATCTGAACAGATATGACGAGTTGCTCCAGTATCGATCCACCACTGCTTCGGGTTATCCTCCACTGTATTGGATTCAAACACGACCGCAGTGAGATCCAGGTCCTCAAGAGAGGTTGCGACGTGGTTCGCAGCATCCTTCGGCCCCTTGGTTGGCTTCTTCGGGCGTCTGCAGTCCTTGGACATGTGTCCTGACTTTCCACAGTTGTAGCACGAGCCCTTGAACTTCTTGACTTGAGCCTTCTTCTTGAACTGCTTCGGCTTCTTGGCGTTCGGCTCGACCAGGTTGGACATCTCGTCGACAGTCCGCTTTGTTCCTCTAGAGTCGGATAACTTTCGATTATCCTCCTCTATTCGTAGCCTCAGGATCAGGTCTTCCAGCCCCATCTCCTTTTGCTTGTGCTTGAGGTAATTTTTGAAATCCTTCCATGACGGAGGGAGTTTCTCGATTACCGCGGCTACTGCGAATGACTCGTTCAGCTTCATGCCTTCGGCGTCCAGATCATGCAGTATTAATTGCATATCTTGGACTTGAGATGCGACGCTCTTGGAATCCACCATCTTGAAATCCAGAAATCGACCGACGATGAATTTCTTCAATCCGGCATTTTCGATCTTGTATTTCTTCTCAAGTGATTCCCACAGAGATTTTGCCGTCTCCATCGAACAATACACGTTATACAACGTGTTGTCCAATGCGTTGAGAATATAGTTGCGGCACAGGAAATCTCCGTGCGACCACGCATCGCAAGCAGCCTTGCTACCTTCCGTAGCGGCTGGCGGGTCTTCACGCAAAAATCGTACAAGGTTTAGCGTCGTCAGATAGAACAACATCTTCTGCTGCCATCTTTTGAAGTCGGCTCCGTTGAATTTTTCCGGCTTCTCTCCGTGCGGAATTGTTGTCGGTGGAATGGCGGTCGGAACGGCCGTCGGAACGTCGTTGGTAGCCATATCAGCTTGCACAATATCGTTTACGATTGTTGTCTCCGGTAGCTCCGGGAGTACGCAAACTGATACGGATCGTCGAGGCTAGTGTTCAACACTATCTCCGTAAACGATATTGCTCCGCTACGGTGCTAACGGATAGCAGCAATTCGTTCCCAAGATACAACGACGAACGTCTCGGAATAGTAGCACTCCAAATTTCGAGACCGACGAACTTTCTCGTAGGCTTTTTGGACTCCGAATGCACTAGATGAGATGAATGCACAAGGAAGAGTTGAATCGATGAATTGATCGATGAAATTTCCAGCATCTGGAGGGATCTATTTATACTAAGTGAAGAGGTTGAATGCCCTTTGGGTGAGTGGATGTGACCCTTGGGCTGGATCAATCTGGGCCGTCCGATCTGGAGGGTTGTAACCCTTCACATAGCCCTCTTAATCTCATCCATCAGATCTGAAGGGTTGTGACCCTCAGATCTCGCCTCTTGTCATCAGCCGTCGGATCTGGATCTAATGATCCATTCGATCTGACGCTTCAGATCAAGTCTCATCCCAAGCGGTCAGATCGTGACTCTTCGCGATCCAACGCTCCAGATCGCATCACATGCGATCCATCACACCTCTTTGATCAACGGTTGTCATCCGTTCGCCCAATCAACAGTCCAGTCATCTCTTCTTGCCCACGTGGATGCCACATAGGCATTGCCACGTCATACGAGCCTGACACGTCACCCGAGTGCCACGTAGGCACCGCAATGTCATCTGGAGCATAAATTTAAGCTCCTCGCGACGACGCGTACGTGCGAAGTGCAAAGTGCGCCTACAAAGCGCCCATTGCGCATGCGCGTGCGCACGTGCGCGCGTGGCGGTGGCGGGCTCACAGGTGCGAGCACCTGCTCGCCCCTGAGAAGAGAGCACCTGGTCTTTTTGTGTTAACTCCATTAACACAGCATCATTAATAAGGAAAGAAAACACATCAAAAATTTCCGATGTGGGACTATTCTCCCATGCATTTCCTTATATATAACATTAATTAATAATTAATGTTATTTGGGCCGAATCTTAAACAATTAATTTCTCATTCACCCTTAATCGGTTTTGAGCAAATTAATAGTCTAAATCTATCTACGCGAAACGTAGATTTCAATTTTGAAGTCAATTACGACTTTCATCAATTGATGACATTCTGATTTTTCCACAAAATCGTATTGGTCCATTAAGGCCCCAATATCCAAGTCTAATTGTGATTAGAGGCTTTTTTGGACCAAACCCGGTCGACGAGGGCCAGCGCGTTGCTAGTGACCTGCGCCACCTCCAACACCTTGGGCCGGACCGCGGCCCGCAGGGCGGCGGAGCCGTGCTCCGACAGACTGTCCAGGCAGGTGTTCTCGTCGGTGAGGGCGGCGCTGCACCAGGTGCGGACGTTGCCCATGTGCCACGCGAAACTCGCCGACCCGGCCCTTCCCACTCGGCCCATCTCCTCCGCGGACTGCCGGAGCCGGTCCACGCTGTCCGCCATGTTGTCGAGGCAGTCACGGACGGCGCCGGCCTCGCGGAGGCTCCCCCCCGCAGACGCCGCCGCAGCCTCCTGGGTGATGTAGGCTGAGGCGGACCGCGCCCGGTCGGCGCTCACGGACAGCGCCGCCCGAGCCAGATGCCGCGCGCTGTGGTGGACCGCCGGCGCGTAGGAGGCGAGGCACCGGAAGCAGAGGTCAGGGTACCGCGTCGCGCTGCAGGAGGACCGGACGAAGTCCGTCGGGGAGCCGGTGGTGGTCATTTTACTGTCGCAGAGACTGGCTGCCATGAGGACGAAGGCCACCAAAGCCACGACTTGTGCCATTCTCTCTCTCTCGCTCTCGCTCTAGTGAAAAAACATGGACGAAGATGGTCATATATATATATGAGGGTGAAAATTTTATTTCACCCCTCGCATTTTATCTACTTTTCATTCGCCCCTTTTCACTAAGAATATTAGATTTTGCCCCACCAAAATTTGAAATCCTCCCCCAACAATAATGAAGGGAGCAATGCTTCTCATTCAAATAAAGTGGAACACTTAAAAATTGTTTTTTCATCTGGTAACTTTCTAAAAATATCCTTGATGTTTTAAATATTTATTTTAGTATTATAGTTGAAAAAGAAATTAGAAAGGAATTCATCTAATTTGCATGAGCTAGAAGAGAAGTTTTAATACGAAATAAAATAATTCATCCAGTTCGGATGAAATGAAAGCGGTTCAAGATGAACTAGAATTGATTCGAGTGAAATTTGAGTAGCTAGTTCATCCAGATCAAATGAACTAGAAGTAGTTGAACAACGTAAAAGTATTTTTCGATAAAACTATCGAAATGATATAATTCCTTAATTATAGTTAAAGTTCGAAGGAAAAGTCTGATTACTCCTAATAAAGAGTGATTAAGTATTTCTGAATTCAAATTAAGTTGTAATCAGTAACATAGAAATTAACCATACAGAATAAATTGAATCATGAATAAAATTTATATTATTTGATTTAATTTTAGAAATAATTTGTAATCAATATATTTAGAATTTAGAATTATTTATATTTAATTTTTTGTAATTGATTTAAAATTGTTTGGATGTTTTATATTTAGCTATAATTTTTCTTTCAATAAATATGGCAATTAAAAAAAATTGCATTATCAAAAGTATTCGATCGTTAGAAATTTCTAAAACAATTTTATAGTTTTATTTCAAAAACAAAACATATATTTAATTGAATGTTGTTAGAACGTTGTAAGCTAGAAGAGGGTTGAATAGCTTAAATCACTTATTGTCTTGATTGCAGGTGGTGAAATCTTGAAGCAACACAAGCACCATACACAATGCTAAATCGGATGATTTTATTTGGTGTCCGTTTTCTTGAGACGACTAATCCAAGGGTCCACTTTTCACTATCATCTTTTACTAAACTTCTCCTTCTTGGACAAAAATCAAAGGCAAAGAAACCTTTTTATAGTTGGATTACGACAAGCTTACAAAGTTCAAGTTTCAACAAACGATGAAGCAATAAGAGAGAAGAAATGAAGAGATTACAAATTTAGCTCGGTTCTCATTCTCTTGGTTACTTGAAGATTTTGCAAATGGAAGCTTTGAAATTGTTTACCAATCGATTGACAACACTTACCAATCGATTGATACAATAATCGTGTAAACCTTGAATTATGGGTTTAACCCAATCAATTGGTGTTGTAAAACTTGGAATTTGGGTTTAGAGTTTAGGGGTTTGGCTCACAAATCGATTATTGTACCATACCAATCGATTGGTGAACCTTAAAATAGGGTTTTATCCCTAAACCCTTCAACCTAAACTTCTCTTCAAGCCTAAGCTTCTCTATTCTCGTTTCCCAATTATCTTATGCCAGATGAATCCCTTATTCCTCGGACTTTGTGCCTAGAGTTTTTTCGTCTCTAGGTCTTCATCTACCCTTACATCCGATCTCTCGATTTGTTCGAGTTCTCATCTTTTGCCAAGAATCTGGTATTCAACCTTCTTGGAATTTCTTTCCTTTGCATCCAATCTTTCAACTTGTACGAACTTCTTCTTGCCAAAAATCCGATCCTCAATCTTTTTGGACTTCCTTTGCCTTACATCCAGTCTTCTAATCTGCACGGACTTCTTCTTGACAAGAATTCGATCCTCAACTTTCTTGGACTTTCCTTACCTTGCATTCGGTCTTCCAACCTACAATGACTTCACTTATCTTGCATACTCATAACACAAGTGAAATCCACCTATTAACCTAAACTTAGATAATTGTCAATCATTAAAACTTCTCAGGATATGATTGTACTATTAATCTCTTCTTTTTTGATGTTTAAAAATCTATTTAAGTTAGGCTAAATTTCAATATATTACAATATCAATATTTTTAACAAATATTAAGCAACAAAATCATGTCATGATATTAACATAATAAGCATGAAAAATAATAAGATTATATCATGATATCAACCCAGTAAATATGAACTTAAATATATTATTTCTCTCCCTTTGTCAAATTAATATCAAAATAAAGTTAAACAAGAAAGAGTGAATAATATAACAATGATGGGGCTCTTTCCCTTAACTTATGCATTCTAAATATATAGGGCACACCCTTATAATTCATAAGCAACAACACATAATCAACGACGAGGGTACTCCCCCTTAACTTATGCAATGATAGCACACATCCGTATAAGTCGCAATGCATCAAGCAATCAAAGACAGGACACTCCCTCGCCAACACAACAACCAAATAATGAAAACATTCAAAAGCAGGGCATTCCCCGGTAAAACACATAACGCAATACATTCACGCAAGATAATATAAATAAACATTAAGAATCCGGAGACAAAAATGATGACACAGACAATGATGGTCATGGGTGAAGTTGGAGAGTTGTGAGTCGATTAGTTAACATGATATAAAATCATGATTACCAATCGATTGGTGACCCATACCAATTGATTGGTGTGACTCAATTGGTATAGCCCAATCGATCATCATGATCAACTTGGCTTTGTTATGTGCTTGTGAAACTCGTCATCAATTGATTGGTAATAACGATCAATCGATTAGCACAACCTAAAAAACCTTTACCCCTAATAGAATCGATTGCACAATCGATTTGGTGTCATTATGTGGTAAACCATAGAATCATCAATTGATTGGTGTGGCTCAGTCGACCCGCGCGATCGATTTAGTGCGGTTCTGTGGCTAAAACAAAATGACCACTCGATTTGTAACTTGCACCAATCGATTGGTGTTACTGATAACGCCTAATAAACCTATTTTTTTGGTCCCATTTCGTGCCATCTTTCATAGTTAACATTTTTATACATGTGTATAAGGTATAACTACTATTAATAAGTAAATTCAAGTGTTTTGAGATGGTTTAATGTGTTTTTTCAATCAGTGAAATGTTTAATCATGATCTTCGGATCAAATACACATTAATTATATATTGGTTTTTCCTATAATTGGTCAAGTCAATGATCCATAAAAGATTTCAACATTCTTGCTCAAAATAATGCATCATAACAAATATTATATTCAAGAAAATTATTCCTAGCATCTCACTCCCATCTAGATATATCAAAAACACAATAATCTAGGTGAATATTATGTTCCTATGAGATGCATTGAAAGTTAATTAGTTTCATTTTTGAAGTGATCATGAAGGATTGTTGTTTATTCAACATAACACATTTCTAATTCCCTTCACAAATAACTAAATTCGACATCAGGGAGTGGTTTGGTAAAAATATCAGCTAAATTTGATTTTGACTCAATATAGTTAAGTACAATATCACCTCTAGCTATATGCTCTCTTATGAAATAATGTTTTACCTCAATGTGTTTTGTTCTTAAATGGTGGACTGGATTTTTTGGTCAAGTTTATGGTACTCACATTATTGCAAAAGACTTGTATATTTTTGTAAATAAGTCTATAGTCCTCTAAAGTGTGAATCATCCATAACAATTGTGATACACACTCTCCCATAGTCTAACCCTTCAATCAAGCTACGGATGCATATGTTTCATCATAATCTAACCCTTTTACTTGATTAAAGCCTCTAGCAATCATTCTATCTTTATTTCTCACAACCACTCCCTTATCATCAAGTTGGTTTCGAAAAATCTACTTTGTGTCAATAATTGAGTTTTCTTCGGATCTTGGAATAAGTCCTAAACTTGACTCCTCTCCAATTGAGATAATTCATCTTGCATTGTTAAAATTTAGTCAGGATCAAGCAAGACATCGTCAATAGTTTTTGGTTCAATTTAGAAGATTACTTCTATTTGACTTCCTTCATTTCGAAAATACAATCGAGTTCTCATCCCTTGTGTAATGTCTCCCATGACTTGATCTAAGGGATGAATCACATTTGTCCTAGTGGATTTTGATTCTTGAATTGTGGTGACCACATGCTCGGATGACTCTTCTGTCCTTTCACTCTCACTTTCTTGGTTTCTCCTCGATCATTTTCCTCATTTAATATTAATTTTTCTAGTTCAAATTGCATTTCAACATCGATTATCTTTATTGGATTTGAAGATGGATTTTCTTTAAAGACAATATTATTTAGGTGCTCTTCAACTATTTTGAATCTTATATTGTAAACTCTATAAGCTGAGCTATGATTAGAATACCCTACAAGGATATCCTCATCAGCCTTAGCGGAGAATTTTTCTAATTCATCTTTGATGTTTAGAATGTATACCTTACATCTAAAAACTCGAAGGTGTTTAATTGTAGGTGGTTCTAAACCACAACTTATGTGGTGTTTTTTCCAAGAACCTATGTTAGGGTTCAATTTTCACTACAAAAATATAGGCATTTTGCGACGAATTTGGCGACGAAAAAATCAAAAATTTTCGTCGCCAAATTTTTTTGCGACGAATTTTACGACAAAATTTTTTTCGTTGTAAATGGCTCGTCGCAACTCTCGGCAACGAAAAATTATAAATTCGTTGCAAATTTGGCGATGAAAATATCTTTCGTCGTCAAATTCGTCGCCAATTTGGGGACAAAAATCAGAATTCGTCGCCAAATTTGGGGACGAAAATAAGAATTCGTCATCAAATTTGGGGACGAAAATCAAAATTCATCGCCAATTTGGGGACGAAAATCAGAATTCATCGCCAATTTGGGGACGAAAATCAGAATTCGTCGCCAATTTGGGGACGAAAATCAGAATTCGTCGCCAAATTTGGCGATAAAAATCTCTTTCGTCGCCATAGTGGACGAGCAAAAGAAGGGAATTATACGGTCAATTGGCGACGAATTTTAGTTTTTCGTCGCCAAATTACGATATAACACTATTTTTCGATATATTTGCGACGAATTCATGATTCGTCGCAAAATTCGTTGCAAAATTAAAAAAAATCACAGCTTTAATTTATTTCTTTAAAATATATATCCTGTTTACATATACAAACATTCCAAATTACAATCATCACATAATTCACATCCTATCACATCCTATATTACAATTACTCACATATCAACATTTAAACACATTCTAATTATCATAACAATCCATAACATCATATATACAATAAACAAAAAGTATCCAAAGTATCAAACATAACAAAAGTATCCATAACACCATAACAATTACTTCCAAGTATCAAACAATCCATAACATCATCCAAACATAACATCCATTTATAATAAAGTATCAAAATGACAAGAAACAAAAAGTATCACCGTCCACGACATCGGCCTCGGATAATACTTTCTGCATCACTTTTTTCTTCATCGTAGTTTTTTTTCTTTTCCTACATAAGAAAACAAAAATATTATAACTTTATTTTGTACAAGTATAAAATGTAAAAACTTACTTCTTAGCCATCCTTGGTTTCATCAACCCTGTTCAAAATAAAAGTACAATATTAATCAATAAAAAATAAAATATTTGTAAATTAAAAAAATTAAAGCAATACTAATTATGAAAAAAATTAATTAATACACAACTAAGCTACGAAGAATCGTCGTCGCCATCGTCATCATCGGCATTACCGTCTTCACCGGGAACAAGAGGAAGTTGACTCGGAGTGGACCCTAACTCGGAGCGGACCCTTCATAAACAAACATACACCAGACAAAGTGAGTATAAAAAGGCTAAAACAATTTTGATGCAACCAAAATATAATCTTTTGACATGTGAAAGAAAGTAGCTTTAGAGAGATATCTGTGCTGGAAATTGTGTTCTTTCATCACCATCAGTCCATGCATATGAGTTGATGTTTATCTGGCCACGGCTTGTGGCCTCAAAGATGCCATGTAGTGGAGTTAAGGGAAGGATAGTAATGGCCATTGCTCCGGCAGGCCATTACTTGATCTATTTAACTACAGTGATAGAAAATTACATGACATTTTTTTTTGTAAAAAAAAAGATAATGTCATGTAATTCCGATCACTGTAGTTAAATAGAAAAAGGTAGTAATCATTCTTCAATATTTTTGACATAGTTGAAGTGAGGTGAAGGTAAACCTGCCAAAGACCAAAATTGCAAAGACTTTTAAGGAAAACCATCAAATTTATATACAGCAATGCCGACCATCAAATTTATATACAACAGTTATATAAGTCTTTATGAAAGATGAAACCATGGACACTATGTCAACCTTGTATCACCAACCTATGTTCCTCATGAATGCTCTTACCATTTCTTTTGTAATTTTCAATACATTCAAATTAAACTAAGAATAGCCAACATTTTGTGTCAAGAAATAGTACCGATGGATGAAAGTAAATTTAAGAAGAAAATGCAGTATTGATCATCCTTAATAGCAAAATCCTAGATAGTGCATTACTATCTTAACATCTTCACGCTAACTATATGCATTGTTTTTTAAAATCTCAACAATTTAATTCATAAACTAAAACAAGAATCATTATGACAACACAAAATTCTAGAAACTCTCCTTATCTAACCATTCACTCTTCATATTACTAAAGATATCTTCATTATTATCTAACCATTCACTCTTCATATTACTGATCGCCACCAATGACTCCCAGAGGCATTTATCATGTTCTGACAAAATGCGCTAAGTTCAATTTGTAAACTCACACGTTAATGTCACAGAATTTGCCTTCCTTCTGGTTCTGAACAACCCTCATGGCGATGACTCGAGCAACTATGGCAGCTTTGTTTGCGACTGAGACGGTCTTTCTAACTTGCTCCTCCATTTGAGGAATTTTAGCTGCATCTTCTGCAAGTTTCCTTGCAACCTAAACCAATGAAGATGATTCAATTCGATAAGAATAAATTAATGTGCTTCTTTTTTCCCCCTTTTGTCTATCCATGATGGATCGAGATGCATACCTCAACAGCTCGTTTGATTGCAGGATCTGAAGCTTGGAGCCTGTTCCTTAAAGTGCCATTGTCCCACTCACCAGATCTCGCCTCACCGTTCCAAAATGTGTAGGTTCCGAAGCCCTGCCTCTTGCCCTCATGCCATGAGCCCTCGTAGCGGTGGCCATTGGCAAATTTGTAAACCCCAAATCCGTGGATTTTGTCGCCGAAGTATTCGCCACTGTACTCATCACCATTCCTGCAAGGCACCAGTTCAATCACCTGATTGTGCGTGGAGAATATAAGTTCATGATCGTTCTCCAATCATGGATAATGGAATTCGATGAAACATGTACTAGACAAGTATAAAAGGCCAAGAGTAACTCGTGAGAACCAGTATGAAAGGCAAAAATTGTTGGTGCAGTTTGCACTAACGATCAAACTCAGGTTTTGATGTATGACAAAGTGGTTAAAGTTAGGTTGTTGTTTCTGACCTCTTTAACTAGATGTGCAGGGTCGAAAGACTTAGAACCAGACACCAGGCTGAAGTCCAGGGTGGTTGAGCCCTAGCAGGAAGTCCAGTTGGGTCCGCGGAGCTTGACAACTGGCCGAAGACCAAGTTGGTTGAGACTTGGCAGAAAGACCAGGGTGGTTGAGAAGTCAAGTAGAGTTGCAAGTAGAGCTAACGAGGTAAGTGAGGTAAGTCACTGGAGGAGCGAACCAGTGAGGACGAGTCCAATTTTGGACTTTAGGCGCGGTCCAACTTAGACCCACTTGGGTGTTCTAAGTTGAGTCCTGGTTAGATCCTGGTCTGGATTGACAGGATCTAATTAATTTTAAATATTTTGTATTTTAGTATATTTTATTATACTAACTCTATTTTATAGGATTTATTTGGTAAATGAATAAAATTAATTTTGCATGAGAACTCTGCAAAATTAATCTTTATTATTCATTTTACTAATCTGAAATTTTATTAAATGATAAAATTATTCCTATAATAATTATTTAAGGAGGATAAAATTTCTTATAAAAATAATATATATATATATATATTATTTGAATTATTTTTTGATCCTAGATAAGATAAACTGCTAGGTGTGGATTAAGTTTTGCAGTTTTTTTTAACATTTGCAGATCTAGATAAACTTGATAGTGTCTATATAAAGCTGCGGTCAGTGCATGAATCATAGAACTTTGACCAACGTCATTCTTATGCGGCAGCCCGAGCTTCGACACGACCACGTCCAACTTCTGCCGGAAGATCACCCCAACATCCGAGCGCGTCCAGAATTTTCTGTTGTTGAGTAACGGAAAAGTCTTTTTTTATAGTTATTTTCGGCATTTATTTAAAAAATCAAAAGTGTGGGGTTGTCACACTTTTGGTCATTGTATTCGCCTACTCTACCAGAGTTTTGTCTGGTAGAGAGATTTAGTGGATTGCCCACAGGAAAGGTCCAGGGACCTGGGCCTTCGAGTAGGAGTCGTCGACGGCTCCGAACGAAGTAAAATCGTTCTGTATTCTCTTGTGTGCATTTTCCGCTTCGTATTTCTCATTTTCCGCTGCACGCTTTTTAAAGCATAAATTTTCTAACTCTGGTTTTAAACGAACAAAGTTTTAAAAAGCACGTGATTCACCCTCCTCTCACGTGCACTCGATCCTACAAGTGGTATCAGAGCGAGACCGCTCTTCACCGGACTAACCGCCGGATGAGCCATGATCTAGATCTAACCATGTGGGACCCCTCGGGAAAAAACAAAGGAAGTAGGGGAGGCTCGGACCATGAGGGACATGGCAGCCGGACCATGAGGGACATGGCAGCCGGACCATGAGAAATGGCAGCCGGACCATGAGGGACATGGCAGCCGGACCATGAGAAATGGCAGCCGGACCATGAGGGACATGGCAGCCGGACCATGAGAAATGGTAGGGGAGCTTCCAGTGGTCCTTTGTTTGAGGGGGGGATTGTTGGGTTGCAAGGGTGCAAATATAGTCCCACATCTAAAACACATGGGAAAGATCATGAGTTTAAAAGGATGAAAAGTATCTCCATTGGCATGAGGCCTTTTGGGGAGAGCTCAAGAACAAAGCCATGAGGGCTTAGGCCCAAAGTGGACAATATCATGTTATTGTGGAGATACAGACATCCTTTTGATCCTACAAGTGGTATCAGAGCCCGGTTTGCTCTAAATCGGTGCAACCACCGTAAGAGCCGGGGGAGATCCATATTTTTTTTTAGTGTGTCATATTTTTTTTCACAATCTGAATTACACATTGGTGCCTGAGTTTAGATTTTTTTTTTCGTTCGTTCGTTGGTTTTACTCGAATCTGGTGCAACACCATTCGAGTCGTGCCTAAGTTTAGATTATTTTTTTTCATTCATTCGTTGGTTTTACTCGAATCTGGTGCAACACCATTCGAGTCGTGCCTGAGTTTAGATAATTTTTTTTCATTCGTTCGTTGGTTTTACTCGAATCTGGTGCAACACTATTCAATTCGTGCCTGAGTTTAGATTATTTTTTTTTGTTCGTTGGTTTTACTCGAATCTGGTGCAACACCATTCGAGTCGTTTTTTCTCTATTATACCTCTTCCCGCACTGCTAATCCAAGACCCAGTCTTGAAACTTTTATCTATTTTTTTGTGTGTGTGCAAGATCTAAATGGCCCAAGGTGAAGGCTATAGCACCGCTCGTCCTCCTCTTTTCAATGGGGAAGACTTTCCCTATTGGAAGAGAAGGATGGAGGTCTATCTGAAGACCGACATGGATCAGTGGTTCGCAATCCAGATTGGATATGAACCACCCATGGGCGAAAGTGCAAATGCCCCCTTGAAACCAGAAAGATGGAGCACAGAAATGAAGAGGAAAACACAAATTGAATTCAAGGCCCAGAACACACTTCAGTGTGAACTTACAAAAGAAGAGCTGAACCGAATCGGTCCAACCAATTCAGCTAAAGAGATGTGGGATAAACTGATCAAACTACATGAAGGCACTTCTGATGCAAAGGTAACAAAAAGAGATTTATTGTTAAATAAATTATTTAACATAAAAATGCAGGAAGGAGAATCTGCAAATCAACTCCACGCTCGTATAAAGGAGATACTGAATGGACTCCACGCTTTAGAATTTTTTCACCTATAAATCTATAGCATATGCAGGGGCGGATCCAAGATTTCATATTTTGGGGGGGGGGGCTATAGATTTATAGGTGAAAAATTCTGAAACGCCATTCAATTTGGAAGCAGGGCAAAGAAGACCATGTAATAAACTAATAATAATTAATAACTATTAAGATTTTTTTCCCTCTCACCGAGGAGGAATATTAATATATAGTACTTAAAACTCAAAAATAGTTTTTTGAGAGGTGTACGTATACTACGTTGATATTATCATCAATAACGCTTAACAACTCTTTATAAATAAGTTGATGCAATTGTTCAATAATTTTAAATAATCAGATAAATTTAAAATATATTTAACGGAGATAATATTTGGACATGTCGATGAATTAACTTATTTATATAGCAGTCGTTGAGTTCTTACACTCGTTACCAGCAACGGCCTAGATCTTATAGGGACCTGGACGACGCTTCGGACCGGGATGAAAGGGACTCCGAACCGAGCTGATAACTCAGGAACGAACCGGAACCAGCTTCGTCGGAACTGGAGAAGAGTCCCGCGAGCCGCTGGGGCACAATCTCGGGCGACAACTTCGCTGCTTCGCCCTCCTCCACTGCCGCCCTCCACCGCTGGTAGAAGAACCCCCTATACGCCGGGACCACCATCCCCCTCACTGCCTCCCTCACCTCCTCTCTCATCCCAGCGTCCACCACCACCCACCCCGCCTGCGCGGCGCACGCCACCTCCACCGCCTCCACGAATGCCCACATCTGCACCCGCGCCACTCCGGCGCCGACCTCCACTGCCTCCGCTGGCCTCGCATACCAATTTATCATGGATGTCATTATCATTCTTGTTAAACTAATTATTGAAGCATTAGAATACTTACATATTAAATTTTAAATTAAAAAAAATTTTAAAAAGTATTTTTAAATTAACATTAGGTATTTTACATTTATATTCTATATCCACGAGCATCCAGTATAAAATGTTTATATACAAAAGAGCTAGTCTTTTCAGTATACTCTAACAAATAGATAATGGGTTTAGGGTTCAAACCATTAACCCCTCAAACCCGACCCGTTAAGACATCTTCAAAAGACCCCGATCGATTAACCCTTCGCATTCTCGCCTCTTCGATTCCCGATCACACCGCTGCCCTTCGTTGCTGATCTGCTTCTCGACGCAAGACTCCGACCGTCCGGAGCTAGAGGTGGGTCGGAACGGAGCGCCGACGACCAGAGGATTGACCTATTAGGGCTAGGGTTCGCCGGGAGTTGCGTGGAAGCTGTCCACGGCGGTGGTTCCAGCGGTGAACAAGAGGAGAAGCGAACGGTAAGGGTTGAGATCTTTGTGATGTTGTCGTATTTCTTCGATTTTTGACGATCCGATTGAGTTTTACAACTCAATTTGTTGGACATGAGCAGATCCGTGATGTAGGGGTTCTTCGTTGCTTTTGACCGTGTGGAGGAGAGATCAGGGACCTCTAGGGCATAAGGGATCTGAGGTATGTGTTTTTGATTCGATTCCTGGTTTGTGCCGAGTAATATGCTGTTTAGATTGTTGTCGATCGGAGTTGTTGGATGCGGTGCGAACTGGGCCGACGACGCAGAACAAGGCTGCAGGGAACGACGCTACCGGTAGATCCTTCGGTTTTCCTTAGATTGATCAACAGCAAGTGACTGTGGGCCGGAATCATTCGTTGCTCGTTGATCAGATTGCTAGGGCAATTGGATCTGAGGTAAAACTTTTGATAGTTGATTATTGTAAGTAAGTTGTTCTGTAGAAATTATTAAGATTGGGTTTGTGTTGGAACTAGTCAACGTGGCGGAGATTGGTGAGGTTGTTCTGTTGAATTCGAAAGGGTGAGGATGGATTGACCTTGCCTGTTGAAAAGGGATTGATGCTTGACTTTTTTGTGTGAGGTCGGCCTATCCTGTGTGGTTTTAAAGGGTTCGGTCTTATCTAATTCTGAGGTTACAGAATTAGTTGTGATTAGGTTGATTTAGGATAGAAGTGGATCAAATTGATAAATAGGGGTTTTGGTTAGTTGTGTAATTTGATTAATACAACTAATTAATCTTGTTGTATTAATAGGATCCAATTGGATCCTAGGGCGGGTCGGATTATTGTTGGACTATCATTGGATCTGTTGAAGTGTCGGGTTTAAGTTAAGTTTGGTTGGTCCAGTTATAGGGAACTTGACCCTACCTAAAGTTGGAACCAGCTTCTAAAAAATTGGAGTTAATCAGTTGATTTAGATTCAATTGAGAAATCAATTGAATTCAATTAGCTGGTTAGGATTCAATTGAAAATTGGTTGGGTCATCTCTGGATTGCATAAATCAGATTTATTCTGTTGTTGATAAATTTATGGATCGTGGTACTTAGTGTCGTACGTTGTTGATTTGCAGGTCCCTATTTATTGATCTGGTACCTACGTGGTCTATTTTCTAGGAGTTCGGTTACTTACGAACATCGTATCAGGTGTGTACTCTGTACTTGGTCACTACAGACTCTTTTCTTTAAGTGCATAATATATTGCCTCATTTTATACATCTAGTTGACTTTTCAGTTGCTTATATTATTCATTGGTTGATATTCATTTCGTGACATCTGTTGTGACCTTTGATTGATCGATACTTGTGGATACTTGTTGATACCATGTTGGGTGCAACCAGGATTGATTGGGTGAGCCATCCTGAAGACTGCCCACCCACCACTTGATTAACAGTGGTTAGTTGTTGGAGTCTGTGCAGTATGTCCTGTTTAGAGCCTCATTCACTGAGCTCTAGGAGGGTGACTGGGGGTGGCTCACACTCAGGACCATGTATGATGCCTGTTTAGTTGATTTATATATACGATTACTGTATTATATGATATGCCTTGTCTTACTGAGTTACATGATTCTTATACCTATTATACCTTGTTGCTGAGTTGTATACTGTTCATACCTGATATACATTATTGACTCTGTTCCCTATATACCACCTGTTGTTATTTATTGTTATATCCTTTTGATCTTATATGCACTTATTTCATGTATTCCACTGAGCATCTAATGCTCACCACCCAGATCCTGGGGATTTCTTTGATTTCTCCCCAAGTAATAGATAGGTGCTAGGAGCTTGGGAGATTTTGTCAGCCTGCTTCCCTCTCACAGCTGAAGACTGGTATGGTGTCGAGTTTGCGTTGTTATGGTGATTGACTTTTGATACAATGTATTTGTGGACATGGACTGTATTAGTAGTTTTGGAGTTTGTTGGATTTGGAGTTTTACTTTAGATCTTACTCGTTGTATTTCGGATTTTGACATATTTTGATGCGATGTTTTGTATATGGTTGGTATGCATGTGTTTAGTTCGTAGATGATGGCCGTGTGGGCATTATTATGCGTGGTTGTAGTCATGTGACCTTATTATTATTTTTGTTGTTATGTTGTTGGTCCGTGTTGGCCTTTGTATATATGCATGTATTCAGGGAAAAGTCACTGTTATAGGGGAGATGTTGTCAAAATTTTTCGGATAGCCTTCTTCCGGGACGTGACAAAAATCCTAATCAGAATGACTCAAAAACCCTTCAAAGTTCAAAGCATGATGCAAGCTCTCCAAATTTTTTTAAGGTCATCTCACCAATTTAATATGACTTAGAAACTAGATCAGCTACCAGAAAGGCTGGCCTTCAGATGTGGAGTTGGATACAGATTTGATAGAGTATACCTAATTTGGTCAAGAGGCAACGCTGAAAAGGTTGGGGCTAACATGTCTTGTTGACGTTAAATTTGATCTCTTTTCTAATCAAGATTGCTAGAATACAATCATTCACACTCCCTTCCCTCAGCACAAAATTCCTTGCAACTAATATTAGCAATCATGACTTCGTAAATGCCTATGCTGTCTACGGCTGCATTAAATCTGAATGGGTCCAGTAAGGTTTAGAGTATTAGTTTGGGTGCTGATTTGATCTCTGGTCAGAGCAGTATAATATCAGTGTCCATCTGTATCTTGGCACAGGACAACTGTACTGGTATAAATTCATGACCAAGTGAGAAGAATGGTGCATTAATTGGACCGACTTAGAGATCTCAAATAGGTTGTGACACCAGTGACACACCATCTGATCCGGCAAGAATTGTGCTTAGGACTACACATTAATTAACGAGTATTGTCAAGCTTAACCTGACACCTTAATGGGCCTGCAACATGCATCAAGAATTAGGCCTACAGGCCCAAGCAGAAAGGGAGCATAAGGGGTTGTGCTGAGCTAGACATGAACAATGGAGGTATATTTTACCTATGGCAACCTAGTTTTGATTTTGATTGTCACTCGAATGGTAGGTATCCTTTGTATCTGGCATATCTATCGAAATGTAAATCCATCAGCCCCCAGCCTTTGTCAATCCATACTCAATGAAGGTTGCTTAAACTTAACTGACAATTCATTTGAGCCTCTTGTGACCGACATAGGTGCAATAGTCTACTATCTTTCTGGACCTTGGCAGGAGTTGTCAGATGATGCTTTAAGCTTACAATGCTCAGCCACTTGTTACAAAATGCAACTGTATGTTGGCTGCGACATTCAACAGCTATACCAAACCTCTCTAAGGTACTAGAGTACCATGGCAAAATGGTCAGTCATAACATTCCCATAGTTAGGCCAACAAAATATGTATTGATTAGGCAATGCAACACAATGGTCTTACTCCTCTTGCAATAACTGTTGGGTCCAAAAAGATGTTTGTATCTCCATAATGACATGATATTGTTCAATTTGGGCCTAAGCCCTCATGGCTTTGTTCTTGGGCTCTCCCCAAAAGGCCTCATACCAATGAAGATATTTTTCATCCTTTTAAACTCATGATCTTTTCCATGTGTTTTAGATGTGGGACTATGTTTGCACCCTTGCAACCCAACAATCCACCCTCAAACAAAGGACCACAGGCCTCCCTACCATGTTACTCATGGTCCGACTATCATGTTCCTCATGGTTCGACTGCCATGTTACTCATGGTCCGGCTGTCACATGGTCCGACTGCCATTTTTCTCATGGTCCGGCTGCCATGTTCCTCATGGTCCGGCTGTCATTTTCCTCATGGTCCGGGAGTACCCACTTCCTTTGTTTTAAAGGTTCAACCCACATGGTTAGATATAGATCATGGCTCTTCCGGCGGTTAGTCCGGTGAAGAGCAGCCTCGCTCTTATACCAATTGTTGGGTCCAAAAGGATGTTTGTATCTTCACAATGACATGATATTGTCCACTTTGGGCCTAAGTCCTCATGGCTTTGTTCTTGGGCTCTCTCCAAAAGGCCTCATACCAATGGAGATATTTTTCATCCTTTTAAATCCATGATCTTTTCCATGTGTTTTAGATGTGAGACTATGTTTGCACCCTTGCAACCCAACAATAACAACTGTTGACTAATCAAGAGATCAACCTGAGGCAAAACTGTTGGTGCCCCGGTTAGTTTTGATGTGATCAACCAGGTTAAGTTAGGTCCTATGTTGTTCTAATCCCTCTACTAAGTGTGCAGGAACTTAGGTACGGAGAAAGTCGAGCGGAAAACGTAGCAGACGAGAAGGGTTGTGCGGGGAAGTGAGCCGACGGGCTCCGTGCAATTTGAGAGACATAGAAGCTACGGAAGAGTATGTCGGTGGAGCGAGAAGGACGTACGCGACGTCCGAGGGACGAGAAGCCAGGAGGAAGTACGCTCGAGGGGCGAAAGGCCGGAGTCGGGTGAGCCTAACTCCGATTGGCCAGATATCACCCAACCGACGATTATACAAAAAGTCAACAAAAGTCAAACTATTAAATTTGACCATTGACTTTGACCATTGACTGTGACGGGAGACTTAGACTTGGACGTGACTTTTGAAGAGAAAAAAAAGAGAGAGAGAAAAGATAATTAAGTCTTTATCTTTTATTATATAAAAGATAAATACTTAATTTTTATTAAGGATAATTCGCTTTATCTTTTATTAAAGATAAAGTTTATCCTTATTTAATCAATGGCTATGATCAAAGTCTATCTTCGATCAACGGATAGGATCGCATCAATGGATCAACGACCAAGAGAAAGTTCATCTACGATCAATGATCCAGATCTATTCTCTTAGGGTATAAATTGGACTTAGAGTTTTAGAAGTTAAATCATCAATTACTATTGTAATCTTCTCTCTAAGTTTGTGCTACAACAGTAAAGGCTTCTCTGCCTAAAGGAGTTTTGATTGAGTGTCAATCGCCTTGGAAGCAACGATCCAGTTGCAACCAAGTTTTTTTTAAGACGAGTGTTATTTTGTTAAAACCATCTATTCACCCCCTCTAGTCGGTCCAACCCGATGCTACAAGTGGTATCAGAGCCAGATTCACCGCAGAAGGACTAACCTCCAACTGCAGCACCGTCAACTAAAATGGTCGGATCCATCATCTACTCGCCAAAATTCGAGGGGGATTTTGCCGAATGGAAGCGCAAGATGGAGGTATTCTTCACGACAGAATTTGAATTATTTATAATAATGCAGTTTGGTTTTACAGCTCCCGTAGAAAAGGATTTAACCAAATGGAGCAAGAAGGAACAATTTGATTTTGTGGCGAATGGAAAAGCAGTTTTCCATCTGCTTTCTGTACTCCCGGCACAAGAGGTCAACCGAATCGGTACATATGCATCCACGAAAGAACTCTGGGAAAAATTCCTAGAGTTACACGAAGGGACTTCGGAGGCTAAACTCGCCATAAGGGACCTTCTCCGAAACCAACTGACCAACCTCCGGATGAAAGAAGGCGAAACGGTAGCGCATCTGCACTCGAAGATAAAAGGTTTGATAACCGAACTGATGAATCTCGGAGAAAAGGTAAGTAATCGAGATTCGCTGAGGTACGCGCTTAATTCGTTCCCGAGAAATTTTGATTGGTCTTCCTTTGTCGATTCATTTTTTATTGCTAAGAATCTCAAGACAACTACACTCGAGAATTTATTTTCCACGTTTGAACTTCACGAATCCAAACTTGCAGGAAATAAAAAAGGGAAACAATATAGCTTTGAACGTGAACACATCAGATCCCGAATCAATATCCACGGATGATGAAGAAGAAGGAAAAGTGTACTTGGTAAGGAAATTTAAAAAGTTTGTTAAAACTAATAAGTTTTCGAAGATGCAGATAAAAAGGCAATCTCCAAAAAGACGGACAATCAAGTGCTATAGCTGTGACGAAGAAGGTCACATAAAAGACAACTGTCCTCAACTCAAGAAAAAGAAGGATTACCAACTTAAGAAGAAGAAAGCACTGAAAGCAACGTGGGATGACACGCCTTCCGATGATTCAGAACGCGAAGAGTATGTTGGACTTACTCTAATGGCAAGTCATCAAGAGGAGGACGACGAAGAAAGCACATCGGAGATGAGCATCGATCAAGGAGGAGAGTCATCCGATGAAAATAGCAGCGACGATGAACCACTAAGTGATAAGTATGACGATATGGTAAGTGAGTTATGTAAACTATCTCTTGACGAATTATTTTTTGTTATAAAGTCTCTTTTTAATAATTTATGTAAAAATAGGAGAAAACTTTTGAATTTTAAAAAGGAATTATCTACATCATGTCCATTAAGCATGTTTGATAATTTAAAAAATAGAAATAAAAATTTAAAAAATTTAGTTGTAAAATTAGAAATTGATATTACATGCCTGCGACATAAAAAGAATTATTATCCTGAAGGTTTGAATTGGTACATTAAAAATCATAAAGGTCAACTTAGAAAAATACCTAGAAATTATGTGCCTCCAAAATTTTTAATTAACCCGGTAGATAGGAATTTATTTTGGGTTCTTAAATCTTTTTTAAATTGATTTTTTTTACATGTGTACTAAACCCTAAACCCTAAACCCTAAACCCTAAACCCTAAACCCTAAACCCTAAACCCTAAACCCTAAACCCTAAACCCTAAACCCTAAACCCTAAACCCTAAACCCTAAACCCTAAACCCTAAACCCTAAACCCTAAACCCTAAACCCTAAACCCTAAACCCTAAACCCTAAACCCTAAACCCTAAACCCTAAACCCTAAACCCTAAACCCTAAACCCTAAACCCTAAACCCTAAACCCTAAACCCTAAACCCTAAACCCTAAACCCTAAACCCTAAACCCTAAACCCTAAACCCTAAACCCTAAACCCTAAACCCTAAACCCTAAACCCTAAACCCTAAACCCTAAACCCTAAACCCTAAACCCTAAACCCTAAACCCTAAACCCTAAACCCTAAACCCTAAACCCTAAACCCTAAACCCTAAACCCTAAACCCTAAACCCTAAACCCTAAACCCTAAACCCTAAACCCTAAACCCTAAACCCTAAACCCTAAACCCTAAACCCTAAACCCTAAACCCTAAACCCTAAACCCTAAACCCTAAACCCTAAACCCTAAACCCTAAACCCTAAACCCTAAACCCTAAACCCTAAACCCTAAACCCTAAACCCTAAACCCTAAACCCTAAACCCTAAACCCTAAACCCTAAACCCTAAACCCTAAACCCTAAACCCTAAACCCTAAACCCTAAACCCTAAACCCTAAACCCTAAACCCTAAACCCTAAACCCTAAACCCTAAACCCTAAACCCTAAACCCTAAACCCTAAACCCTAAACCCTAAACCCTAAACCCTAAACCCTAAACCCTAAACCCTAAACCCTAAACCCTAAACCCTAAACCCTAAACCCTAAACCCTAAACCCTAAACCCTAAACCCTAAACCCTAAACCCTAAACCCTAAACCCTAAACCCTAAACCCTAAACCCTAAACCCTAAACCCTAAACCCTAAACCCTAAACCCTAAACCCTAAACCCTAAACCCTAAACCCTAAACCCTAAACCCTAAACCCTAAACCCTAAACCCTAAACCCTAAACCCTAAACCCTAAACCCTAAACCCTAAACCCTAAACCCTAAACCCTAAACCCTAAACCCTAAACCCTAAACCCTAAACCCTAAACCCTAAACCCTAAACCCTAAACCCTAAACCCTAAACCCTAAACCCTAAACCCTAAACCCTAAACCCTAAACCCTAAACCCTAAACCCTAAACCCTAAACCCTAAACCCTAAACCCTAAACCCTAAACCCTAAACCCTAAACCCTAAACCCTAAACCCTAAACCCTAAACCCTAAACCCTAAACCCTAAACCCTAAACCCTAAACCCTAAACCCTAAACCCTAAACCCTAAACCCTAAACCCTAAACCCTAAACCCTAAACCCTAAACCCTAAACCCTAAACCCTAAACCCTAAACCCTAAACCCTAAACCCTAAACCCTAAACCCTAAACCCTAAACCCTAAACCCTAAACCCTAAACCCTAAACCCTAAACCCTAAACCCTAAACCCTAAACCCTAAACCCTAAACCCTAAACCCTAAACCCTAAACCCTAAACCCTAAACCCTAAACCCTAAACCCTAAACCCTAAACCCTAAACCCTAAACCCTAAACCCTAAACCCTAAACCCTAAACCCTAAACCCTAAACCCTAAACCCTAAACCCTAAACCCTAAACCCTAAACCCTAAACCCTAAACCCTAAACCCTAAACCCTAAACCCTAAACCCTAAACCCTAAACCCTAAACCCTAAACCCTAAACCCTAAACCCTAAACCCTAAACCCTAAACCCTAAACCCTAAACCCTAAACCCTAAACCCTAAACCCTAAACCCTAAACCCTAAACCCTAAACCCTAAACCCTAAACCCTAAACCCTAAACCCTAAACCCTAAACCCTAAACCCTAAACCCTAAACCCTAAACCCTAAACCCTAAACCCTAAACCCTAAACCCTAAACCCTAAACCCTAAACCCTAAACCCTAAACCCTAAACCCTAAACCCTAAACCCTAAACCCTAAACCCTAAACCCTAAACCCTAAACCCTAAACCCTAAACCCTAAACCCTAAACCCTAAACCCTAAACCCTAAACCCTAAACCCTAAACCCTAAACCCTAAACCCTAAACCCTAAACCCTAAACCCTAAACCCTAAACCCTAAACCCTAAACCCTAAACCCTAAACCCTAAACCCTAAACCCTAAACCCTAAACCCTAAACCCTAAACCCTAAACCCTAAACCCTAAACCCTAAACCCTAAACCCTAAACCCTAAACCCTAAACCCTAAACCCTAAACCCTAAACCCTAAACCCTAAACCCTAAACCCTAAACCCTAAACCCTAAACCCTAAACCCTAAACCCTAAACCCTAAACCCTAAACCCTAAACCCTAAACCCTAAACCCTAAACCCTAAACCCTAAACCCTAAACCCTAAACCCTAAACCCTAAACCCTAAACCCTAAACCCTAAACCCTAAACCCTAAACCCTAAACCCTAAACCCTAAACCCTAAACCCTAAACCCTAAACCCTAAACCCTAAACCCTAAACCCTAAACCCTAAACCCTAAACCCTAAACCCTAAACCCTAAACCCTAAACCCTAAACCCTAAACCCTAAACCCTAAACCCTAAACCCTAAACCCTAAACCCTAAACCCTAAACCCTAAACCCTAAACCCTAAACCCTAAACCCTAAACCCTAAACCCTAAACCCTAAACCCTAAACCCTAAACCCTAAACCCTAAACCCTAAACCCTAAACCCTAAACCCTAAACCCTAAACCCTAAACCCTAAACCCTAAACCCTAAACCCTAAACCCTAAACCCTAAACCCTAAACCCTAAACCCTAAACCCTAAACCCTAAACCCTAAACCCTAAACCCTAAACCCTAAACCCTAAACCCTAAACCCTAAACCCTAAACCCTAAACCCTAAACCCTAAACCCTAAACCCTAAACCCTAAACCCTAAACCCTAAACCCTAAACCCTAAACCCTAAACCCTAAACCCTAAACCCTAAACCCTAAACCCTAAACCCTAAACCCTAAACCCTAAACCCTAAACCCTAAACCCTAAACCCTAAACCCTAAACCCTAAACCCTAAACCCTAAACCCTAAACCCTAAACCCTAAACCCTAAACCCTAAACCCTAAACCCTAAACCCTAAACCCTAAACCCTAAACCCTAAACCCTAAACCCTAAACCCTAAACCCTAAACCCTAAACCCTAAACCCTAAACCCTAAACCCTAAACCCTAAACCCTAAACCCTAAACCCTAAACCCTAAACCCTAAACCCTAAACCCTAAACCCTAAACCCTAAACCCTAAACCCTAAACCCTAAACCCTAAACCCTAAACCCTAAACCCTAAACCCTAAACCCTAAACCCTAAACCCTAAACCCTAAACCCTAAACCCTAAACCCTAAACCCTAAACCCTAAACCCTAAACCCTAAACCCTAAACCCTAAACCCTAAACCCTAAACCCTAAACCCTAAACCCTAAACCCTAAACCCTAAACCCTAAACCCTAAACCCTAAACCCTAAACCCTAAACCCTAAACCCTAAACCCTAAACCCTAAACCCTAAACCCTAAACCCTAAACCCTAAACCCTAAACCCTAAACCCTAAACCCTAAACCCTAAACCCTAAACCCTAAACCCTAAACCCTAAACCCTAAACCCTAAACCCTAAACCCTAAACCCTAAACCCTAAACCCTAAACCCTAAACCCTAAACCCTAAACCCTAAACCCTAAACCCTAAACCCTAAACCCTAAACCCTAAACCCTAAACCCTAAACCCTAAACCCTAAACCCTAAACCCTAAACCCTAAACCCTAAACCCTAAACCCTAAACCCTAAACCCTAAACCCTAAACCCTAAACCCTAAACCCTAAACCCTAAACCCTAAACCCTAAACCCTAAACCCTAAACCCTAAACCCTAAACCCTAAACCCTAAACCCTAAACCCTAAACCCTAAACCCTAAACCCTAAACCCTAAACCCTAAACCCTAAACCCTAAACCCTAAACCCTAAACCCTAAACCCTAAACCCTAAACCCTAAACCCTAAACCCTAAACCCTAAACCCTAAACCCTAAACCCTAAACCCTAAACCCTAAACCCTAAACCCTAAACCCTAAACCCTAAACCCTAAACCCTAAACCCTAAACCCTAAACCCTAAACCCTAAACCCTAAACCCTAAACCCTAAACCCTAAACCCTAAACCCTAAACCCTAAACCCTAAACCCTAAACCCTAAACCCTAAACCCTAAACCCTAAACCCTAAACCCTAAACCCTAAACCCTAAACCCTAAACCCTAAACCCTAAACCCTAAACCCTAAACCCTAAACCCTAAACCCTAAACCCTAAACCCTAAACCCTAAACCCTAAACCCTAAACCCTAAACCCTAAACCCTAAACCCTAAACCCTAAACCCTAAACCCTAAACCCTAAACCCTAAACCCTAAACCCTAAACCCTAAACCCTAAACCCTAAACCCTAAACCCTAAACCCTAAACCCTAAACCCTAAACCCTAAACCCTAAACCCTAAACCCTAAACCCTAAACCCTAAACCCTAAACCCTAAACCCTAAACCCTAAACCCTAAACCCTAAACCCTAAACCCTAAACCCTAAACCCTAAACCCTAAACCCTAAACCCTAAACCCTAAACCCTAAACCCTAAACCCTAAACCCTAAACCCTAAACCCTAAACCCTAAACCCTAAACCCTAAACCCTAAACCCTAAACCCTAAACCCTAAACCCTAAACCCTAAACCCTAAACCCTAAACCCTAAACCCTAAACCCTAAACCCTAAACCCTAAACCCTAAACCCTAAACCCTAAACCCTAAACCCTAAACCCTAAACCCTAAACCCTAAACCCTAAACCCTAAACCCTAAACCCTAAACCCTAAACCCTAAACCCTAAACCCTAAACCCTAAACCCTAAACCCTAAACCCTAAACCCTAAACCCTAAACCCTAAACCCTAAACCCTAAACCCTAAACCCTAAACCCTAAACCCTAAACCCTAAACCCTAAACCCTAAACCCTAAACCCTAAACCCTAAACCCTAAACCCTAAACCCTAAACCCTAAACCCTAAACCCTAAACCCTAAACCCTAAACCCTAAACCCTAAACCCTAAACCCTAAACCCTAAACCCTAAACCCTAAACCCTAAACCCTAAACCCTAAACCCTAAACCCTAAACCCTAAACCCTAAACCCTAAACCCTAAACCCTAAACCCTAAACCCTAAACCCTAAACCCTAAACCCTAAACCCTAAACCCTAAACCCTAAACCCTAAACCCTAAACCCTAAACCCTA
>NC_133876.1:6447753-6540253 GCF_044706935.1 Curcuma longa | reverse complement strand
CAGTATCAAGTTGGATGATGTCCCAACTTATGAAAGCTCTTAATGTTATAATCTCATTATACAATTCATTTTAATTGCATTTAGAAATAAGCTTGGAGTTTTTTTTAAAGATGAAATTGATTGTATTATAAAATTTAGGAAGGTTAAAATTTCATCCTTTATCAAATGGTATAAGAATTAAATTTAATCATAGTTTGTCTCATCTAATGTAAAAAAAATTATAATTTCAACCAAGACCAGCTCTGCACGACACTCTATTCTTCTCCTCTTCCCCACACACACCCATTGTCTCTCTCTCTCTCTCTCGGTGCCGAGCACCAGAGACTGCAATTAACAGCAGGAGTATGTGAGAACGAAGCGAGAGCAAAGCAACATGGCGAGGCAGACTGGCAGAGCGCTGCGGGGGCAGCGATATCGAGAAGGATGAATTAATCGGATTAAATTGAGTAGGCTGTGATTTCTGAGGAGGGTGGAGTAGGAGGCGTGCGGGAGAGTGTTTTAAGGCGTGGGCAGCGCTTGAGGTCGGAGAGGGTTCTTCCGGTGGTGGCGGATCCGGAGAAGATGAAGTTTATGAAGCTAGGATCGAAGCCGGACGCGTTCCGATCGGAGGGTAGACGCATCAGGTTTGATCTTTTTCGTCATTCGCCATCGTCCTTGTCATCAAAATCATTTCTTGATGTCAATTTCATGATTTTTTTGCGTTTATTCTTTTTCTGTTGGTGTTCTTGCGTCAGCAGAGCAAAGTACATTGTTAGCCTAATGTAATTGTTCTCCTTGTTCGTCTGGTTTGATAGTTTTTTGGTGATTTGAAACAGACATCTTGGCTAAGTTAATAAAGGAAAAGATTATTGTCCATTTACTCCGATAGAAAATAGGATGGAAAATATACCAGGGTTTCAAAAAGCAATAGAGCTCCCTATCTAATTTTGTTATTTTTTCTCTATTTCTTTTTTTTTATATTTTTTTACGAAGGTAAATTGTATTAGAAATCAAGTGAGGGTATACCTGTTAAACGCTCAAAAAATTGGAAAACATGCGTCTGAACCTTTCGAAACATCCTCGCTATGTTGCGCTTGAAAAAGTTTTTTTTTCTTCTCTCTTTGGTTACTGATAACAAACTCATGCAGGTTTGTGATGTCTGAGCTACCAACTGATATTATTGTACATGTTGATGAAGTAAGGTTTTACTTGCACAAGGTCAGTTACTTTGCTTAGTTCAGTGAATGGTTTAAACAGCTCTTTCAATTGTTTTCATTTCATCTAAAATGAAGGATTATAAACCTATAATGCCTTGTTTAAGTTTATTGAAAATTAGCTTACAATTAAGACTATTTATTACACCTTACACCTTTACCTTTGGATGAACTACACCCGGATGGAGGATATGCAAACAAGAGAATGTGATCATTTACCCTGTTCGATTCTTAATCAATCTACCGTGTGAACAAATCATGTCGAGGGGGGCATGAACACTGCATGATCGTTAGGGACTTAGACCGCCCCCCACAGTTGTCCCTCACCTCTTGCATCTACTTTTGTCTCCCTCTTCTCATGTAAACAAGCACAAAGTTTCTATGTCTATTGAGTTAATGGCAAAGCAGTTAGGTTTATCCTTTAATATATTAACATGACCTTTTCACAGTTGGATCTTTTTAGAATCATATTTTCATAGTTTAACTGTTTATGACCAAAGTTCTCTATTCATGTCAATAATTTGTGATGACTTTGATTTGTATTTGATTTTTGACTTGGTGCTCATCATCATGCTCATATATTCATGTCCATACAGTTTCCTCTTTTAGCAAAGAGCAACCGGTTGCAACGGTTAGTACTCGAGGTTGCTGAAGATAGATCAGATGAAATAATCTTACATGATTTCCCCGGTGGACCGGGTACGTTTGAGATTTGTGCAAAATTTTGCTATGGCATCACTGTGACTCTGAATGCCTACAATGTTATTGCTGCAAGATGTGCAGCGGAGTACCTAGAGATGGATGAAGGTGTCGAGAAAGGGAATCTGATACACAAACTTGAGGTTTTCCTCAACACAAGCGTGTTACAAAGTTGGAAAGATTCAATCATTGTTTTTCAGATGACTAAGTCATTGCTGCCTTGGTCCGAAGAACTGAAGATTGTAGGAAGGTGCATTGAATGCATTGCTTCAAAAACATTGGTCGATTCCATGAATGTCAATTGGCCATACACCTACAGCAGGAAATTGAGGGCATCTAATGAAATATTTGAGACCCCACAAGGGATACACAGAGTTCCCAGTGACTGGTGGGTGGAGGATCTGTGTGAGTTGGATGTTGATCTTTATAAGAGAGTAATGGTTGCGGTGAAATCAAAAGGGAAGATGTCCTCAGACATGATAGGGGAGTCCCTTAAGGCATATGCGGCTCGATGGTTGCCCGATTCTTATGAAGCGTTGGTCAATGACAGTGAGCACACTAAAAAGAATACGATTGTAGTGGAAACCATTATCTCGCTCTTGCCCCCTGACAAGTGCTCAGTGTGTTCAGGTTTCTACTCAAATTGCTAAAAGTGGTGATCTTGATTGGAGACAGAGACGCATTGAAGGAGGAACTTATAGATCGAATCAGCATTCAGTTGCACAAAGCTTCAGTTAAAAGTCTGCTGATTCCTTCGAAATCATGTGGTGGTATAATGTATGATGTTGATCTGGTGCAAAGTCTCGTGGATAAGTTTACGATGCATATTGGTAGCAGCTTTGTCGATGAGAATGGAAACAGAATCAAGGAGATTAGTTTGGAGAATGAAGCTTTGGTTGCTTTGGGGAAATTGATTGACTGCTATCTCTCGGAAGTAGCGAACGATCTCAATTTATCGATTTCTAGATTTACTAAGCTTGCACAGTCGATTCCTGGTTCAGCAAGATCAGTTCATGATGGATTGTACACAGCCATTGATATCTATTTGAAGGTATAGTACGTGCTTGAGAACTTTCTACTTGTTCTTGTCTAAATTTTTTATGTTTCGATATCAATTTTGTGATTTGTTCATGTTATGATCACATGTTGAATAGGTTTAATCGCACTAAAGATATTTAATTATAGAATATTGTGATTTAGTTACATAAATATGGTGCAATTAGTTCTTTCTAGCATTATCGACTCTTTCAAATACCTTAGGAACATCCGAACTTGATGAAAGCTGAAAAAAAGAGGATTTGCAACTTGATGGATGTCAAGAAACTTTCGTCCGAAGCTTGTGTTCACGCAGCGCAAAATGAGCAACTGCCACTTCGGACTGTCGTTCAAGTCCTCTTCTTCGAGCAGTCGAAGGAATCCGGGAGCGTCCAAGCTCCATCCGTTAACGCTTTAGCATCTCGAACAACCATGGAAGAAGAGTGGGACGGGCGACTTGTATCGGACCACCATTGTAGTCTGAAGCAGCAGCTAGGGAGCTTGAAGATAAAGGTGGATGAGTGTCTAAGTGGCGACAACAAAAGCAGCAAAAGCATGAGCGAGAAGGGCGGCAGTAGCCTGCTGTTGCCGTCAAGGTCGAGGAGGTTGTTGTGGGCAGTGAAGGTGGAGACAGTCAAGAGCTCTGAGACATCAGGGAGCTCACAGAGCCCTCCCGTCTCTATGAAGCCTGGAGAAGCTAAGTCTTGTAGTTCATCAAGGCACGTCAGATACTCTATTTCATGAGGGGAAAAAATAAAAAATATATATGTTGTGGAGTTAGATTGTATATAAGTTTGTGTTTTGGATCATTAAGAAGAGGGTGATAAAAAAAATTGTTTACTTGAAGGGAATTTATGAGCAGAGGAAAAGCTCTCTATTTTGAATCGTCATGGATATTACTGTTGTCATTGTCTTTCATTGCTGCCTTTCAATCAAGTTAAAAAGATATTGTAATTTTTGTGTTCACTATGTAACCTCGGCTTTGCTTCCTTTGTTTACTTTTCGGGATGGTATAGAAAATGGTCTAAGGATGGCTTTTCATCATAACTTTGAACAAATGATGAGATGTAGATTATGTTACTTCAATATATGGGGTCTTTTGTGCTCGCCTTCCCAAATGGCGTAAAGTAGTTCAAGAAACTTTTTCAGCTAGCTAGACTTCCCTCTTGTCGAGCATTTTTTTTTCTCTTCATTCGCCTTCTCGATGCATGGTGAATGTTAAATGCTCTTCGATGTGCAAGATTTCATAACACTTTGCTAAATGATCAACGCACCAAGAAGTAGCCCTTTGATCACGCGGACATGCCACATGGGGCCAGCATTTTTGAGCAGGGCCCGTTGAAGTATTGTGAACCATCAGAGCACGTGATGTCACGGTATGGTTTTTTTTATTTATTAAAATGTCGATATTTCTCCTAATTCATCTATCAATTAAATTTAAAATACAATTTATACCTATTTAAAAATCAAACTTTAAAATATTCATTCTTAATGTTTCAACTCTAATTCTTTTAATTTGTTTTTGAATGTTTTTTATCACTGCAACAATAGATGCTTTTCGTTACCCCCAACACCTAGATGATAGATATATATCAAGGTCTGCTGAGCATCCACAGTACTGCATGCTAATGAGAAAATGGGGCATTAGCCAGCAAGAAGAAAATGGGAACGATAGAAAGCAGTACATTTATAATGTCGCAAGAAGAAAACATATAAAATTAGACAACAAAAAAAAACATAGAGATGAAAGTACATGATCTCATAAAAAGGAGGCGGAGGAGAAATATACGGAATCCGTGATGGCGCAGGAGAAGATACTCACATTTTGACTTCTGTTAAATTAACCCACAAAACATTAATTAGTAACAAGAAGATAAGAGCGAAAGTGATTAGCTAGCTCGCCTTCTCAAATTTCGACGAATCAAAACCATCTGCCTCTGTAAAGCTCGTATCTTTCCAATCGCCATCGGCAAGGCAATCCATGATCAGCACCGAGCACTGCCAGCCGAGGAGATTACTCGGGAGTTTGATCTTCTCTCTGATCTTCCGGTCAAAGGTGAAGGAATGACTTGCGCTCGAGGCCTTTGCGTTCGCAGAACAGATGGTAACCACCTCAGCATGAAGATGAGCCGGACGACGAAACTGGGCAAAGCGATGGAGCTGTTCTGGGAGCGCAAGGGCCTCGAGCGCAAGTCATTGTCCTTCACCTTTGACCGGAAGGTCGGAGAAGATCAAACTCCCGAGCAAGTAACTACCATCCTACCAAACATTTTACTTCCCTCTCAGATCTCTTAACAGAGGCAAATTAGATTATCAATGATTTTTATATATGTTGTTCGAGCAGATATCACCTGGCTGATGACTTTGATGGTGATTCGGTGGAGCCGGCGGTGATGAGCTTGTTCTCCACTATGTTGACCATGTTTGATTGACTACTGGCCTGTGAGTTCACCGAGGAAGAACAGTGGAGGCTAGGAATGACTGATATAAACAGAGCGAGTGAGTTAGAACATAGAACTAGAGTTGGAGTCTCGGGAGAGGAGAGGAGAGGACTGCTTTAAGCAGCTGGTTGTCGGCTGGTCTTTCTGCATTGCATTGCAGGACTGCTTTAAGCAGAGAGTGTGTTGAATGACTGAGCATCATGTGAGAGAAGGCGAGCTAATCACTTTCGCTCTTATCTTCTTGTTACTAATTAATGTTTTGTGGGTTGCTGCTCTGTTGGCCAGGTCGCTGCCGCTCTGTTGCGTGCTCACTTCTCTCTGTGTCATGACGTTACGCGCTCTGTTGCGCTCTGTTGACGTTGCGTGCTCACTTCTCTCTGTGTCATGACGTTGCGCGCTCTGTTGCGCTCTGTTGACGTTGCGTGCTCACTTCTCTCTGTGTCATGACGTTGCGCGCTCACTTCTCTCTGTGTCATCGCCGTTGATCTCCTTGGCTGGCAGTGCTCGGTGCTGATCATGGATTGCCTTGCCGATGGCGATTGGAAAGATACGAGCTTTACAGAGGCAGATGGTTTATGGTTTTGATTCGTCGAAATTTGAGAAGGCGAGCTAATCACTTTCGCTCTTATCTTCTTGTTACTAATTAATGTTTTGTGGGTTAATTTAACAGAAGTCAAAATGTTTTGTGGGTTAATTTAACAGAAGTCAAAATGTGAGTATCTTCTCCTGCGCCATCACGGATTCCGTATATTTCTCCTCCGCCTTCTTTTTATGAGATCATGTACTTTCATCTCTCTGTTTTTTTTTGTTGTCTAATTTTATATGTTTTCTTCTTGCGACATTATAAATGTACTGCTTTCTATCGTTCCCATTTTCTTCTTGCTGGCTAATGCCCCATTTTCTCATTAGCATGCCGTATGTTTCTCCTCCGCCTTCTTTTTATGAGATCATGTACTTTCATCTCTCTGTTTTTTTTTGTTGGGGGTAACGAAAAGCATCTATTGTTGCAGTGATAAAACATTCAAAAACAAATTAAAAGAATTAGAGTTGAAACATTACGGTAGTGATCTATAATTCAACATTTTTTAAAACTATAAATTTTATTAAGTATCAATTTCGAAAATGATTTTATAAATTCTTTTCTCAATAAAAACAAGAATCAGTAATATTTGATAAATTGTGATAACTTGATTCAAAATAAAACACAAGTACAAATATAATACAACAAGACACAATTATAGAGCGAATCAACTCAATTACTTTAACAAATATATTATTATTTTAAAACTTCAACCTTCACTTTGACCATACTTATGCAAATTATATCATAGAAGATTAAAGCTTGTTTTCTAAAACGAAATTTTACAAGTGTACACATATAATTACAACATCATTACAGACACAGAACAAGTATAATAATAACATCACCCTTTTTGAAAAGTGTAAATCACCGCTGGTTTCATGATCATAGCTTTTAGAGTTTAGGTATGTATGTATATATATATATATATATATAATGTTCAACCAAATGAATGCTAATCAAAAACAATGTAAACTCACAAATATGCAATTGTTTTCAATGAGATACGTTATAGAAAGAACTTTTACAAGTACAATTTATACAACAAGAAATCAAATGCAAATATATTTGATGATGACGATTGTGAATCAGGATACCCTCCACTGCAATCTACCGAGGGCATCAACTATTGCCTTGCGGAAAGCATCATTGTGAAGAATAAACGATGAAATATGACCACCTGTCACCCACCTCACTTCTGATCCAGGCCATGCTTTTTGAAGCTCCAAAACTGAATGTTTAGGAATATACCCATCGTCCTATTTTTATTATCCATGAAAATAAAATCATTAAGGAATTAATCAGCATTAATATGTTCCATAAATGAGATCAAGTGACAAAAAGAACAAGCAAGATAACGGACCATAGCGCAAAGCATAACAAACAATTTAACTTCACAAACATATTGGAACAACAAGTCCGTTGGATTTTTGAGAAACATCAGCAAAGGAAACAAAAAACGACAGAACTCTTTATGATGAAATAGAGCTTACTGTAGCAGCTACAAAAATGACAGCCTTGGGATTTTTGGGAACTGGAAACCTTGTAACATCAGTGAGCGATAACACAGACCGTAACCGCTGTTTGGCTTGTTCTAGAGTCATTCCAGTCTCCTCTTCAGCATCTTCTCTAAGTGCTTCCCATGCTGTGGCGTATTTCAAGACCCCTTCACAGAAAGCTACAACAGCAGAATGGGGAGCAAGAAATGGCAATGTGGCAATTGGTCTAGGATGAAGAGATCCTACCATTGCAGCATGAACCCCACCTACCCTCACAGAAAAGCTTTGCATTAGATCCAGTGAATGTATTAGAGGAAATAACCATCCAAATCTATTGTTTTTAAAATCAGAATTCACTATAAATTTTAAATAAGAAATCAATCTAATATTTCAATGCAAGAGTCTTTGTTGATAATATGAGGCATATGTACAACGTTATATTCATCCATTACAAGACAAAGCACAACTCTTAATTTGCTTCTTTTACCCATGCTCAACCCACATATGCCTGTCTTGCCAAATCCAGCTTCTTCCTCTAGCCAGTGCAACAGACCACGTGATTCCTCAATAGTTACTCTTCCTAGAAGTAGCAAGTCACTGACACAAAGAAGCTTTGCACCATGCTGCAATCTAGGACGTCGGAGGCCATAAAATGGGCTGCAGCACATTTCACTTGGTTTAACCCAAAATATAAGACAATTGTGTTTTGCATTTTGGAACTTTGGAAGTCATTTACATATAGGGATCAAAGAATATTTCTATTGGCTTTTAATGTGGAACTTTAAAAATGTTTTACCTCTCAAGCACCATAGTTGCAATATTCTGTTTCAACAGTGGTCCACCGAGACGCAGCCTCCTCTCAAATGTATGGTCTCCAGTACCTATGAGCCACGATCAAGTTAAATTATAAAAATGAACATATAAGGATCTTCAAAAACTTGGCAAACTGAAGTTATGTTGATCAAACACCATATCAAGAGAGATACTAATGAAGGTTGATTCTTGTGACTTCTGATTTGCTGTACATAGGGGTGGCCTTCAGTTTTTTGTGATACTACAAATGAATTTGTTGTAGCATCCTCCTCAGTAAGAAATTGCACATGGACTCATTTATATTTTCACCATTATGACCTAAATACTCCATTTTGCAACCAGATATCTTGCTATTTTAAAATATTCAAAAGAAAACGACAAACCAATTACATGTGAAACAAATATTTGTGAAGCAAATTGTTGTGTCACCTTTGCACATACTGAACATGTTGAACAATTTTTTTTTTTAATTTGATGCTAGCAACTAACATTCTTAAAAACAGTATAAATAAATAAATAAAATAAAACTTCATACCTGCTAAATGAACTACACAAGCCATTTTCTGTGGTGGGACTAATTTTGGTGCGAGGAAGGCAACCCTTGCATTATAGCTCTCAGGAGGTAATGCACTGATCAATCTCTCTTCACAAGGTGTCCTAAAAATACCTTCTCTCAAGCATGCATTTTTTGTCTCCCAAACCATCTTCCAAATGGGCTGCACCATAATTGGAGGCAAATTCTGAACTTCAGATACTGGGAAAAGCTGCTTCACCAAGCTCTCTAATAAATCAAGCTTGCTTCCTCCCCATCCCTTTGAAAAAAAGGGTGTGCTTAACTTGGTTCGATGAACAAATGCCCCATACATATGATCCAGGAAATAATGGAGGACACCTAGGTTTATTGATACCATCTGACTAGAATACAAGCAGTATTACACAAACTCTTATAGCACCGCCACTCTCAATCATCATACAGCTGGATAAAACTTAGTTTGACCACCATGGGAAATGAAAGGGTAACCTGCAGAAATCACAATTACATGTCACTGAAAATAATAGAAGATTTGCAATGTTCTGTAATCTAAAAACAAATAAACACAGAAATTAGTTGAGTAGAATAACAGATAGACTGGGTGAATATTAGATTGCACCTTTAACTGATATTCGTTAGAATGCTCATGCTAGTAATAGTATGCAGAATTCTCACACAGAGGAAATCTACACACGTAGAATTGAATGAGCAAATTCTTAATTATTACATGAGACACTGCGACTCTTCTATAAACTGGACCATACAAAAATTACGAACCAAGCAAATTTCCATTAATTGACTAACAAATTAAAAGACAGAAAACCAAACAAGATAATTACCAAACAATTCAAAGCCAAATTTTAGAATTCAAAATTACATCATATTTTGAAATTCAAATTTTGTCCTGATTCCTTGTTTTGGTCAATCCTACTCAGTAATGCTCTCAATTAGTTGGTACATTTAACATTTTGAAATAGGGAGTGCATGAAAGAATTTATGTAAAAGGTATAAACTGCAAACCTGCTCGAGTTTCAACTTATAGAGATTGTTTCCATTAGTCTAAGTTATGTTACTGTTGTTGACTTTTGAAGATAAAGTAAGACTATCAGTTTGTGGATCTCTTCTGCAAGAAAATATTGTGCACCATTTAATTTTCATAGTTAAGTCATGTCCGGGCATAATGAGGTCATAAATCTCTTTAATTATCTAAGATTCTCATTTAATGACAACTACGTAAATGTTAAACAAGGTTCATATTCAAAATAAATAAAATATAATCCATCCATTTCCAAACAAAAACACAACTGAAATATAGAGATTCGACAGATGAAGTATGTTCCAAATAAAAAATTAAACTAACTAACTAATGAAGTTTCATAAGTACTTTCAACTTTGCCATCTGGACGGTCAATGATTACTAATTATTGGAAGTGAAAACCGGAAATCCTGAACTCAAATCCATGAAATTGAAGTACAGCCTTTGATGTGGCAAATCAATATTTTAATCAGAATGAAAGACCATAGAAAAATACAATATCTTGTTTATCTAAACCATTAAAGGGCAGTGTGTAACAAACTTCTCTCGACCATTAAAGGGCATGTCCTAACTTTCTACTAGGATTGATGTTTATATCAAATCATTTCAATTCTTCTCAAATTGAGAGTGAATTGCGATCTAGCGACTACAATACCATAATGTAGCAGTCAATTATTTTTCCTTCTCCCCTTTTCACGTTGGCAACCCTCAAATTAAATTTTCAATAAAAATAAATAAATAAATGCAAATAGAAACTCAAAATCTAGCGTCCATATGGCAAATTGCTAGTCCCAGATTAATCCTACAACTCAGACGCCCCATGCCATGGAGTTTATGGTTGGTCCAGAAAACTAAGCGAGCCAAGCAAAGAGGCGTCGACGAACTGAATTAGATTCAAGAGCGAGAAACAAACATTTTGAAGTAAAATAACTACATATCTAACAGTAAAAGAGAAATCGACCTAAGATCCACTGAAAACAAAGCTAATGAACAGGATACCTCCCTTCAAATAACAATAAAACGCAAATGTAGAGAAAGTTACCTGGTTCCCCATCAGCATCCCATGGATAGCATCCGAAGCGCATACCTCGCTTCAAAAGAGAAGTGTAGAAAACCGACTATCGAATTTGTCCTTCTCCGCAGAAACAAGAATCATAATAAAAAAAGAAGCAATTGCGAAAAGTGAGATAGAGGAAGAGGAAACGCGGAGATAATCGAGGGGCACAAAACAAAACGATTGGAGAGAGAGGAAGAACGGAAAGAAAACGTACAGATAAAACTGGGGGCGGAATCAGTAGGGAGATATTGATAATAATTCCTAAATTCTAAGATTCCGATCCAATCCAAACCGCTCGGTCAAACGCCATCATCCCCACGATGAACCGCTACGATGGACGGAGAACGGAAGGAGTGGAGTCGACTGCCACGGCAAAACAGATATCATTTTTTTTGTAAACGATAAAGATGTTTAGAATTTATTCAAAAATAAATCATACAATCGAACAAACACATAAAAAGATTTATTTTAAAAATAATCTCAATGAAAGCATGATTGATTAAGTATAGTAATTGAAATAATATTTTAATAGACGCTTAGAGAAGGCCATCTAGCTAGTGGGTCCCTTCCACGTCATTCATCTTATCTCTTTTGTGATATTGATCAAGGAAATATCATTTTAATACAAACTGATGGTTTCCACTTAATTTTAAAGTTGTTAAAAAACACTAATGTTTTTTAATTCTTGTCGTCGCACACAGAACAGGAAATGTATATCAGTATATGCGAAACTCGCTTGAAGATGCTTTCACAGAAAAATTAACTTCACTAGATATTTCCGTCCTCTAATGGAAATAGCAGTAGAAATATTTAAATGAAAAATGATGAATATGATTAATACATAATATTATTAAATGATAAGTCGCACAATCTTAATTAAGGACACATCGCCATGCCATTGATCATGACACTGAAAATTTGCTGTTGTAATGTGAAGTCAATCTTGATTGTGTTTTTAAGGAGAACATATGTGCAAATTGGTTGATTTTATTGTTAACGGAAATATTATTATGATAAGTCGCACAATCTTAATTAAGGACACATCGCCATGCCATTGATCATGACAATGAAAATTTGGTGTTGTAATGTGAAGTCAATCTAGATTGTGCTTTTAAGGAAAATATATGTGCAAATTGGTAGATTTTGTTGTTAAGGGAAATGTTCTAAATCATAATTCTTGATAAACTTTTAAAATTGTAACCTCTATGAGGTGAGAGAAGGTTCATTAACAAAAGTAGAAGAAAAGTAAAAGGAGGGAAAGGAAGGAATGGAAGGTTCATTAGTGTTATCTGTTATTTGAGAGAAAAAGAAAAGAATGAATATTAAATATATAAAGTTATAAAAATACATTCACTTCTTAAAAAGATAATGTATGTAGAGGAAAGGAAATTATAAAATTTTATCAATATTGCAAGTAAAAGTTAAGATATGAAAGGTCTTAAAATATAAAACACATGCTTTTTGGATAAGTCTCTATCATTAGAGGAGAAAAAAAAAAGAAATTAGGATTATCTGTCTCTGTTTTATTGACTCTTAGTCTTCGAAAAGAAGAAGAATAAAGTCTTAAAATAATCTAAGTGTAGTCGAAAGAAATAAAGAAATAAAGTGTCTTTTCATTTTCTTCTTCATTTTCTCCCAAACAATGATATTGGCTTTAACCTGTCTATCACGTGATCACCACAACTGCTTCCATCACGCTGATGTTCGACCTTTGATTTTGATGACAACCAATATAATTTTCATATGATTGAACACTTTCTCATAATAAAAGATTCCCTCCGCTTCACTAAGTCAATCAATGAATTCCTCATATCAAAACGTAACCTGAAAACTCGAGAAGATAAATTGATAAGTTGATATCTCTATACCATTCCTCTCTACTACAGCTTTTGCGATTATGATATGAGTTTTGATAAGTGAAATCAACATTAGGATAAGGAAAACCCTTCAAAATTTCGGGCCGCCATATGCTGAATTAATTTTATGACTTAATTTTCTGTATAGATCAAGAACCCCGTCTTAAATGACTTATGATGCAAGACTTTCTCAGTCAAAACTTGTTGGTCACGACAATGATTACGACCACAACGGTCATTCATCGGATCTGATAAACTCTGATATCAATTGACGCGAGACAAGATAGTGATTATCCTACAGATTGTATGAATTCTGAATGTTAAAAATATTCTAAAATCTATTGATTAAGAATAATACCAGAAAATAAAAAAAAATAAATGATATTGTCAAAAATATTATTAAACTAAAAACTTATAAATATCAACTAAATATACACTAAAAATTCTAAAAGGTAAAGAAAGAAAGAAAGTAAACAAATTATAACAGAAAAAGTCGAAATTCAAAACTATAATAGACAATAATTAATTTAAAAATAAATAAAATCTTTGGATCATACTTATTAAATGTCGTCGAATGATATAAACCGTTCTGTGTTATTCGATTTTGGGAACCACGTTGTTTTTCCATAATATAATACCAAAGAATTGGCTAATTAGAAACGATCACTAATCTGTGAACATTAATTTTCTCCAAATCAATTAGTCCCGATGGTTTTTTACTTTTCCTTCTTACTAATTAAGATAGCCTACTCTTTTTGAAAAATAATTACCAATATTGAAATTTATTGTACTATTTAACTACACGAATGACATCAACTACTTATCTACGGCTCAAATATAAAGTAAATCGTTAATGATTACCTTTTGTTGCAAATATAAAGTAAAGCCATGAGCTTCTCGTTTCAAATAATAATAATAATAATAATAATAATAATAATAATAATAATAATCCGAGATCTTTAAAAAGAAAGGGAAATAAAACGAAATATTGGAAAGCCGCGTCACAAATGTCAAATGCGTGTACAGTTAGGTCACTAATAATATATAACAAAGCCAATAGTATTTATGGGCTCGGCCTGTTGTCGTAGCGTGAGTCATGTGTACGTCGTATGATTCGCCGTGAATATCAATTTACAGACTCGAATGGATGTTTCTTGTCGGATATAGATGGATAACAATGGCAAGGTCTGTCCCTCTTAAACTATTTGTTTGATTCTAGTCCTCTTCGTATTCGTGCTTTCTTTCCATTCTTTTGTTAATCAATGTCGTTTGTTGCTGATGCTTGACGTGTCAACCCAAGGTGTCTCAGAACGGCGTGTGGAACAAGGACGAACCAATTTCAGATTTGACTGGATACTCCGATCTTATAACGTTGATCCGGCCAAAGTCCAACTTTGAGTAATCATCAATATTAATTCTTTAGATATCATTGAACTCGTTTGTAAAGTTGTTGCATTGTAGTATTTGCAAAAAGTCTCAGACGATCTCCATAGATTGTACTGGAAGGCTGTGGCCGGTTCGGCACTTCTGAGAAAAAAATCGTATTAACTGCTGGATGGAAGCGGCTGGTGACAGAGAACAAGATCGAGGAATTAGAGTAATAAATGTATTTTTGAAGCTATATCACATGGGGTGTTGGGTCTTATATATATAAGATCGAGAAGAAAACTTAGGTTATGTTCGTGGTTTTCTTTGATCGATCTGCTTGGGAATGTTACGTGTGCTTGAAGTTGTGCTTTGGAAATCCTTTGTTGTCGTTGGCGTCTTAATCCAATTAAGAAATTCTCTGATCAGATTTCTGATAGCCAACGTACAACCACAAACAAACGTAATAACCCTCTGTACAAGCGCCTACCAATATGTCATATCCCACCCCACTAATTTTCAAGGTAGCTTTACAAATTTTCAAATTTACTGGTTTTTTTTTTAAATCTTTGATCTACCCTCAATTTATGCCTAGCAATTTTGTAAGAATAAATTATCTGAGTGTTGCTAAAAATGAGTCTGTGATAATTCGTATTAGAGTCTAATGTTCAGCATATTTGTGTTACAACAAAGATGCTAAGCTTCAGCCACACTACAAAAATGCCAAGCTTCAGTTGTTAGTAGGAGTGAGTATTCGGTTAAAATTGAATCGAATCAAATTGAATTAATCAAAAATTAAATAAACCGATTTTTTTCAAACCAACTAAATCGATCGAATTTTCTAATAAAAACTGAACCGATATTTTATCGGTTAATTCGGTTTTCTACCGAATTACCCGATTTTTTTTTAATATTATAAAATTTTTATTAATGAATTACGGATTTATAAGTTTAGTTACTTAAAATTTATAAATTATTTTTCTAATTTAATTAATTCGGTTTAACCGAATAAGAAAATTTCAAATTGAAACCGAACCGAATTAATCGAATTAACTAATTTTTATAAAAAAATAACCGAACTTCCGAAATAACCGAACCGAATTTTTAATTCGATTTAATTTGATCGATTTATTCGATTTAATCGAATTTTTGCTCACCTCTATGGCTAAGAAGGTGTCACTTTCTTGCATTGGAGAAATAACCATCTCCTTACATTGATTTAGATCAGTGAAATGAAAGAAGTAGGCCATGGCGGAGCTTAACACTGCCAAAGAACGTATCCACCAGGAGCTCGAGATTTCAATGGCCGAGATGCTAGAAAAACGACACCATATGCATGAAGTGATTCAATTGTTGCAAAAAAACATCGAAGTTCTGGAAGCGCAAATCGAAGAAAGAGGTTCTGCAGCATCTAAGGGAAAGATCAATCTTGCGGTTGCATTGGCGGTTTTCGGGATTGTAGTTTTTCTTACCCTTAAGAGACTAGTAAGCACAACTCACCAGCAGTAACTCGACCGATGGACCGGGCGGTTCATCTTTAATTCCAGAAATAAAACAAAATACGATAAAATAAGGCATGTTTTCCATTTAGACGCTCATCATATTTTAATTTTACATTTTAGCCCTTAAACTTAGCTCTCACTCTGCCACACTAAAACATTTTCTCTATGCCATGGAATACCAATTAACTTCTATATTCTCATGGCCAAGTAGGGGTGAGTATTCGATTAAAATTAAAACGAACCAAATCGATTTAATCGAAAACCGAATAAATCGATTTTTTTCAAACCAACCGAATTTTTCAATAAAAATCGAACAAACCGAATCAATATTTTATCGGTTAATTCGATTTTCGACCGAATTAACCAAATTTTTTTAAATATTATAAAAATTTTACTAATGAATTAGGGATTTATAAATTTAGTTACTTAAAATTTATAAATTATTTTTTAAATTTAATTAATTCGATTATTTCGGTTTATTCGGTTTAACCGAATAAGAAATTTTAAAATCGAAACCGAACCGAATTAATCGAATTAACCGAATTAAAAAAAATAACCGAACTCTCGAAATAACCGAATCAAATTTTTAATTCAGTTTGATTTGATCGATTTATTCGATTTAATCGAAGTTTTGCTCTGCTAGCTTGAAGTAAGCAATTTACAAAGTGCAATCACAGCGGGCTAACATGGGTTTTTTTTTACCAAGCTCCATGTAAGGCCCAGTTAGACCATGGATTATAATTTTGGTTTTTAATTATGCACGAATTAAGTATTGAATTTCAAAATCATCTTTTAAATAATAGTTAGAATATTTAAGAATTCTTGATTACATGTTATTGATTTTTTTATATCCTGTGTCATTGTTCTTAGGTTTTACAAATATTTATTATGATTTTATCAATCATGTTTTACGGAAAAATGAAAGTGAATATAGTCTCAACAACAAATGAATTCTATGGAGGATCTATGTGAAATGGTCAGTGCTTATTTTAGGAAAGAAGATACATTTAAATTTAATTAGACATTTTATTTTATTTTTTATAACTCCCCTCTATCAAGTGGATCCCCTCTGTCTGTAGATTAATAAATAAAAAGCAAAAAAAAAAAATCCTTATTGAAGTTACCGTATCGTCCACTCGACCTGCGGTAGAAGAAAAACGGAGATGAACCAGAAACCTCCTTACTCCATCTTCAGCACCAACACAATCGATCCTTGTCCTTCTCGTTCAACACCATCGTGCTTTACTTCCTTATCTTCTGAGATCTCGTCGATACGATCTTCTTGTTCTTGGATCCCCGCCTGATGAGGAAGAGGGAGAGGGAGAACCCCTGCGAAGTCTGTGGGCATTACCACAAATATGAGGAGGGCGAGGTATGCAATATCTGTGGCCACCGGGTCCCCGCAGCCTTCGATCGCACCATCCAGCAGGGCAGCGCCTTCCCATCCGAGATCCTTAAGGATTTCCTCTACCTCGGTAGCTACGACAACGCCTCCCGTGGGGAGATCCTCAAAGCCTTAGGCATCACCCACATCCTCAACGTGAGTATCTTTTCCTCGCGACTTATTTGTCTGTTAACTTTCTTATGACGATTTTCTTATGACGATCTGGAGTTGCCTTTGATGTTAGTTTGATGTAAATCCGGTTCTCTCGTTTCTGTTTTGACCACATCCATACTAAAATTGAGAGAAGAGATGCAACAAGAAAGGAAACCAATTCGCAAGAAGTTCAAATCTTGCCTTTAGCATTAACTTCTATACTCTAATGATGTTATTTGCAGAACTTGATCTAAGAATGACGAACTGTGCATTAAGTACAAAATATCGTCCAGTTTATGCTTAAAACAAATTGGTGAAAAAAGAAAAATAGAGTTACTTGTCGTCCCTTATATTTTTAATGTTTGCTTTGTCCTTTTGGAACATTAACTATGAGCTTTATAGTTTCCCTTTGTTAAAGTGGTAATCAAGCTTAATATGCTCAGTTATGGCTTGGAAAACTAGATTTTAACAATCTCTATAGAAACCTTATTATCACAATAAAATGGCAAGCGTGTTTATGAAAACAATTGTATCTCAGCAACAAATCATTTTAATCACGGTAAATGACAAGCATCTTGGGTCATAATTCTGTATTTTGCTTCATCACTGGCCTGCACATTCATTGCTTGCGTCTATGTTGACAAGCAACAAACTACTATATGACAACGGTTCACTGCTATGCTCTAGCCATTGATTGAATGATGTCTAAAGACCATATCCAATCATCATCCAAATAATATTCTACCTTTATACTATTTTGTCAAACAAAAAAAAACTTGTCCATGATAATCCTAAGATCTCAGAAAATCCTGTAGGGATTATATTATTATCCACATTAGGAACATGCATATACCTACTTACCATATTCATATTAAACATAATAACATGGCAACTACGGAAAAAAAAGAACTTTCCTGCAACTGGCTGGCAGTTTCAATCAGCAGGAGTTTTCAGCAAATTTGCATCTTAACTTTTTGACTAGAACGACAGATTTTCTAGGATAGCAACATAATGTGATGATCTAGCCATCTCAGTACCAAGTATATTTACTTGCCCTGATATTTCACTTGAAATATATGTGTGAGTTGAGACTCTAATCAATTGATATACTCCTATTGTCATTTCCAATAACGATACCATCCATGTTATCTTTCTTTGATTATGCTGGAAATATTAAGTATGTTTGGATTCCTTTTCTTGTTCCCATAGTAACGATAAATTAAGCGAAATTCATCAAATCATGCATGTTGTTACTTTTCTCACTTGTATGTATGCTAATACGTTTATGAAGTATTTACATGTAATGTTTCTCTGTACATCATGATGCAAGAGTCTGTTTTATTAAAGAGTATATGATACAATCTCCAATCAATATTTGCCCTCACAAATTTAAGAGTTCTAATAGAAATTACTTTTGCACATGGAGTAAATGCCGCATCATAAATTTCTATCTTCTGGTGAGCATTTATCCAAATTGCATTTTCCTCGTAGTCCTTATAAACCTTTAGATGAGTATTTGATTTGGGAAATTATTGGTTTCTAGCGAGCATAGAGATACCAAAATAAAAACTGTGGTGAAGATATGTTTTGGTACCGATATGACATTAAGGATTTGTATCTGCAACAAACTATGTTAGTGTGGTATATATTCCATGTGATAGGCATATAACTGGAGGAAATCCATTGCAAGCAATAAGTTGAATCAATTACTACTCACTATTTTCTAGATATATGTTAGGTGCTTGTCTTTGGGATCTTGTTCAAAGGTGTCATGTTATAGGATAATTGTGTGTCTTTTGACAATTGACAAGGTTGGTCTTCCCAAATGTTGTTGTTCTTAGGCTTCTGTATGTTGCAAAGGTAAGAAGAGTAGAAAGATAGGTATCTCACACCTCAACATATTTTTGTGAAATTTCATGCCTTATACTTCATATTTGTGGTCCATTTTACATCCTTGGAAAGGTGAAGGAAACAACAATCAAATGCAACATGTTGCCTATTCATTATATATTCTTTCTACTATATGGAGCTGACCATTTGATTTGTCATTGTGTCTGATCTGTGCATTGTAGCACCTTTAGAGAGTAGTGAATTCTTCATGATCATCTGCTTTTTGTATGAGGCCACGATGGAATTGTGTGTGTCAGCTTCTTTTTGATCTGTGAGGATTGCATCTTTTCTGCCAGTCTCCGTGTGGGAGCAACATGGTGGCAGTTGTTTATTTGTTCCCCTTAACCTTATCATATATCAACATGGACTATAGTTGGATTAATATTCATTATTTTGGATCATTTTCTTTCTAGCTCAGCTATACTCTTTTTTTTTTTTTTTTTTTTTGCTTTATATGAAGTGAACTATCTTTCTTTTGAATATGACCATTACCTGTTGTTAATTTTTGACATGACCTTGCAGACTGTACCTGCCTGCCAGAATCTATATAAGAATTCCTTTACTTATCACTGCCTCAAAGATGACAAAATCCTACAATTCGATGAAGCAATTCAATTTTTAGGTACGATTGCATAAACTTCTCTGTTTTTCTGGTCTGCATGCATTAATAGGTTAGTATTCTTGAGTAATATACGATATAGTCATTAATGTGCTATTTAACTTTTTTGTGCTATTCATCCCTTTAAACTATTAAAGAATATTTATTATTGAGGCTGTGCTGTTTTAGAATACAGTTCACTCTTTTACTTAAAAAGGGTTCTGATACTGAAAGTGAAGTGATTGTCATTCCTGCTTGAGTTCCTTCTTGAATAGGAATTTCTTGTTTATTCAAACACAAGAAGTTCAAAGATTTACCGTGCTAGATTTGAATATGTTGGTTCGCAACCTCTGAAAGAACTTTGAAAGCAAGTCTTATTGCTCACTTGCCAATTCAAGATAGTTCTTTCTTCCCTCCAGGATACAACTGTAATTGATGCATTTTGATGTCTGTAAAGGAAATAAGAGGTTTTGATTTAGCAATGTCATTTTCACAGAGCTATGCATCTAGGATACTGTTACGTTTTGTTAGCAACCAAGGCCTCAGGATATATTCATAGAAAAGATTCAAATTAGTCTCAGAAATTTTCCTCTCAGATACACCTTGCTGTATTGTATTGCTGTTTGCAATTTTGTTTTGAAGCACACATATGGAGAAAAATATTTAAATATGTTTTTATAGGTATTTTTAACTTGAAACCATAACCTTTGTAGCTGAGTGGTTTACATGAGCAAATCATCTTTCATCTCCATCTAGCTGTTTAAAGTACTTTTTCATCCGTTGCATAGATCATGATGGACCCTCATTATTTTTTCTATATTCCAGATTTAATTTTGACCTTTGTTGTTTTCTTCTTCAATCATTTATTTTGTTAATACATTCACTTTTTTAGAGCAATGCGAGAAGGATAAAGCTCGTGCACTTGTCCACTGTATGTTGGGAAAAAATAGGTAGATCACTTTGAATTTCATATTGAACTCACAATAAAATTCGATGCACTCACTGGATGGTTGATTTGTTTCGGTAGGTCTCCGGCAATTGTGATAGCCTATTTGATGAAATCCAATGGATGGAGACTTGTGCAAAGTTCTCAGTGGGTTAAAGAACGCCGACCAGTAGTGGAATTGTCCCCAGGTTGTCTTCTCCTCTTTGTTCATCATAGATATAAGGATGTAACTTGCAGAAGCTTGAAATTGATTTGAACTCATTGTGTTACTCTTGAGGAAGTGTTTTATGTTATGCTTTTTTTGTGGAATGCATTACTTCCATTGGATTTTGATTCGGATGTTTGCGTGTTTCACTTTGATGGTTTCTTTCAGCTGTCTATCAGCAGTTGGTGGAGTATGAGCATACAATCTTTGGATCCAGTGAAGCTGTAACTGTGCAACCGGTACTTGCATCTGAATCAATTCCATCCTTTGGGTTCGGATTCCCCCAATCATCCAATACACCCGCAGCCCCTACATTCAACCATCCGATCGCATCGATCTTCCAGCGAGCCAGCCTGAACCCCAACAGTAGCGATTTCATTTTTGGAGCAGAAGCGAAAGTGGAACTAAGAATGATGGAAAGCAGTGCTTTTGGTGTGTTACCACAGACTGGGAGTGAAGCACCCATGGACAGCACTTGAAGAACGACCGGTTTGTCTGAGGTCCATCTTGTGTGTATAAGATGGTTGATGTCAATAGCTTAGCATATCTTTGATAATACAAAAGGGAAACGCTTTTTTAAAAAAAAACATTTTTGTGTTGGCCAACTAAAACAGCATAAAAATACTCTGTTCATACCAAGTTGTGCCGCACGAGGAAAAATTATCATCGTTTGATGATCTCCCTTTGGGCTTTGGCCTAATCCTCTATATGCTGCCTCTTTTTCAAGATGTGTTGAACGCGTCTATCATCTTTTTATTTGTTTTTTAGGCATGACAGATATGTTTTCTATTTGCACAGTAATGACCCTAAGTAGAAGCGTGGAGGTTTGTTTTTATATTTTTTAAATAAAAAAAATCTTAATTATTTATTTTTAAAATAATATTTAATTTGTAATTTAATATTTAAAATATCCTTCCTTCACTTTGAAAATAATTTTGTTTAAAATAGTTTCAAGGTCAAAGTGGTACAATTTTAGTTGTACTAATAATTTTGGTCAAAGTTACTTGTGTCCTTAAAATGATTTGAGTATTTTGGATAATATATTTTTTTAAAATATTTTTTAAAAATAGATATTCTTTTTTACGATATAGATAATTAAAAATGGCCTTTTGATTTTCTACCTCATTTTTTAAAGAAAATTTAGAAATAAAGAAAAATGTAAACTAAAGTTCAACCAAACTGTTTAGGTTTGATTTGATAATGAATTAAAAAGTTTAATTTAATTTAATTTTTAATTTGAAATTGTAATATATGAGAAATATATATATATATATATATATATATATATATATATATATATATATATTAATTAAAACCAATAATTTTATAACAAGATTTAGATTGAAAAGTATTAATTTTATATTTAAGGTAAAGTAGTTAAATGTAGGCCGTTTTTTTATTAAGGATTGGTGATTTATTAAGATTTAACTTTAAGAATAATCGTTTATATATACATAAAACAAAAAATAATGATTCAGTTCAGATTGAAATCAACACCTAGTCTATAACTCAAAAACAAAATTAATAATCATTAAGTTGGTTTTACTATTTGGATCATTTTAACGGGTTATTATCTCTCGATGCTAACTCAAGACCATGTTTTTTAGTAGCTCTTAATTAAAATCCTTATCTAAAGACTCTCATATCCATAGTAACAAAATGTCTATACCATTAAATTATTTTGTTCCCATAAAAATTTATTTAAAAATATTTTGCATCATAATTATACTAAATTTGATCTTAGATAGTAGCATCATACACAACCGTATAATTACGACCATATTATTAGAGGACGAACTATTAAGATGACATCATAAAATTTTCAATACCTCAAATTATTTTCCCGAACAAAAATGTCCACTTCTTTCACAAAAATTTCAATCCATTTTCTTCGTTTCCCCGACATTTCTTCATTTTATTTTATTTATACTTTCTGTCGCTTGTTGGAAATGCAGAATTTTTAAACACTGAAAATCCACAGTTGCATCCAACAAGGAAATGAGTTCGACCCGCTAATAGTTGGATATCCAAATAGTGAACTTACAATCCGATAAAGTGCTATCTTATCTTGCTCCGATCCCCACCTGTCCGAATCCCTATCCGCGGAGGTCACTATGCCGGTGCTTCTCCACTGCCTCTCCTCGCCGCCGACGGCGAAGAAGTCCGGAGAATGTTTCCAGTCCGTTACTGGAAGGACACATACCGGTATGCCGCTCCAATATCGTTGTCTTTCTTGAACAATCCTCGTCTCTATTGCAAGTTAGTTGAATTGGGTCAAACTATGCAGTTGCTACTCCCATACAATAGATGTTTCTTGAGAATCTATTTTAGGAGATTTGGCGCCTTATAGTGAATGCAATAAAGCGACGAAATTAGATTAAAAAAAATTTCGCCGTACTTCGGTTGTGAAACTATCAATTTTTCTTGTGAGGGTTAACATCTCGGTATGCCTTACACGGCAAAAAAAATTAAATTTTTGACAAAAAATTCATTTTTACGAAAACTTTAAGCGTATACAGGCTTAATCCATGTTTAGTTCTAGAGTTTACATATTGAAGGTGCTTGTCGCCAAGTTCGGGAAAATACTGGAAGTTCTTGCCAGCGACCACGGTAATGGGGGCTTGCTTCTGTGTACGTATATTGTCAAAAAAAAAAAAAAAAAAAAAAAATCAAAAGACAGGGATTAGGATTGTTCCTCATTGGAAAAGAGGTAATTTGAAGAGTCCCAAACGGTTCACAGATAAGAATGGAATAAGGGCAGCCGATGCACGAAACTTCCGCCAATACAGGATTCTAGGGAAGGGCCTATTGTATGCAGTTTTATCCTGCTTTGCAAGAGATTGTTTTTGAGATTCGACTCCGTGACCTCCTAGTCACACGGCAACAATTTTACCGTTGCACTTGCACCAAACTCCCCTTCATAGATAAGAATGGAATCTAGTTATAATTTGTGCGCACAAAGAAGAGTAGGCAAGACATGATAATGTAAGAAAAATAGAGGATAAAGAACACTCATCCTTGTTGTTTACTCTGTTTATTTCACAGGTTATTAGTGTCAAATTCTGTAGTAATTATTTTGCAGAAAGGATGGTGTGGTCATCTGTAGAGCTGAGGTCGCAAGTTCTTCCTACAAGTTTTCATATTTTTTACGGAAAATATAGAATACCATCAAGCAGTGGTTCAATAAATTTGAAAAAATGTGTTCAAAGGCCCATCTCAGAAGAAATTTGCAATTCGAAGGGAAAATTGTCAGGGTTGCAGAATCTTATCAGTGCTTGCTTGTCTGATCATCAGGTATGCTGGTGAGTCCCTAATTATATTTTCATTGTCAGAACATAGCATTTATTCTGTTTCTTACATACAAAAGTACCTCTGTTAATTAATGTTCTAGAACTGAGCTTGAAATAATAGAATAACTATAGTGAACAAAAAAGTGACTCATAAGAGATATGTCTGTCTATTGTACTTAAGCAATCAAGCACCCATATGTTCAGTGTGTTTCAATGCCAGAGAATAAATATTGTTATACAAATGTCACAAGTGATATATTGCTATATTTTCACTGAGGTAGTGATGATAACAACTGCCTATCTAAGAGAATGACTTTACATATATCTTCTGCATGTTTTGTTCACAGGAATTGCTATTCTTTCATTTGGTTGCAAAATGAACCTAGAATAAGTAGTCCACTAGAATTGCCATTCCCTCCTAATCCCTCTTAGCTACTCCTTGTATTAAAGCCAGAGTAGTATGAACTGTTATTCCATGAAGCAAACTAAGGCATACAGATTTCTTTTATGCTCTTACTCTATTTTATTCCATAAGAATACCCATTCTATTCCTTTATTGATTTCATCATGTAGATCAAATTTTCTATTATGCTTGTGTAAGATTCTTAAACTATCTGTATTTACACTGTTCTAGTAATGCTCTATAGATGACAAACTCTTGGAGAAACAGTGAATGTTGCATGATCCTGCAATTGAAAATGCATATATTTCTGATAGGTTGGCTAAACTAAAATGTTGCGTGTATGCCTCATTCTAAATTTCTAATAATCCACACGTTACAGAGAATTAAGTCTTCTTTTTTGTATTAGTGCTTCTTTTAGTTCATTGCCCCTATTTCCATGTTCTTAAACTTTAAATTAACTTAATACTTTGCAACCATGACTTCATGCCACCAATCATGTTTAGTTGCTTTTAGATTCCCATAGAGAAGGAAGAAACAATTTTGGGGCTGTGAAGTCAACAGTTTAGGTATGTTCAACATCAGAAAAGAAATCAAGTTGATCTTTCTTTGCCTGTGATCACATCAAGAACTTGTGGCAATCTTCAACAATAGTGATGAAATGTGATCGTGTTATAGAACAATAATGTTTCTATTATATTTCTCTTGTCTTTGGGGAATGTATATTATTTTGCTTTGCATTTTGGAAATTTTGTTGAGAAATACCTTAAGAAAGCATACTGATGTTGCATGTGAAATATATCATTTGTGCAGAAAATCTTAATTTTGGGGTGCATATGATTTGAGCTGTCATATAGATTTGCATCCTGTAGTTTTTTGTTTCAGAAACATCTTCACACAGCATACTGATGTTGCATATTATTAAATCTGAAGCAGAAAACAACACCATTCAGCTTTGGAAAATCACTTCCTTCAAAAAGAAGCTTAGCAAAAGTATTAGCAATTCTGCATACCTGGTTGCTCATTTTGCCCTCTAAAGTTATGGCAGAAACATGTGAATCTGATAACTCGTTTTTCAATATGCCTCTACTGTTTGCAATAGCCATGATTGGAGCAACTGTTGGGGGTGAGTTTTCTGCATTTATTGTTGTTTTAAGTTTCCTTGTTAGCCCACTAAAATTTTCTCTTTGTTATTCTATCAGAAACATAATGAAATGGTAAACTAAATTAAATCTTAGTGCAAGATCTGTCCTGAAGACTAGTGTATTTCTATAGAACATGTGCGCTTGATGGCAAAAAAGGTAATGCGCTACTGTTATACCTTGACAGATGCTACTATATATTCATTAGTAACTCTAAACATGTGGTACACCATATTATCTAAAAACATACAAAAAAGGTAATGTGTTATTGATATACCTTGATAGATGCTATTATATATTCATTAGTAATTGTAAACATGTGGTACACTGTATTATCTAAAAACATATAAAAAAGGTAATGCATTATTGTTATACCTTGACAGAGGCTACTATATATTCATTAGTAATTGTAAACTTGTGGTACACCGGATTATCTAAAAATATATAATTATGTTGTCCTCATGTCTGATGGATGCCAGTCTTTCCTTTGTCATTTTACATGAATTTCTTGTTACACATGGATACCAGTTTTTTCCTTAGTCGCCTCAAATGAATACCGGTCTTTCTTTTATGACTTCACATGGATCTTGTAAATCGATTCATAAGCTGATAAGATATTGACAGATAATTTCAATCACTCTTTTTATATAATTTTGGAGCACCCTAGAATTACCAAAGTTGTCTTTCTTCTTGCTAGTTCTCTTGTTGGATAGACTAACCAAGTTTATTTTGTAGGATTGCTTGCACGTCAAAGAAGAGGGGAGCTGAAGAGGTTGAATGATCAGCTTCGCCAGATCAATGCTGCACTAAGAAGACAAGCAAAGATTGAGTCTTATGCTCCAAACTTGAGCTATGCACCAGTTGGTAGTAGGGTGGCAGAATCAGAAGTGGTTATTGATCCCAGAAAGGAACAGCTTCTTACAAGCTTGAGAACTGGGAAAAACTATCTGCGGAATCAAAATCTAGAAAAAGCATTTTCAGAGTTCAAGTCTGCTCTGGAGCTTGCAGAGATATTGGGTGATCATGTTGAGGCAAAGAAGGCAGCACGAGGATTAGGTAGGTTTCTTTTCTTTGAATCACTCAGAATTTGGAAGTAGAATAGGATCAATATGAGGATTATGATGGTGGAAAAATGAAAGTTGTATAGTTTTTGAATTCTTGGGAGTTGGCAAGACTTGAGATTGTCAATTTCACATTGGTTTTCTAATTCTAGGCATTGGAAATGAGAGCGTTACTGGATATTTATAACAAAACCAAGGACTAAAATGAAGAAAATCAGACACCCAAGAATAACAGCAAAATATTTTTTCTGTAGCACTTGTACTCTTTTACTTGTCATTTGAATCTATTCCTTTATTATTTATCATATAAGTTTCATCCTTATTTCAAAAAGAAATAGCAGGGGAAAAAACCATCTTTTGTGATGAATTTTTCTCTAACATAGTCTCACCATTTTATCTTATGTTAGCGCATTTCTCAGCTTCACTGCTGTCATGCTATGATCTTATCCACCATTACCATTTTTCCTTGAGGACTTAACTATGGATTTTACAGACTTATACTTACAAGTCCCTTTAATTAGGCAGTTAGATGAACCATATGGGCTTTTTAGATTGCTTGCTGTGTCAGGTTTTATCTCCTAGAGTCACTTTTTTTTTTACTCGGTGTCGAAGATTGCATAGGCATGGTTGCTCATTGGTAGGCTAGACTAATTGTGAAAGCGTAAGGGGTATCAAATCAGCAAACTTGTAGGAACAAGTTGCTGGAAATTGTGAAGCAGGTAGCAAGAAACGGAAGTGGAGATGGATCAGAATAGCAAAATGACATGATTCAGGATTCTAGTTCAAAATTCTTGATGTGTAATGAGAAAAAAAAAGAATGATTCGAATCCATGGTCATCCGTTTTGTCAAGTGTAGAACCCTAGTTGGATTTATACAACCTCTACTTTTTTAAGTAGAGAAGTGCATTATCTCAAAAGTATTTGTATTCATGTGAATTGAAACTAAGGTGCACACGTTATTTTTGTCACTAACAATGCCTTCTTGGTCAATTCGTTTCAGGTGCATCGCTCCAGAGGCAAGGGAAATACAGAGAAGCCATCAAATATCACAAGATGGTTTTGAATATTTCTGAAAAATCAGGAGAGAACTCTGGCGTTACTGAAGCTTATGGTGCCATAGCTGATTGTTTCACGGAGTTGGGAGAACTGGAACAAGCAGGGAAGTTCTACGACAAGTACATTGCAAGATTGGAGAACGATTAAGAACCATCAATTATAATTTGCTGCCCCTTTCCTTTTCTGCTTCTTGTAGAGTTCTAGTTGGGAATTCAGATGATTGTTTTTGTTTTGCGGATTGTGAGAACACTTGCAGTTTTGATTAGTGTGGTGGTATTATCTAGTTAATGATATTTCGTTTGCAATATCAGTTCACAAGTTTGCTGGTTCAAGGCATTGGTGTCTTGAGCATTATCTTCCCCACATCATCCTTAGTTTTCGTTTAGCCCCCTGGAATCTCTTGTTGAGGTCATTGAACTTATTCAAGCCCTGCTGGGGCGACAAATAATAGCCCTGGTTCAGCAATAATTTTGGTTCATTAGATTTGATTGATTGACTCAAATGTGAAATTTTATTTAAGGATATCTTACATTGATTTTAATGTGATTTTATAGGGCGACAGCATTCGGATTCTCAACGACTTACTGGGGAGGTGTTTGTTTTTTTTCTTAGGAGTAGTAAAAATAAGCATTTGTTTATCTGATTTTCATTGTATATTTGTTCTCTAGTTTCATTAGACATATATTTATATTAAATCATATTAAATTATTTTTATCTAGTTTTATAACAATTTCACCCAGGTATGGCTTGCCCTCTAGTGGAAGGGTAGCAAACAATATTAGAGATTATAATATTTTTTTTATTAATTTAGATATTTAATTTTTGTAATCCGATAGACTTACTATCAGATGACTTCGAAAAACGCTAATAAATTCTGACATGACACTTTAAATGACATTTTAACGTCATAATTGATTTGTAGTTCGCTCGTTATAGTGTCTTTCACTTGCCCGTTAGAGGGTATTCAAGACGTTAAAATTGATTCAACTCAATTTGTTAGGTGCTATGTTGGATACGGGCAGACTATTTAGCCAGGGTTAAGTCTAGTTGAGCAATGCTCAAGTCTCGTCTGTCAATTTTTTTTAATTTTTAAAATTATAATCTTTTATAAAAAATTCTAAATACTTCCAACTTGGAGATTATCTTTCATTTACTTTTTTTTTTTCATCCACAGCTTTTCTGGTAAATGAATCGAAAGTGAATAAATTTGATATTGAATTTGTAAGAGTTTTTTTTATTTGTTCAATATATATATATATATATATATATATATATATATATATAAGATCAATTAAATAGATAATTTTTAACCATTCATTAAATTAAACTAATAAATTGAAATACATATATATTTATCTCGTTAATATTGATGAATAATATTCATAAATAATATTTTTAAATAATATTTATGAATAATATTTTTAAAATATATTTATCAATATGCTTATTAAAACTCAAGTTTCTATATATTTTTATACACTTTAACCTATGTTAATTAAGGAAGAGATCCTTAATTAATTATGATAGATTACTATCATAATTTATTTCCATATACATTAATAATGCTGAATAAAAAATTTATTTTAAATAAATAAATAATTTTATTTTATCAAACTAAATAATTAATTAAATAAATTTAAAATATTAAAATTTAAATATTAAAATGTAATAATATCTAAATGAATGATTGAATTAAATTTAAGTTCATAAAAAAAATAAATCAATCTTAAATAATGATTTAATTAATTTTAAATTTAATTATTTGATTATTTTATCAAATAAATTTAAATATCATAAATCTGAACTGATCTGTTGTGTACTACTGATTAACATGATAAAGTTAGGAAGTATTGTTCGTTCGGGATTCAGTATACCCAGCGATCGAAGTATTTTGTTGTGATTCAGTGTACACAACCGGCACATAAACTTTGGGGAGTATTTTGAGACATCTGAACACGTGCCTAGCAGCCGTATTTCTGAGTCCGGTCTATTTGAACCGTATTGTTCTTTTTAAGATTAAGATCGTCGCGTCAGCGGCAGTGTAAGCACTGTGTGGGGACAATGTCGAAGACTAGGTTTTAGCTTCCTGTCTCGCCCCTCCCCCTCTCGCCCCCGCGATGGAGAGAAACGAAGGAGTTCGGTTCGTCTCCTCCTCCATCAAGATCCCTCAGCCTCCCCCCGTTCTGCTCCTTTGCCTTTCTTTCTCCTCTCTTCCTTCCCCTTCGCTTGCCAGTCGCTCTCTTTCCACCTCGACCGGGCCAAAGAGGTGGCGCACAACTTCCTCACCTCGTTTCCACGACGATGGCTGCGTCCTCCGATCGCCATGGCGCGGGCCGAGGGGGATCCAAATCCCCGACGCCATGGGAGGGAGGACGAGGAACGGGTGCTCATCAGCGAGGTTCTGATACGGAACAAAGACGGGGAGACGCTGGAACGGGCTGATCTGGAGGCCTTCGCTGCTGGAGCACTCAAGTCTTGCAGACCCAACTCGGCGCTTACAGTGAGGGAGGTTCAGGAAGACGTCCACAGAATCATCCAAACAGGGTTATTCTCGTTGTGCACGCCCGTTGCATTTGACACTCGGGATGGAATTCGGCTGGAATTTCAGGTAGATACAAATTTGACGGTTTTTCTTGGTTACTGGTGAACTGACAACGCTCCACTTATGGACTGCGTATGAATGTGTCTATATATATGTGGGTTGTTTGGAATTTCACTAAGTTTCTTAGCTGCTAATATTCCTTTGCTTCAAACTAATACTCATATGTCTTCTTATTCTTTACTGCAATTGAAATTGAGTATCATTATTTTCTTTTCGGGTTTTCAAAAATTAACTTATTCACAGTAGTACGCCATACTATTAACTTGACCACCATTTGAAATTGATTTGGCTGAGATTAATCTTTGTCCATTGTTATATTTAATGGTTAATAAGTCTAAACAACATTTTTTAACAGGTAGAGCCTAATCAGGAATTTCGAGGTTTAATTTGTGAGGGCGCAAATGTTCTTCCTTCAAAGTTTATGGAAGATGCTTTTCGTGATGGATATGGTAATTTCTTTATGCTGTTTAATTCTTCTTCAAGGAGATCAATTTGCCTTTTTTAAAGATATTACTCTACTTTGATGGATATGCTTATTTTCGTTTAAAGATTATTATTAACTGAGTTAGCTACTTTCATTGCTAGGTGGTTATTCACATGTGGCTTTGATGGTGATTAATATGTGGGCTAGCTACTAACTAGTTATATAAGATTGATCTTTTTGTTTCTATCTAAATTTGTTGCAAAAAGCAAATAGTGAGATATTCAGTACTTTCTCTAACTAGTTTTGAACTTCCACCTTTCTCTTGAGAAGTACAACAACAATTTTTGTTGGTTCCAGGTATGTAGTTTCGGTCAACCCTATGGAAAACTATATCACTGGTTCAAATCTCTTCAATCATTCTTAGTTAGGTTAATGAAAGTTTTCTTTAGTCTACACTAGCCTTACACTCTTAACTCTAATTGATTTAATTTATCTAGCAATCAATTCTATTATTGTTTGTGAAAGTCGTCATGTCATCTTAACTTCTTTTTGTATCATTTATTGGATCTTCTTTTGATTTCTTTCAGATGGTAATAATTTTGATTTCACCTCGTCAAGTAAACTCCCATTAGTGATAGGATTCTCATCTATGCTACATTCACTTTTTAGATCTTGCTTCCTAATTGCCTGATACTCAGGATCATCAAGTATAGTGGATCATTCCACTTTCTATTCTTGTCAGAAGTTTACCTACAAACTTTTGTTATACTGGTAAGTGGTTGTCTTCACTTTCTGTTTATTAAAGAAAAATTTCATTTGCTCATATTCCTACTTGTTTGCAAAATTTGTTATTATTCGCTTTAAACCATTTTAAAGTGAACTTCAGGTGTATTTTTATCGTTACATCATTTTGCTTTTAGTTGTGACATCATAATATATGATGTATTATGTGGGTAGTACTTTTTTTAGTGCATGGTATTTGTTTGGTGTGACAGAATTTTTTGTGCTTCTAACTTGGCATTTTCAGTGTTATTTGGTTCTAATAGCATTTTTGTTGTCAAGTTATGCAGGAAAAATAGTCAACATAAGGCATTTAGATCAGGTGATAAAATCAATCAATGGGTGGTATCAAGATCGTGGGTTAACTGGCTTGGTTAGTAATGGAGCCAGCTTGCTTGATAAATTCTTATTATAAGGATGTTTAATTTCATATACACAGCTTATGAAACTGCTTTGTTATAGATCAAGACAAATTCTTAACTTCCACACTGTGCCATTAGGTATCATATGCTGAGATCCTTTCAGGCGGGATAATTAGGTTAGAAATTTCTGAAGCTGAGGTCAATAACATCATCATTAGATTTCTTGACAGAAAAACGTAAGAACCTATATTTGAGTGTATTTAGAACCGAAAACAATATAGATCACTTAACCTACTTGCTGTTAGCCCCTGACAATTGTTTGTTTATTTTTATGATGAATAATCCAGAGGTGAACCAACTAATGGGAAGACGAAACAGGATACTATACTTCAACAACTAACAACGAAGAAAGGACAGGTGAAGACATGAACCATGCTTATGTTTTTTTTTTTAAAAAATCATATAAGCTTAAAACTTCATGTGTTCTATTTAGTATTATATTGTTTCTGCTTATATTCTTCATAAGTTGTATTGTTTATAGATTGCAAATCATGAAAGATATTGTAGTTTAATACTTGACAAGAGCCTTTATGATAGCATGAGGTAACCGCTAACATATTTTTCATATACCTTGCATTGACCTACAGTCTACATGATTTCTAAGCTAAAATTCCAATATTTTGAAAATGTTTTAAACATTGGTTTTTAACTTTTTATACTCTTATTTGGCAGAAAATTGACCCTGCATCAAAACATATCCTGATATCTTTATTTTGTGATTTGGCAATAGTAAATCTTTCTCTGCTGTTAAAATCAAGTGGACTGTTAAAATCAAGTGGATACCATTGCTTGAGCCATGTAAAGTCGTGCTTTCACATCTCAGCATTTAAGAGGACTTTTAATTGCGACCCTGCTAATAGGAGGCAATTAACAGTGATTGCTTCCATTTGCTCAAGTATCCCACCCATGCATAATAACTCCTCGGCTCTTATTAACAAGGTTCATGTTTAATCTGATGTGATTAGGTTTCCCCCTTGGGATTAAAATGTCCTGCAATTCTCACTACCCAATGTTTCAGGAGATGCTTACTCAAGATCAATGCAACTTTGAGATACTGTTATATGTTAATAACAAAATAATGAAGCATTCTATTTTCTGATAAAAGTAAATTTACTACTTCTAGGTTGTTAAAAGATCAACCATCTCACAGAATTTCCTGATTGCTAACATGATAAGAAAGTAGTTAATGTGCTTTATAATGTCTACTACCACATGAGTAGCCTTTGTAAGGCTTTATGTTTTATATTCCTGCTATCTTCTTGAGTGTTTCTTTATTTCTGTTCAACATTCTTAAAACAGGTTTACAGTAGACTACAGGGAAAAAGAGATGTGGAGACAATATTGACAATGGGAATAATGGAAGATGTCACAATCATCCCGCAACCCGCTGCAGGTGTTTTACACATTTTTGTTATTTTTTTATTCTTGTGGTAGTTTAAAATTTCATACTGTGCTAGGCAGCATGGGCGAAAATTGTCGTTCCGTCCATCGCTCGATATTGACACTGTGGATCATCGCGATACCGTAGTGACCTCTGTGGAGTCGCGGAGGCTACCACGATCCTGCGACGACCTTCACAAGGCTACCGTGATCCCACGGTGACCTTTGCGATGTCGCAAAGGGTGCAGTGATCCAGTTTTTTTTCTTTTTTTTTAAAAATTTGTTTTATTATTTTTTGTATTTTTAATATTTAGGTTAAAAATTCTATTTTAAGAAATATTTTTAATTAATATATTTTATATTTTAAAAATATCCTTCCGGTCATAAACCGAAATTCAAAATTTTAAACCATGCTTACATGTACTATTTTCTTTGATTATTTTTTTCTAGACAATTCATACTTGGTAAAATGGGCTTTTAGGGAGTGAGAGATGTTTTAATTATTACTTGTTCCCTCTGTGTTAGTCTTACAGCACTATTTCTGGCTTTGTATTTTCTCTAGCCTTTTGTTTCTTTTTAGAATTTGTTTGTAGCAATGCTTTTCATGCTTTACGTGGACCACTGAGTGTAATCAGTTTCGAATTCAACAAGAAACAAACATAATGTGGGTCTCACCTACTTGGGATTTCTACATGAATCTTATCTCTATTGAACTTGTTTTAAGGCTAATATTCAGACCCTGTAAGTAACCTAAATTCGGTTAAATAAGGTTTTCTTTGGTTCCCATCACCTTTCTTGTCTTGAGTCTTAATTTACTTATCTAGTTATAAAATTTACTTATCATCTTTGAGCATATATTCAAACGAATTAAACCTTGTCATGGTTGGTCTCAAGCTCGGATAACGGGGGAGAGTTGCATTAAGTTGTCAGTCAACGTCAAACTAAGACAAATATTCAATAAATGGTTCCATTAAACTATTGTGCTAATGATAGGTTGTTCCTCAGAAGGAACGTGTTGTAAAGTTCGACTGTAACGTCTCGGCAAGGACTGCTACATTTTCAGAATTTGAGTGTAGTGATTAATATCAAAGAGTTCACGTTGCAGAGTCCGACTATAATATATCGGCAAGGACTGCTACATCTCCATGAGAACTTGAGTGTAGTGTTAAATAAACAAAAGTTTTCTCACCATAGGTTGGATAAGAACAAATATTATAGGAAAACTAATAGTCTAATATTTGAAACATGGAACATAGGAACTCTTACTGGTAAAGCATTGGAAGTAGTAGATATGATGATTATGAGAAAAATTAGTATTTTGTGTATACAAGAGACAAAATGGGTAGACAAGAAGGCAAAGATGATAGAGAATTTAGATTTTAAGTTATGGTACACAAGAAAGAGTAAAACAAGAAATGGAGTGAGTATTGTTGTAGATAGTTCATTAAAGGATGAAGTTGTAGGAGTAATTAGAAAAGGAGATAGAATTATAACTCTCAAGATAGTAGTAGAGAAATAAACTATGAACGTAATTGACATATATACACCTCAAGTAAGATTAGATGAAGATACTAAATAAAAGTTTTGAGACGATTTAGATAAAGTACAAAACATTCTGCAAAATGAAATGATTTTAATAAGAGGCGATTTATATGGGTATGTCGGAGTGAAAAATGAGGAATATGAGAGGGTGCATGGGAGTTATAAGTTTGGAACAAGAAATGAAGGAAAAATTATATTGGATTTTGCGATAACATATGACCTTATACTAGAGCCGTTAATTTGGGTCGGGCCCATCGGATTAGCCCGCCCCGCCAAACAATTTAAGCGGGTTGGGTTGAAATTTTATCAATCCATTTTAAAGTGGGTTTAGGTAGGCCGACCTGTTTAGGCCCATGACCCGCATGGGTCGGCTGGTAGCGGAGTTGGGTTGGCTCCCTGGTTGGGAAAATTTTTTTTTTTTCAAAATTAAAAATAGAATATTCAATGGATTAGTGGTTTGACCTGTCTAAATCATAATCCAAACATAAAACTTTCAACTTGACTCATCTAAACCGCAATCTAAATTTAAATTTTTTAATATTTTTTATTTTTTGATAGACTCGTGGGTTGGCCGGCCTAACCCACAATCCGTCTTAGGTTGGGTTGAGTTGGGGATTTCCCAATCCGCCAAGATGGTGGGTCGGCCCGCCTCGCCCTGCCCTGCCTTGCCCGATTATATAATGTATTTTTGGTGGGTTGGCTCGTCCCGTCATGGGTTGGCCCGTTTGACAACTCTACCTTATACTAGCTAATACGTTTTTTAAGAAAAGAAAAGAACATTTGATCACGCTCACAAGTAGGAATAATAAATCAAAAATTGACTTTTTTATGGTTAGGAAGAGGAATAGAAAGATTTGTAAAGATTGCAAGGCTATTCTTGTAGAAATTTTAACTACCCAACATAAATCTGTAATGTTAAATATACGCCTCAAGTATAGTATCAATAGAAGGAAAATATATATGACTCCTAAAATTAAGTGGTGGAAATAAAAGGATGAGAAGCAAAACATATTTAAGGAGAAGGTAGGAGTACAAGTATTAGGTGAAATATACGATAACTTTAATACAACATAGGATAAGATGGTATCAAAGTTGAAAATAGTAGCCAAGAGTGTACTTGGTGAGGTAAAGGGATATGCACCACAAGTAAGAAATCTTGGTGGAATGAGAAAGTATAAGAGAAACTGAAGGAAAAACGAACAACCTATAAGGAATTATATATTTGTAAGAACGAGAAATTTTTTAAAAAATATACAAAAGCTAAGAAAGAGGTTAAGAAAGCAATGTATGAAACTAAGAATAAAACTTTCAAACAGTTATATCAAAAATTAGATACGAAAGAAGGGAAAAGAGACATTTATAGAATAGCTAAAGTGAGAAAGAGAAAAATAAAAGATTTTATCCAAATGAGATGTATTAAAGATGAATGCAATAGGGTATTAGTAAATGATGGAGAAATAAAAGAGCAGTAGAAGAGGTATTTTCATCAACTTTTTAATGACGGTTTAGGTGACTAACTTAACTTAGGTAATTTAAGTAAATAAATGAGTATAAAAATTTAAAATTTTATCATAGAATTCAAATTTTAGAAATAGAACAAGCTTTAAATGGGATGTAAAATGGAAAAGCTATTGAACCAAATAATATTCCGATAGATATATGAAAGTATTTAGGGAAATAAGATATTGAATGACTTACAAAATTATTTAACATGATATTGAAAACGAAAAAAATGCATGATCAATGGAGGGTAATTACTCTAATACCCTTATATAAGAATAAGGGAGATGTACAAAATTGTGCAAACTATAGGGGTATTAAATCAATGAGTTATACCATGAAATTTTAGAAAAGAGTAATAGAAAAAAGATTAAGGAGACCATGGCGATCAAAAATCAATTTGAGTTTATTCCTAGATGGTTAACAATAAAAGCTATACATTTTCTTAGACAACTAATTGAAAAGTATCGGGAGCAAAAGTAAGATCTACACATTGAATTCATTGACTTAGAAAAAACTTATGATAGAGTCTCAAGAGAAAATATATGAAAAATTTTAGAAAATAGACGTATTAGCGTAGCATATATTGAACTAATTAAAGATATGTATGAGTATGTAATGATCAGAGTAAAGACTCCAAACGGATTAACTGAAGCATTTCTAATAAAGATAGGATTATATTAAGGATTAACACTAAATCTTTATATTTTTATATTAATCATAGACGAATTCACTGGACACATTCATGACACAATACCATGGTGTATGTTGTTCGTAGATGATATTATTTTGGTAGATAAGACATGTGAAGAAATAAATGCTAAATTAGAATCTTGGCGGGAAGCACTAGAAGTGAAAGGTTTTAAACTTAGTAGAGTAAAGATGGAATATATGAAATTTAAGTTTAGCAATATTAGACGTAATGAGACAATTGTTAAGATAGAAGATGATGAGTTGTCTGAAACTGAGAGCTTTAAGTATTTAGGATCATTTTTATAAACACAATGGAGGGATTGAGAGAGATGTCTTACATAGAATACAAACAGTATGGTTGAAATGGAAGAGAGCGTTAGATGTTTTATGTAATCGTAAAGTACCTTTAAAATTTAAGGGGAAGTTGTATAAAACGGTTAGACTTGCTATATTATATGACGTTGAATGTTGGGCTATATCTCGAGCACATGAGCAGAAGATGAGAGTTGTAACTATGAGGATGTTAAGATGAATGTGTTGACATATGAGAATCAACATAAATAAGAAATGAGAACATTAGAGAAAAAATCGGAATTGCATCTATTGAGGGACAACTTTAAGAGACGTTTAAGATGGTACGAACATGTATTTAGACGACCAATAAATGCTCTAGTTAGGCGATGTAAAACTATGACAAATACGCACATCAAATGAAAAAGAGGAAGATCAAAAAAGATTTGGTAAGCAACAATAAAATAAGATAAAATTTATTTAAATATAGATGATGATATAGTAGGGGATAGAACCCAATGATGTAGATGGATTCATGTAGTCGACTGCACCTAGTGGGATAAGATTTAGTTGTTGTTGTAATCTATGTGAGATACACCTAATTGCTCAAAGATAGTAGCAATCACCTACACAAATATCAAGGATTTTATTTCTGTTTATCCTTTGGTCGAATTCAATGATTTGGACTAAATGAATTGATTATACTACACATCAAAGGAGTGACAAGTTATATTGCATAAAAATGCAACGAGAATTATGATGTCAGGCTTGTTTCAAATAGAAGAATCTGGATGCTCTATGCTACTGAATGACTCATCTCATCTTTATCTTGATGATAAGCATAAGATTGGAAACAATTATAGGGAGCATATGGTTCACATAGTTTTTTCTGCATCGAAATATTATGGTTATAGCAATATCTCAAGTCATGCCAGCTGATTCTTCCTTGTACAGTATATTGTTACATAGAAGAATAAACGCTCATTACCATTAGAAGATAGAAAGTTCCACTAATAATATAATAGACTGGAATAAGACACATTAACAATAGCTTAGCTATCAAGAGAAGAGAGGACAGAGGATTGAACAACACAATTAACATACTATTGTAAAGTTATGATGGGTAATATCTTTCATTGTGCTAGAGCTAGTTTCGTTGAATCTCTTACTTGATCCCCATCCATAATCAGATGGGAGGTACTCAATAGGTGTCAGATGGATATCCAACATTGGCTCCTGCTCTGCTCACTCGCAATTCAAGTGCTTCATCAATCTTTACACTATTCTCTTCAAGCATCAATTCGTGTGTCTTGAACTGCTTCCTCTACTCACAGGGTTATCTACTAACGACTGAATATAAAATTTGTAGTTCTTGTAGTTTTCACTACAACTCTACAATTCAACCTTTGATTTTATCCTATATAATGTCTCATCAATAACACATTTTTCTCACCTATAAATAATATTATCAAAACATTTATCTTGTATATCACCAACAAAATTCATTTAGTTTTAATGCCAAAAAAGGATTTTGAAGCTAATGTTTACGTAAATATGTACTTATGAAATAAACATGTGTTGATGCATCGATATTCTTACTGCAAAAAAGTGTCAAATATAGAACAAAAGGTACAAGCTTTTGCTGTCTTTTCCCCCCTATACTAATCAAATATAGAACAAAAGGTACAAGCTTTTGCTGTCTTTTCCCCCCTATACTAATCAAACTTTACTTTGAAACTAGATCCACACAAGGTTGATTTGGTTATGAATCTCGTAGAACGGCCTAGTGGTGGCTTCTCTGCTGGTGGTGGAATTTCGAGTGGGTAAGTGACATAGAGGAACATTGCTATTGTTTGCCATTTACTTAACATTCTATGAAGAAACCTTCCTGAATCATTATTTGGTTCTATATACAGGATAACAAGTGGACCACTTTCGGGCCTGATTGGAAGGTACTTTTGTTCCTTGTTTTTTTTCTTCTCATTTTGCAGTATGTTAAAATAGTTCCAGAGAAAGTGGTAGTCTTGAAATTGTAGCAAATTTATGTCAACTTTATTGGTTCCCAAATGTGTGATGTCTATCAACATTCAGTTCATGTTTTTGTTGAATTAACTATTGGCTTGATCTACTTGTTCTTGCTTTTGTGTCTTCTTGCAGCTTTGCATATTCTCACAGGAATGTGTTTGGGAGGAACCAAAAACTCAATCTTTCCTTGGAAAGGGGACAAATTGACTCAATATTTCGCATAAATTATACTGATCCATGGATTCAAGGAGATAATAAACGAACATCTAGGATGATCATGATTCAGGTTTTTTTGTCTGTATGATATAAGTTTATTTGTAGATCATTTTATCATTTTCAATATCTTTTTCTTCTTTCATGCTAGAATTCGCGAACCCCAGGAACACTGGTTCATGGTAATAACCAATTTGATCATGGTGGCCTAACAATTGGGCGAATTACTGCAGGAGTTGAGTATAGCCAACCTTTTAGGCCAAAGTGGAGTGGGACAGCTGGTCTAATTTATCAGGTATGTTGTTTTAGAGGTCCCTATTCATTTTGATGTTAGTGCTTCCATTTGGTACACTAACTATACATAAAAAAAGGATGGATCCGTCACCTCAACGGCCTCCGTAAGTGCACTAACTATACATGTTTGTATGTATTGGTACCCCAGGCTATGGTGCAGCGGTAAACACACCTTGAGACTCTTCATGCACCTAGGGTTTGAAACTGAGAGAGTGCAAGAAATTCGCCTCTCGCATTCGAACCACTAGGACCGCTTGCACTTCCGAATTTATTTTAGTGGCCGGTGGGAAACTTCTGTGGGGCTGGATCAATCATTTTTAGGATTAGTCAAAGCGTAAGACTTGGATACTTAGATTATTTAAAAAAAAAAAAAAGGGTTATGTATTGGTGTCAGGTATAGCCAATAACTACTAACTCCTCTGGTAGTCTGGTCTATACTTAATACTACTTGTCTAAGTTACATCTTTTAGTTCTCTCTCTCCCCTTTATCTTATTTCATCCTTTTCTTATTCTACCACATCTGGTTCTTTCTATTCTTCGGTCCCTTGTTTCTCTTATTTATCCTTTTATTTCATGTCTGTGTTAGCGTGCTGGTGCTCGCGATGATCATGGTGAACCCATCATTAGAGATTTCTACAACAGCCCATTAACTGCAAGGTATTGTGGTCTTCATTCACCTATTGGCTGACATTTGAACCCTATTTTCACTGGACATATTGTCATCCATATTGATAACGATAATGATTTTCTTGTCTTTTGGAATTTTTCACTTTAGTGGCAATGCCTATGATGAAACGCTAATTGCGAAATTGGAAAGTGTCTATACTGATTCTGGTGATCGTAGCTCCTCAATGGTTAGCCTTACTCTTAGGCTTCAAATTTGTTAGTCTCAAATCAGTTTTTTTTTACCTTCTTTCAGTTAGCGCTGCGCTATTTTTTTGTTTGCAGTTTGTAGCAAACATGGAACAAGGACTTCCACTATTTCCTGAGTGGTTATGTTTCAACAGGATTAGCGGCCGTGCCAGACAGGGCTTTGAACTTGGACCTATAAGATTTATGCTTAGGTATGACACTAATGTTGACATGGTAGCACTAAAATTTATTTTACATCTGCAAGGTTCTTAATTATTAGCTACTGAATTGTCATCACTTGGATGATTTAAAATCTTGAAACTACGGAAAGACCAAGATATATAAGTTTATTAATTTATTAGTTCTTTTCTTTGTTGTTTCTTTAGAAAAAAGGAAGAGCAATCATATGCCAATTAAATTGATAGAATGTTTTTATCTGTAAAGCAAGCATATTTAGGCTTACTACTTGCACAAAACAATTCTTATATGATTTAATTTCCCTAACCTGCTTTGTTAATCAGTGTCTCTGGAGGCCATGTTTTTGGAAACTTTTCACCCCATGAAGCATTTGCTATTGGCGGGACTAACAATGTCAGAGGTTATGAAGAAGGGGCAGTGGGCTCTGGCCGTTCATATGCAGTCGGCAGTGGAGAAATCTCATTTGGCATGGTAAATTTCTAGTCCTAAAGTTCTTTAATTTCATTTAATCCTATTCCTACTTGGATTACTACGTTGGAGTATATAAATTTGATGCCAATGTAGAAAAACTTCTGACTTGTTGTTATCTACGTAATTTATGTAGTATGGACCTCTAGAAGGTGTGCTGTTTGCAGACTATGGAAGTGATCTTGGCTCAGGCCCTACAGTGCCTGGTAAACTGGTTCCTGAGTAATTATTATTATTTTCTTTCTAGAAATCATGTACATTCACTGGCATCATCATTATTATTATCGTCATCAATAACCTGGGATTGTTCTTCCAAGTATTCGAGTCGGCTACATGAATATATATATATATATATTCAGTGATGCTGTAAACAAAATATACCGTGGCTAACTTTGACAGGTGATCCAGCTGGTGCAAGGGGGAAGCCAGGTAGTGGCTGTGGCTATGGTGTTGGTATTCGAGTGGACTCTCCTCTGGGCCCTCTACGCTTGGAGTATGCTTTTAATGACAAAAGAGCGAGGAGGTTTCACTTTGGAGTTGGCTATCGGAACTAGATTATTTCTTTGCTGACCATAACATTCATTAACTTCAATTTTGTTCGATTATATAGTGAAGTACTTTTTGGAGTGTAGTCCAAGAAAACATCAAAATAATTTCCATCCTCTGTTGAAAATTTAAAATACAACGAGGGATGAATAATAATAAAATTAAATAAGGATAAACAATGAAAAGACATTTATTTAGTAATAAGAGTAAATATAAATATAGAAATAATTATCTTTCCTAATCCTTCATGAGTATATCTATTTTTATAAAATTGAATTATATACAAGTTAAATATAATGAAATAAGTAGAAAAATCCATCTTAATTGTAGGAATTCTTATCCTCATTAATAATTTATCGATCATCTATAAAGCATCTTCAGATTCTTTTAACAACTAGATCTACGAGTTACAAATTAATGTCAGTATGTCTTTAGAAAAGCAAATTAATAATTTCTTCGATTCTTTAAATTTATATGTTATATTATCTTATCCTTTAGAAGTGAAAGGATTGATTAGATGGAGTGCTTCTTCCATCCAAAAAGAAAGGGAAGCGATGATTGCAAGAAAGGAAGGGAGTGCTAAAGAAAATATATAAATATCTAAGAATATAATTGAATTAAGTAACTTCTAAAACCTTAAATCATTTGAATTAAACTAAATCTAAATTATCTAATTTTTAATCCTAATTTGTCCAAATCAATTAATTTAGTTTAATTTTAATTTTTTTATTTAATTTGAATTTAAATTTAGTATTATTATAAATAAAATTGAGTCACTTCGTAACATTTAATTAAATTCAGCGTAGATGGGAATGGATGTCTACGCCATCGAGAAACTGTCTTTTTCCATAAGAACAGTACTCTATGGGATTCAGACGAAGAATTTAATCATGAATGATGATGCAATCCGTAAAATTAATGGCAGGTCCAAACACTCTTGTTGAATACTGAGAAGCAATGTATTGCCTTTGATGTTAATGGTGGTACTTGTGAGTGAACGATCGAATCCATTGCAGTTTGATGATGGAGGGAGTGGAGGAAATTGTCCTTTGGACTACAAGTGAATGCAGCGCTATGGACAAATGCAACGGAAACGGTCTTTCCACCTGGCCTTCGCCTTTCCACACACACTTTCACTTAAGAGCTAGCGAAAAAGGAAATATAAGCTAACTAACAGTTATTGTTTTTAAATAAGAATTAGATAAATCTCGTCCTAAAATGCATCAGTGATTGCGATTGCAACTAATCGATCTGTTGAACATGAATCACACAGAGGGGCTTTTCGCATGAGAATCATGATTGCAAACACTCAATTAAAAACGTAAATCCTCCTATGGAGTGAATTTTTCTATAAGAACCACAGAAAATGAGCTATCCATGCCATGAGAAATAGAAATAGTATTATGAATATAAGATTTGACATTTCTTTATGGACTCATTTCACTCTATCACCTCTTAGAAGTCATCTTCTCAAATCCACGCTGCCAGACGGGGCAGTTCAACCAAAAGCGTATGACCCACAGCATTAAGCTACGTACGCTACCTCGATCGGTTTCCTCCGCCACAGGATGATACAGTTGGGCATCTGCATGTGATCGATGTTGTTGCTACCTCGATCGGCTTAATTTCCTCCGCACTGGGCGACCGTGACTTGATCCAGAATAAGGCATGCAGCCAAGGCTTCAAAAGGGATGCTTCGATGAAGAGGAGAGGAGGGATGACCGATCGAGGGGTCGAGGTATACCACACTCAAGTCTAGCTAGGTATTATACCGCGGCCAACGCATGACAAAATACCGTACCGAAATTATCAAGTGGGGTATTTCGGTATTTCGGTATACCGAAAATACCGTTCCGGTATACCGATATGGTAACGGTGATAGGAAAATTTTTTACGAGCCAGTGGGTGGGGAGTCTCCGATAGGAAAATTTTTTACGAGCCAGAGACACGAGGCGACTATGTAGCTAGGGATATGATAATTTTGTGGAAACAAAAACAAAAATGAATGCTAATCCGATTTTAAGTTCCAATTTTTTTAGGCACAAGCCTCGTGGCTAAATGCTTTTATCAAATTCTCACAGCTGAACACTTGTCCAGAAATTAAGTTCATACTCTCCTTTGAGTAGATATATAATTTATGGAATTAATGGTGATTCCTTTTGCAAAGGTGCTTTGTTTGCTTTTGATTCCAGGTCTTATTGAAGTAGAGAAGGAATCGCCACCTGTTGAAGGGTGAAGAGGATCTTATTCTTTCAAAAGCCAGAGTTGGATATAAAGCTCTGCGCACAAATTTAATTCATGAGCAAACTAGAATCGACAATATAATCAAATGTTTTGTGTAGCAAATAAGGCAGCGATGGCAGCCTTTGCTTTTGAAGCTTAGTCCCAACCCCCGCTTCTGAATCTGTATATTTATTACACAGTGAAGCAGACATAATTGCTGACGACTTCACCCTCGGCCTCTAGCTTCTGTCCTTACGATGATCAACTGAACTGAAACAAACAGAGGGAGAACTGAGAAGCAAAGCAAGCCAGAGCAGCAGCTCGATCGAAGCATTCATTTCTAAAATCAATGGACATGGAAGAGCTTATCCTTGGCAGCTGATGGCCAGTGCTACTCCCTGTGTCTGTGGTAGTACTCGTAACAGCACTGACTGCCATTTAAAAGACACAACATAACAAAGATATGCTCCAAACACGCATCTCAACACTGCCATTGCTCATCGGCTCAGCTCTCTCTTCCATGCCCATTCCTGACTTTAATGAATGACCAAACCCCTTGGCATGTTGGATTCTCGTGCTACCAATATGCCAATTAATAAATGCCTATTTCCTTGTTACTTTCACTCTTCACATTAATTAATATTTGATTCTTGTCCCGGGAGTACGTGCAATGATAAAGTGCTTTCACATTTAATCCATCAGATGTTTTCGAGTCTATTACTATAAATTAATTTCTTTCCATTAATCCTAAATTACTGACTCGATGCGATCATTCGTACTTTTTAATTTATTCTGATGAATAATAGTAAACTTTTGTCGGACCGGCCATTAGCTTTCTTGTTCCATGGACATATTGGAATCCATTTGCTCCGACTGTGGAATCGATGTGCCATTATTTATCTCCATATGCATGGAAGAAAAAAAAATGGGTGCAAAGGATTAGCTTTTGCCTTCTTCGTGGTCATACTTCAGTGGAATACCGAATATACAGTATTTATGTATTCATATATTCCAGTGACGCCTCCATTTCTTCAAATTTTCAAACTGTTGCATCCAAGTCCTTATTTACTTGGTTAACGGTGTCTTAATAATCTCTCCCTTGTATGTCTATATCAAATTACTTTTATGTCCACTAATGCTTCTACCCAACAAATCCCTCAAAATTCTAATGTTCGTATTCTTTAATCTAAACCTAACCACTTGCTCCATGTGACCCACCAAACTTTTGGATTGATTCTTCTGAAAAAATAATTCTTCTTTATGCGCATATATTTTTCTATTTCTTTAGCTTCCCTCCTCTTTTTACCAAAACCAAGAGGCAGATATGTTTGTTCTGCCACCTGCTTTCGAGTCTTCATGATAGCTTATTGTTACACATTATAGCGAGGCATTTCAAAAGAGAAGCCTACTAAAGCAAAGCAAAGGAAAGTAAACCCACCAATGATTCCTTGTCCCAGTACCTTTTAAGCTGTTGCTGCAAGCCTTGAAACTCCACTCTCTATTTTTTCTAGTTCACCTGTTCTTAGCCTCTGAGATCAATGGAAGGGAAAAGCTACAAGTTTCTGGTTTTTTGGGTGCACTTCCACTGGTCCTGGGTAACCTCAAGTGCTGTGTTATCCCCTGAAGGTGTTAACTTTGAAGGTAAAACAAGCATAAATGATTTAATTTGCTTAAAGCCTCTTCTTTCTCCTGTTCTCGATGTATTTATTTGGTTTCTGCTTGTAGTGCAAGCTCTGATGGGCTTCAAAGCTTCTATAGAGGATCCTCATAATGTTCTGGAGAACTGGGACCAAACCTCTGTTGATCCGTGCAGCTGGACCATGATCACTTGCTCATCTCAAAACCTGGTGATTGGGCTGTAAGCATCATGATTAGAGGCACATGTTATTTCACCTTTTGCATTTCTTTCTTATTTCTCAGTACATATATGAAGTTTATAGCTTGTTCTTGTATTCTAAACTTTAAGCATTTATTATGATATTTCCTGCAGAGGCACTCCAAGCCAGAATCTATCTGGTGTACTTTCCGCGAGCATTGGAAACTTGACAAATCTAGAAATTGTGTATGTTTTGATTATGGCTACAACAGATCAAATAATTTCTCGAGTAATGTTCCTATACATGTGCAGGCTCCTGCAAAACAATAAAATCTCTGGAACAATACCGTCAGAGATTGGGAAGCTTTCCAAGCTTCACACACTCGATCTCTCTAACAACAAATTCTATGGTGAAATACCTTCATCATTGGGGAATCTGAAAGGCCTTAAGTATCTGTGAGTCTGAAGAGCTAAAAACAACAGAAATTCGGTAAAATTAGCATGAGTTTAGATTATTGTGGGCACTCATCTTCCTTTTTCATTGCATCTGATGCATAAGCAGGAGGCTGAACAATAACAGTCTTGCTGGGGAATTGCCCGGGTCATTGTTGAATATCACTCAACTTGATTTCATGTAAGTTGGTTAATTCTAGAAATAATGTCAGCATGTAAGCAAAGTTTTTATAATGGTGTTCATGCTTTAGGGATCTGTCATACAATAATTTGAGTGGTCCTGTGCCAAGATTTCCTGGAAGAACATTTAAGTAAGTCCTTAATTGCCTTAATGTAAGCTTAAGATTTTATATAATGTTCAGGAGAAAATAACTTACTATGTTAGAGCTTAATTTATGGTACTTCACTTGCAGTGTCGTAGGAAATCCCCTAATTTGTCCAACTGGCGATCAGAAAGAATGCTATGGGGCAATTCCTATACCTATGTCCTTCAACATAAATGATTCTCCCGGTACTATATATTAGTGGTGATAGAATTGGTCTTGTTTCTCTAACTTTTCTTTTGGCTTCTATAAGTGGCTGCGGCAAATCTATGCGGCCATATAATCTTGCCTGAACAGTCTTCTTACTCTTTAAGGTGATCAAACTATACAAAAGGCGAAAAGACATACAATAATTCGCCCAGTAGCTTACGGTCTTGCGTGCATCTGTTTCATTAGTCTTGCACTTGGTCTACTTATTTGGTGCAATAAAAGGCGTAGCGAACAAGTATTCTTCGATGCAAATGGTAATATATATTTCGAAATCGATAACTGTATATATCATCCCTAATTTTAACACCATTGATAATTATCTAATTGTAGTGACTACTAACTCATTTGCTCAGATCAACACAAAGTAATCTGCCTTGGCAATTTGAAAAGGTTTCACTTCAGGGAGCTTCAAATAGCAACAAATGGTTTCAGCAGCAAAAACTTACTTGGCAAAGGTGGCTTTGGAAATGTCTACAAAGGGAAGCTACAAGACAGAACCTTAGTCGCTGTTAAAAGGCTAAATGACGGTAATGCGGCAGGCGGAGAGATACAATTTAAAACTGAAGTGGAAATGATCAGCCTAGCAATTCACAGACACCTCCTTAGGCTTTGTGGATTCTGCATGACTGCTACCGAAAAGCTACTGGTTTATCCTTACATGTCAAATGGAAGTGTTGCTTCTCGGCTCAAAGGTAAATAATATTCTCGAATGTTCTTTCAGAAATCAGATCAAAATACCAATGTACATGTTTAATTAAGAACACGTACGGCGAAAATTTCCATTTCATATTTAATTTCCTAAGAAAACACTGACAGCTGCTTCCATTATTCCTCTTCTTTTCTAACTTGTGTAGCAAGGCCAGCTCTAGACTGGAGTACCAGGAAAAGGATAGCTTTGGGAGCTGCAAGGGGTTTAATGTACTTGCACGAACAGTGTGATCCAAAGATCATTCACAGAGACGTGAAGGCTGCAAACATATTACTGGACGATGACTGTGAAGCAGTTGTAGGAGATTTTGGACTCGCTAAACTGCTAGATCACAGGGACACACATGTAACAACAGCTGTGCGGGGAACCGTGGGACATATTGCTCCGGAGTACCTCTCGACCGGACAATCTTCGGAGAAAACTGATGTCTTTGGATTTGGCATTCTGCTTCTCGAGCTGATCACCGGCTCGAGAGCTCTAGAATTTGGAAAAACAGCAAACCAGAAAGGCACCATGCTGGATTGGGTATGCACAGCATGCAACAAATGACTTGCTCTTATCATGCAACATGCCTTTCCTAAACCAACTAAAATTTCATGTTGTTATCGATCAGGTGAAGAAAATGCACCATGAGAAAAGACTTAACGTACTGGTGGACAAGGAACTAAAGAAGTATGACAGGATAGAAATGGAAGTGGTGGTCCAAGTTGCTCTCTTGTGCACTCAGTATCAACCAAGCCACAGACCGAAAATGTCCGAGGTGGTTCGCATGCTCGAAGGGGATGGCCTGGCAGAGAGATGGGAAGCCTCCCAGAGAGCCGATGATCGAGGGTGCAAGGCGGCAGAACATTCTACGTATAATTACTACTCCGAGCTCACTGAGGTGTCCAGAGAACTCGAGGAGGCCATAGAGCTCTCTGGTCCTAGATGATTGGTCATGGAATGATTGATATAAAGCATGATAGTTGAAGAGCTTGTATAGTATGTATAGCACTATTAGTCTTGTAACGGTTAAATTTATTCTTTGTTTTATGCTTTAGTTTCTATATAGAAAATGAAATGATCATTGGTCATTGCATTAATGGGTAGAGATAGCTGGCTTTATTTAATCTTAAATTTGTATAGTGCGCGCAAAATTACGCGCTACAAGTAATGTGCGCCAGAGGCGAGACGTTCAATTCTCCCAAAAGAATAAATGGATAATTGTGATCGTCGATGGTGGTAGTGGTACATATATAATCCCATCAGGTAAACTTTCCCCATCAGCGGATTCCGGCGGCTTCAATCTCATGCAAAATCCTAAAAATAATAATAATAAAATAAATAAATAAATAAAACTCCTGCGCATGATGGAACCGATAGAGAAAAGGAGAAAGAGAGATGGGAGGAGAGAGAAATATGATGGAGCAGCAATATTTGAGATCAAGAAAGCAGGGAAAGGGAGATTGTAGTGCTACAAGCTTTATGTTTTTTCTGTTCTTGGAGGGCTGTTCTTGATATGGGCGTCCAGGAGCGGAGGAGGATGGAGACGGTGGGTATGGATTGGATTGTTTGGAGCTGAACTCTGGTTCGACTTCTACTGGGTCCTCGCTCAGGCCGTGAGTTGGAACCCAACACGTACATCGGTTCACCTTCAATGAATGATGCATGGATAGGCTCTCTAAGTCTCTAACATGAATGTACGAAGGATCGTGTCTACATGGAAGTGGATTGTATATTTGTAGTTTGGACTGACAAAAAATTAACCAGAATCTTTGATTAGATACGAGGACAAGTTACCCAATGTCGACATCTTCGTGTGCACTGCGGATCCCAGCATCGAACCGCCAGTGATGGTGATCGACATGGTTCTCTGTCATGGCCTACAATTACACGCCGGAGAAGCTCAACGTCTACCGCTCCGACGACGGTAGCTCCGAGCTGACCTTCTATGCCCTCTTGGAAGCGTCGCAGTTCGCCAAAACTTGGCTTCTTTACTGCAACAAGTTCAAGGTCCAACCACGGTTTCCCGCTGCTTACTTCGTTCAAACACCTGCCAGCCCAATGGAAATGGATGGATCAGAAGCTTAAACATCGATCATTTCTCGAACCTTAATTCATTGCCTTCATCGCAAAATTTGGAGTTCAGAGATTGTACCAGCAGATGGAGAAGCAAGTTGAGTCTGCAGTTAAGCAGGGGAGAGTCCCTAGCAAGCAACGGAAACAGCATAAAGGCTTCAGGGAATGGAACGATCGATATATGCCACAACTCCTGGAGAACACCAACTGCTCTCCAAGTTTGGTTGATTGTTGAGCTTCACATGTTCCAACATATTTCAATCTGAATTCCGTAAATTATGTGCAGATTTTAATTCATGGAAGCGATGAAAATGGCTTGGGCGACGAAGGTCTTACATTGACGCTCGTTCGTATAGTGAGGATTAATGTTACAGAGTTAAGTTAAACATCAACTAAGGTGAAAGTCAACGTAAATTCGGATCCCATCAAATCGAGTTAGGCTGAACTTGAATCAAGTTAATCCGAACTCTGACGAAATCAGCCCCAAAAGCAGACCACTAAAAGAGATGTCCAAGATGTATATTCAAGCGCTTTCTATTTAAAAGTTGTAGCACTCAGATAAGTAATTTATTTTGTTCATTATTTTCTATTTATCATTCATTTTCTCTCTCTTTTCACTTTTTCATTTAAAATCTGATTTAGCATCGGAGTAATGAGCTGAGTCCAACTCGATTGTCCGGAATGTTTTCTGTCTCCTTGGATCCCTATTCGAAGATGTCCTTGACGCTCGATCGACTCTTCTAAATCCCGACTCGTACTCTTCTAAAACTCGACTTACAACCAACGTAACTATATTCTTTGAAGACCGATCTGATTGGTATTAACTGGCTAAAAATACTTGACTGTGATTATTTTATTTATTGATCCCATGTCTTGTCTTGATCTCAGATTGGATCACTTGTGTATATGGCCTTGCATTGTCAACGGTCATCGTCATCACTTCAAAGCTGGAGCCATGAACTCACTGATAAAAATAACAAAACTTTAGACGCTATCAATGTAATCTGATCATATTTTCTTCGAGACTATTGTCGTACGGGATAAGTCACCAATCTCTGTTTTCTATCGTGAAGTTGAAGAAGTTTCTCAACGTCGACCGCGACATGTACTCGAACGATTCTGAGTCTGTGAAGGATGCACTATGCTTCTTCATGGACGAAGAGAAGGGCCATGAGTTTCATTCGTACAACTCTCCCCCAAAACTTCAATAACATCACTAAGAATGACATCTATGGCAATTTCTGGCAACTGATCGATGAAGGAGGTGAGTCAACAAATACAATGAGAGTTCTGTACGTTGTTAGAGATACAATTTGATCAGACTACATAATCACAGATTTTGGAATGCGAAGAAATTAATTTATATTAAGATTGTGGACTAATAGAACAATAAGTTACTGAGAAAACAATCTGAATCAGAAAATTGCATGCCACTTTCACGAAGTTTGTTCATTTCTTCACTGTTTGGTTATGAAGGCTGATTATTTTCCATGGCTTAGATGGGCTCGGAGGAGGGGCTCTCTACTTAGCTTGGGATCTGGGTGTTTCCACAAAAGGCAGAGTTTAATGGGAGAAAAATATGTTGCAAATTCCAAGGCACAGTTACAAGTAACGAGGAGAAACCCAAAAGCAAGCAAATCCACTTTGGAGGAGAAAGCAATGCGTGTTAGCTCATGCAGCTGTGAAGCAAACACTGGATGGGGAAAAGAGGTTCTACTTTATGTTACTGCACCGTGGACGTGTGCAACATTAATCCTTCAGCATTTTAGGTTTCAAAAATTATCAAAAAACTTACTTTAGCAGGACTTTTTTCTCTTAAATATCCTTGCCGCCACGCTATGCTCAACATTGTTTGCTTGATTGGCAGAGGGAAGGGCGTGGTGTTTGGCGAAGTTGGATTAGTAGATTCAATGTTTGCGCAGTTCATAATGGGCGGAGAACTTGTTCTTATCAACGTTCCAACCTATGAATCCATGTTTGCGTGCAAAGATGGTGGAAGAATACCAAGTTCGGTGACTTTGCTGTCGACTGCTTTACTGTTGTTAGCTTTTGTTGTTCCCATGTAGCAGGAGTTTTGAACTTCAGAAGAAGATGACAGTACCAATAAGAAAACAAACAAATTGTTTTACTGATTCAAAAATGAAAAGTCCTAGGAGATGTACTCGTTTCTCAATTTCCATACCTAGCTAAAACACAGCATAGATTAGTATTCAGCCTTCAACGACAATAAAAAAAAACTAATTTTGATAATTATATAATCCTGTTCAGAAAAAAGAATCCCCAACAACAATAAAGTACCACAGAGATCTTATAGCTACTTAGGGATTTTTAACTGAAATTTCATAGACAGATGGTTGATCCGGTTCTCTTATAACCCATTGGTTTGAATATTTTTTAAATTTAAAAACGTGGCTTAATAAATTGTCAATTTTTTTTTTCTCTCCTCTTCGTTTTAGATAAACAAATATAATAGTTTTTTTTTCTCTTCTGTTTCTTTTTCCCTTTTATTTTATGTGCTAAGTGCATCACTTTTTTCATTTCATCCACAAAACAATCCATATGTGAACAAATTGACAGATATCACGGAGATCCTTGGCAGCTTAAGCTTTATAAACTCCAACTTGCTAATAGTTTTTCCTGGACAAGAACAAAAAAGAGAAAAAATTCTTGTTATTAAACGAAGTAAACAAATTTAAATAGAAATTATTATTGAATGTTAAATTTATTTTACATTTCTAATTATCTATTTATATGAAAAAGAGAGATCGCAGTCTCTACAATGCAGGAAAACTTGACGTTAGTTGGGCCCTGGTTTAATGGGCTTTAATTGGGTCAAACTTTAACTTAGGTTACATGACATGGGTTCGGAGGCGACTGAGAGAGAGAGAGAGGGGGAGGGAGAGGGGAAGATGGCATCAGCGGGAGACATAGTGTTCAAGGGATTGACGGCGGCGCTGGGAGCGACGACGCTTTACTTGGCCGCCACCTTTTCCATCAACCTCTACCGCGGCATCTCCTGGCACACTGCTCAATCCGTCAGTTTCCTCTTCCTCTTTATTTTAACTCTTGATTTCTATATTCAGTTGCTAGCGGTTTACTTTGTCTTGGCGTTTTGGTGATTGACTTATTTTTGAGATCAAGTTGCATGAGTTTTATCAGTTGTAAGTTGAAAAAGGAATTAAATTTGTAAGAGTATGATAATTGGTAGAGAATTGCGTTTTTGAAGTCGCAAAAGATCCATTTTTATGTATTTAGCTTAAAATTCCAGGTCAAAACAGTTGAAGATAAAACAGCAATGAGTTTAAACGTACTGAAAACTTGCTCATTAAGTGATACAGGTATAATTAGATTAAAGTTAGATACCGAACTTTTGCTTTGAGTATTTTCGGTTATTAGCATAATTGGTAGAGTTTATATTTTAGAACCTGATATAATTCTGATGCCAGTTAGTGGTAGGATAATTTATTTATTTTTACAACCAGTTGTCAGGAGTTAGGAATATAACAACCACCAAATTGTAGAAGTGTTAATATGTTTATTACGAAAAGAAAAAAAAAACAAAAAAGAAGAAGAAACAAGATCAAACAAGATATAGGAATTTTGCATGGTTCCACAAGTTCACCATGTTCCATGTACACAATCTCACAAAGATATTTTGCGTATCTCACCAGTCATTATTAATCATATATTACATAGCCAACTTGATGGTTCACCTCCTATTTTATATGCTAAGGTGCATGGGACATATAGTGATGCAGGAGGATCCGAAGATTTTATTAATTATTTTTAAAGTTATTTTTGTCTTTTATATTTTTGGAATTTGAATCTATTTAGGAATTTTAGGATTTTGCATATAGTGATGCAGGAGGATCTGAAGATTTTATTACTATTTTTAGAGTTATTTTTGTCTTTTATATTTTTGGAATTTGAATCTGTTTAGGAATTTTAGGATTTTGAATCCGTTAATATTTTTTTCTTTCTATTAAGATTTTTTTCTTTTTGCTAAGCTTTTTTTCCCTTTCTTTGTGTCTTAGGATTTTGGGTCTATATAAACGATTTTATAGTTAATATTTAATAAAGATTTTGGTTTAATAATATTTTCAGCAGTACCGTTTATTTTTTTATTTTTTGGTATTCTTTTGAATCAACAGTTTTTAGAAGATTGATTTCCAGCATTTGTAGCCGATCAACAGAATCAATATAGCCTCCAGGATAATCGTTATTCTATTCGGCGTCATATAATTTCATATTACTATGCCCCTATGAGATTCATTGACAACACTAGAATCCCTGGAATGGAAAGTATGAGTTAAGAACGATATGATGAGTCACTAAACATATGATTAGTAGAAAAAAAAACCCTCCTAAATAGAACACTCAGCTAGATTGGAAAGATGGGAAAGTCACTGTCTTCCTCCAAAACTTTGGCAGACAGCACCTTAGGATGATAGTGTAGCCTTTGCATCCTTAGTAGGAGCAAGTTGCCCGTTTATAATTGTGACCTCATTTAAAGATGGCCCCCGATAGCTTGCATTGTGCATTAATCTTGTTTCTCCCATTCAACGATAGAAAATTATTGTTTTTACTAGAGTAGTTGGCAATTTTTTTCTCTTAGCTACGAGGGTACAGAGTAAAATCCTTCATCCTTATGATATTTATTCCAATTGAATATGTTCGGTGCAACTCAAATTGGAGTCATTTAAATCACCATGCATCTTCTCAAGGAAGGGGCTTTACCACATGACTGTATAAAGAAATGAATTCTCCTTGGTGTTACAAATCGATCCTAATAACAACACACTTTAAAAAAATAAATTGGTCAAACTCAATGACCGACCCAAAATGCTTAGATTTTAACAATATATCACTTTAAATTGAGTTGTCACAATTTCCCATATTCAAAGTTTGTCGTCCACTCAGGCTAGAGTTGCTGGTAATTGCAGCATGAGAGCACAATGGTGGCTACACCATCAAATAGACATTCCTTTGCAACACCTCAACAACATACCTAAAATTAGGTCCGCTCTCATACCAATTCCTACAAACTGCTTCAGTAAGAGAACTAATACATTAATGTGTCAAACCAATCACTGGGGCAGGCAAAATGATTAAGTTTAGGTTAATAGTAGCTCAATCATCTAGTTCACAACTCACCAAGTAAGATGTCATAGCTTAATTTATCCTTTTTGTATCTGTGAGAAAAATAAGATTATTTATAAAGAAATAACTTGAGTGCATTTGTGCTCTAAATTTGTGTAATATTCACAATGCTATCAAAGTTCCTCTGTCACCTATTGATTTAAGCTGGTAAATCACATTAGTGTTTGCATTGTGATTTTAAATTCTATCCTATTGACTTACCCTGCATAGTTTCTTTCAATATCTTAGTTTTGCATTTAGATTTGGGTAGATAAAATTTAAAAATTCCCAACTAAACGAAATAAACTATAAGATTGGCTCATGGAATCAATCCTCAAACAATTTGTTAATCCTTCCATACTATCTTATTGGCTCATAGTTGTTTTTAGCTAAGAGGAAAGAAAAATTATTGAAGATAAACATATGAGATGCTTAAGTGTTTTATTAGAAAACACAAATAAATTACGTTACATATGAGTGGCTAAAAAATACGAATAAAACATTAAAATGGCATATGAACATAGAAAAAAAATACAGAGACATTTCTGTCTTTGCAGTCGTGAATGACAGAGAGACCAAATCACAAAACTATTCTAGATTTTTATATATGTAAACAAAATTGTTTTGAAAATTTTGAATATTACTAGTTATAGTCTTGATGATATATGCACTATTGATGCCTCAATAATACTATCCTTGAAACTTACCGTTATCCGCAAGTCTAAAATTTGCAGAAGATGGAGAAAGAAAAGTCTGAGGCATGAAGCAAGCGAACAGAGGAAGACTACGTGCTATTCCACACGGCATATTGGTCAGTGGGATAATAGTCTATTCTATTCCTATGTTATTTTGTTCTAGTCGGTATAGATGCTTGGACATCAGCTTCGTTGTGGCATATTAAGCGTTGTTCAAAAGATAGATATCAGCGCAGTCGTTAATGTTGCATTTCTATCGGCCGATTTGAAGTCACCTTAATATTTCTAGGTGAATATTATTGCCTAATAAGGATGAATCTAAAAAGCAAGGTACTGTCTGTTTTATAAGTGCATGCAGAAATCCTTGTTTTTCTCCACTATAAAAATCGTCTTTTCCTCTTTTTTTTCTTTCTCCCTCGAAAGGAAGAAGTCTGTTTCAAAATTCCAATTAGTGGAGTCTGCAAATACGCCAAGCAATTAATACAGTTGCAGATTGAAATGTTTAGATAAAATGTTAATCCAATGCCAATGTACGTGGCTACGTGCTATGAGTTTGGGGCATGATCGCCACGAGTCACAACAAGGGCGCTTGAGCTTGTCGGGCAATGGTTGGCCTAGGTTTTTGTGTTTCCCCTTTATTTTCCTTTATTGTTATTGTTATGTACTTTTTTTTCTCTTTTGTATCCACCTTTAAGGGTACAAAGAGCATTAGTGATGAGTAAGAAAGGAGAGAATGAGATGGGTTTTTCCATAGGCAACAAACCAATTGTTGTCGGCAACGGTCCATGAGCACCACATTCGACATCATTTCATTGCTAGTCATCGTCCTTTAAAATTTATATGTGGTCACTTAAATTCTCTGCCAATTTTACGGAGAAAAACTAAACTAAACTAAACTGGTGCCTCTTAATAACAATATTTTTTTTTAAAAAATATCAAAACAATATTTTATATACGCATTTTTTATTTTAAAAATATAACCACTTTATTCGAAACAACGCGCTATCATAAGCAGAACCTCCACCTTACCAGTGAAGATCCAACACTAGGATCGTGCCTTGGTCGTGATCGCATTGAGGAGAATCACCCTTTCCTTTTGTCTCCGGCAAACAGAGGTAGGATTGTTGAGATGTGGCCTTCACTTGTACCTCTACTTGGATTGGATAAAAAATGACTCGAAACCCTTTACACCGACGGAATTCCTTTGTGGACTACCTTCCATCCACAATTTCCAAAAGTAATGGAGAAAAATCAACATGATCTCAGAATCAGATTCTCTGCCAAACAATCACTTTAAATGACTAATGATATGCTACATGAATTATTAGGTGCTGCAGAATGAGAACAAGTTTGCCACAATTTTTGCACGGTAAACACATTTTGAGTCTTTTATATATACATGTGTGTGTGTGTATGAACCTACTGGAAAAGACCATCAGAGAATATCATCACTTTAGGGGTGCCTCTTTGGGGGTAGGTTGAAATTGTACGACTGTATGCATGGAATCATCAAAGGTAAGCGTATTCAGATTGCGTTACAAAAGAGGCCGGAAGCGAGAAAAATAGTTATTGGCTGTGCAAAAACTTAAAAAATCTAAGTGATTCTTTACCTACTCAACAAGGAAAAGAGCAGAACACCCCAAACCCACATATAAATGACTTGCCTGCGTTGTCTTCAATTATCAAATTGAAGCCATGGCGACAGTCAGCCGTCCGAAGAAGACGGGCTTCTGCGAGAAGTCGAGCCTGATAGCCACCAACTTCTTCCGTATGCCATCGCTCGTGCTTTCCAAGATGACTCTCCGTCGTCGGGCTCACCCTCCGAAGAAGACGGAGTACAAGCCACAGCCGGAGTCGCAGCCGGAATTGCATAGCAGCACGTACGTGAAGGTGGTTGACGCCGCCGGAGACAGAGACAGAGGAGAAGTGGATGCTTGGGCCACGGCCTACATCAGAAGAGTGCACGCCGAGAATAAGCATGCTCTGCACGCAGGCTCTGCTTCACCTGAGCTCGTTACTCCGCCTACCCTGCCACCCAAGCTGGCCAGCCGGCAAATTGTAATTACTTAACTACCCCTAAGTAAGTAATGAATAAAGATCCTCCTAAATTAATATTTAGGAGTGAATGAAAAATTAATATTCAAGTAAGAAGTAAGAATGATCAGATAAAAGAAGTTAGGTTCGTAGATGTGAATATATGTGATGTTAAGAAATATAATGATTTTTTAAAATAATTAGGATTTAAAATTATATTCATATAAAATGGATGATATTGAAACGTCACGTACGTTATTAGTCATCTCATTTTTTATATTTATTTATTTGATGATAATAATGTAAGATCGAACAGTCAATCCAAAAATAAAATTAGTCTATATAAATTAGATTATTTGTCACTCGAATGGATGTCATCTAATCGAAAGGATGTATTAAGAGTATAAATGACACATAATTCACATCGTTACGTTGTACCATGCATGCAAGCTCCACCGATTCAAATCGTTAACTCATCGTCGAACTGATTAATCAGACTCAAATAATACTGTCAAGAGCGGAGCCACATATAAGCTAGCGTACTTGTAGGTTTCTGTCCGAGATTTATCCGAAAATCATTTTATATTTTTATATAGAACTATTCATCGCATCAATTTTAAAATTTCAAAATCAAATTCTGCTAGGCTTTTTTTTTTATTGTTTTTCATTATTTTTTTTGTCTGAACAGATTATAATTCCTAGCTCCGCTACTTAAACGCCTCAATCTATCCGATCCGACAACACAATTAAATTTAATATAGAATGCGCAGGAGGATTAATTATTTGCTGATGATTACTGTGCCTTGTTTATTTGAATTATATCTTCTTCTTATTTGTGTCAGAAGTAATTATATTAATAATTAATGCATGTTTTGATTATTTATTCTGTAAGTTAAATTTGAGTCGAAGTGTTAAAATATATTTCTCGAACATATATATAGAGTTAAATCTACTTGTGTTCATCCTTCTTAGCTAGCGTCATGCGATGAGACACTTTCTGCATCTTTTCTTCATCATCATCCAGTGAGATTTGTGAATGACTCCAATTGGTAACGGAATGGTTACTGCATAGTGCACACTAATTAAAGGTTAGTGTCGGTTTTGAATCGCCCATCGTGAAGACAATTTGCCTCTTTTTTTTTTCATTAATCCAAATTTTACTATCATTTAGTTAAAAACTTTCTCAAATACTTAAATTTAAAACCATCAATTTGCGGTCAAGTACCTAAATGTAACCTTCATACCGAGGGATAGATTAATTTCCTATGTATACTGAAAATAGAACTTCCTTGGCTTCATCAAAATGGGAGGTTGTGTAGAGTGCATGTTGTAGCTAGGTACAATCATAGCAAAAATATTCTATTCTGGTAAAGGTTCTTTTAATTAGTTGGATTGAAGATATTAAAGAGCATTATATTTATTTGATAGAAGATATTAGACGATGAGAGAAAGTGATAATTAATTTCTGCATGTGTGACTAGCTCGCATTATATCTCTATAGTTTACAAATTTGAAAATTAATTGTATATAGGAGAAGAGTAGTTAGAAAAGTACGTTAAAAATGTCTTTCCATCACTCAGCTTACTTTCGATTCAAAGGCCTTTCGACTAATTAAGAATATGCCAAATTACATATTCATACCGACCAAGTTATAGGCTTAGCTTGTTTCGTAAAATTTGTATTGAGTCTGATTAATTGATATTTGAGTTCAATATTTGGAATTGACTTAACTGCTAAGATCCAAAAAACTTGGTGGATCCGTAGATGGAATTGAGACCTGAATCGGACGGTTATATAGAATTGGCGTTCAAGTGTCACACCTAGTAAATATTTATATATCGCCTAAATTAAATATGCGTTCAAGTATCAAATACATATGCGTGTATGTATTTTTATCCCTATCCTTTCTTCTCCATTTCTACGCATGCCTATCCTGTTTTTATTATTTTTACCAAAATAAATAAAAAGCAAAGGTTAATTTTAATAAAATAATCGAAGTTGCTCAGAGAGAAAAAGTTTCCTTTTTTAATTGCGTCTTCTTCTTCGCGTTCTCGATCTAGGGTTGCTGCATAAAGCAGGGGAGGAACAAAATTTGTGAAAGAGAAGAGTTTTGGTTTCGCTTTCTTCCTTCTCCTCCTTCCCTTCTCTAACACTCTGCCGATGCGGAAGTTTCGCTCGCCCGCGGCAGCGCCGCCTGCGGAGGTCGCAGTCGAGCTGGCCGTCCCCACGCGGTACCGCGGCGTCAGGAAGCGGCCTTGGGGTCGCTTCGCCGCCGAGATCCGCGACCCCTGGAAAAAGTCCAGGATTTGGCTCGGTACCTTCGATTCCGCCGAGGATGCGGCCCGCGCCTACGACGCCGCCGCCATCGCCCTCCGTGGCTCTGACGCCAAGACCAACTTTACCTCCCAGCACCGCCTCCCCCCACCGCAGCGCCCGATGTCCAGCAGTCACAGCAGTACTCTGGAATCATTTAGCGGGCCTCGGGGTCCCTCCCGCACACGCCCGTCGACTGCCAGGAGGTTGGCGGATCTGCCGCCCCGGCTCGACCTCGCTGAAGAAGAGGACTGCCACAGCGATTGCGGATCGTCTGCCTCTGTTGTTGACGATGGTGATACCTCGTCGTTAGAGTTCTGGCGACTGATGCCGTTTGATCTCAACCAGCTTCCGCCTCCTGAGGATTACATCCACGACACAGTCCTCCGTCTCTGACATTTTGATCCTGACTTCCGTGCCGGAAAAAAGGAACTTGTTTTTCTGCTTCCTCATTCTCCAGCTTCTTAGGTTTGCCTCACAATTATATGCACTTGTGTTTTTCATCTTAATCTATGTAATTTGAGCTGCATTAGGGTTTAAGGATTGAATCTTACCTTACCAAACCCGATATGGAGTAGTATGTTTCAGATCTGCTCCTAACTATTCTTCTTTGTACAGAAGCAACATGTACCTGAATCCTGATATTATTATCCTGAAAGGATTATTTGTGGTAAATCTAGCTTTTCAGTCTTTCACAAGTGAGTATCCGAAAATCGAAATAATGTATGTCTCAGATGGAATAGTATACTTTTCAACGTACGGTTTTGATACTAAAAATATTTTCATAGTCATTCATTGAGGTGCATAACTCAATGTAACCTAACCTTGTTTAAGGAATATCATTTGTTATACTAGCTATGTTATTGATATAATTTCAATCACACAGTAAGCCACTCGTCTAGTTATCTAGAGCTCTAAGGTTTAATTTCACTGAAAATATTTAGCATGTGGTAATTGGCTATTCTACTTATGTGTTCCCTATGCTTTTCCTACTGATTTAATATTTGATTTTATGAAGGTCAGTAACTCCCTTTTGATCTCCCTTCCCTTCCTTGTTTAGAACATCCATACAGAATGTAATGGATATATGTTTATAATGGTTTGCTATTATTTTACATGGAGTGGTAGGAAAAACACAGAAATAAACTTAAATACAGAATTAAAATTTCAGTAAAATGCAGAATTATAGAAATATAATTCGGGCAGCGCCGGCTTACTCCCGAATTTTGACAGAAGCAACTTTGTCAAGGACAAACCATGGCATGTGTTAATCATAGACATGGTTTTATTAAAACAGATTCGTCACTGTGTTTAAAGATTAGAATGGATTAATTGCTTACGGTTTCCCAGGATATAACAGTCCAACCATTCTCCAATCAAGCACTAATTGTTTATGGTGATCTTGAATTTTGTATCTGAACAGTACCACAAAAGCACTAAAGGAAGAAGAAAGGAGGATACTGGATTTGATTCACATATATGCTTCTGCTGTGGGGAACCTGGATTTATACTATCAGCTAACTACTAGCTATGTAAGGAAGAAGAAAAGAGGATTGTAAAGCCGGAGAAAGAGCCGGGAAGAGTGAAGAAGAGTTTCTTGCCCGTAAAAGAGTACAGTTATTCAGTACTATAGGAAATTAAACAACTATATGCGGCAACGTCTTATACGACCCGTGCATGATTAGGCCATGCGGGTTTTGGCCCGCTTGCCTTGTGATGGAACGTTTGAATAAGAACGCCCCATATACTCCATCGATTAAGCAGACTCAGACCTAAGGAAGTTGATTCCTTAGCTTCGATCTGAGTTTTGCAGATCGGTTTCCAGCCTCCGTTACACAAGATCTTATGACTAGCTTGTATATTCGGTGAGGCATTGGCATGCATCATGCGTTATACATTAGTTCATTGTGGAATTTGTAGGGGAACAAGATTTTGGTCACGTCAATGGAGACAGTACTCCGTCGTTATCTGTGAAAGGAGAAGATAATATTAGTTAAGCTTGTCCTAATCTGCAAATCTCTCTGAAAGGCAAGGAGGTGAGAATATTATTGTCTGGAAATTTTATTGTTTTAATGTGGTATCAAATACGACATGGCAACTCGAACTATTTTTCTTTCTTTCTTTCTTTTTTTCAGAAAAAAGAAAATTGTATTTGAGCTATTTTTCTGGTTTAAAACTTGCTTGCAATTTTGGCAATGGAACATATATAAATGCAGCAGGCGACATACTAATTGATTTTAACGTTATTTAAATGAAACTTAAACTTAATTGTACAGCCAGGCGATTGCTTGCTTGTTCATCGTTCCACGTCTCTTCCTTTGCCACCTCACAATGGCAATCACCTCCGCCAAGTTTCTGGAATAATTAGCCCAAAAATAACGATTATCTTTCAACATTTTTAATTATCACTTATCTAAAATTTTGAATTGGTCCAATGATTATAACAATTACAAAATCATAACTACTACAAAATAATATATATATATATATTAAAAATTAAATTTTTTATAAAAAAATTAAATGATATTTTTTGAACTTACAACTTGGCCTTTACGGATTTCATCCCATAATCAATTATAAATTTTTGAATTGATTTTAATTTAATATATTATATGTACTTGTACGTAATTCAATCTTAATGAAAAATTACGGTATCTTAAATTTTAAAGTTTAACATATATATACTATTATTTGACACCATATCTGTCACACTTGGCCAATCCATCCCATTCCTTGCATTTCTGAGATTGGAATTTGGATACCAGAATTTGATATATCGAGAGCCTGCGTGATCTGCAAAGATTACTCAACGCTTTTGGAGTGAGCACGTACGTAAGCTTCAATGATGATCGATCGTTAATATCTCCCAAGGGTACTTTTGAGACAGTAATGCCTCAATCTCCTTGGAGGTTTTGATCGCAGGCCGTTCCAAGCTACAAGAGTATGAACCAATATATATATATATATATATATAATATCTTCTAAATGGAAATACCACAAGATTTAAATATGTAAGCGGTATTTAAAAGCACGAGAACATTGAAAGCGTTCTCACAAATATATATATATATATATATATATATATATATATATATATATATAATAATTAATGCAATGAAGTTGTAGCACTGCCCTCGAAACGAATGGAACTGGCACAGCCACATATCATTCTCGAAATCGTACATATAATCCAACATCATGCCCCCTCACACCTTTCTACAATCGAACATGCACAATTCTGCAAGGAAAATAATTTAAGAGCCAACCGCCAACCGTATGAGATGGTTGGGATGACAAAATTTTATTTTTTATTGGTGAAATAATTTAAGAAATATATATATATATATATATATATATATATATATATATAAAATATCAAATGGACGACGCATTATGCTGCTCTCGATCGGCTGATTTGTGACGGTGTCTTCTTGGTTGTAAAAAGTGACTAGCGACGACGGTGGGAAGATGGTTCGTCCGCGTCCATGTCCGCGATCGAGAAGGAATTCTGGGTTACCAACCATGTGGACCTGTCAAAAGGCAAACCCTAGACCTGAAACCAGATCAATCTCCTACTGATAAACTACGTACGACAAAATGAGAAAATTAAAGGGGGTCTTTGAAGTAAAAAATTAAGCAATGAAATAATTAAATATTACACGAAAGGTTAAAAGAATACAAACTTAACATGTGATAAAATTAATTTTTTTTTAATAATATATAGCATGCATTAATATGAAATTTATAGAAATGATCGACGTATAGGATTTTTCCTAATAGATTAAAATAATTATATAAAATACTAAAGATCAAATAACATTAAAAATAAATAAGCCTGCAGATATGGAGTAAGAATAAGAGGCGAAATGAATGCCTGAAGATAGAGGCAGTGCAGCTTCATTGCTCATGATTTGCAGATAGATAATTAATAACACTATTTTAAGTTTTCATCATAATTCATAAACAAAGAGCAAATAAGATATTCATTCGAGCTTTGACTTTATTTTCTATATACATTAAACTGACTGCTCATCAGTGGAAAAATTATATATATTATGTTAATCCATTTCCTAAAAAATTGTTTTTTATTATTATTATAGCAAACTTATTAATGCAGCTAGCAATTAAAACTAGAAGCAATAATATTTTTTGGCTTCTGATTATACATAAAATGCTCCTAATTTACCGGACTGGGAAGGCCGTCTACCCATTATTAAAAAAATAATAGTTAAAAAAAAAAAACATGAACGGCGAACTCGAGCTAGCTGACGTCAGGACGCGGGGCCCGCACCGCATCTGACGTGGTCGCGCCAGTGCAGGAAGATGACTGCCGCGCCGTAGTGCGCTGCGGCGCCGGCGATAACGAACACGTGGAATATCTGATGGCTGTGTCCGGCGATGTCGAACCGCCCCGGTTTCCACCGCTCGGGCACTCTCGTCACGTAGAAGATGGTCCCCGTCAAGTAGGAGGTCGCCATGACTGCCTCATAAGCCAGAGTCACGTTCCGCCGTGGCTCGCCCCAGTTCACGACGGCCGCGTGCACCGCCGGCACGAAGCCAAAGAAGCCCATCCCCGAGAACAGCAGCGCGCGGTAGACCCGAAACTCGCCGGTGGAGAGCTTCGGAGAGAGGAGTGTGAAGACCGTGACGAAGCCCATGGCGGATATGGCGACGAGGTAGGTGAGCTGCCAGTGAGGATCGCACTCGAACACGTAGTAAATAGGCGGGAAGAAGGAGGCGACAATCATGATGGCGATGCCGACGTAGTCCATGCGGAGGAGGAAGAGGTTGAGGCGGTGGGAGTGGCAGCAGAGAAGGTGGCACGCGCTGCTCGACAGTAGGCAGAACATCGAGCCGCCGAGGAACACTAAGAAGGGCCATCGGGCTGCCTCTGCAGCTTCCGGCCATTCGCTTGATGGAGTCGAATCCGGCAACTTAATCAACGACGCGGCTTCCTGCTCACAATTACATGTACGATTTTATGCCTCTGCGAAATAAAATCTCGTTACTTCAACCAAAATTTGATTTTTTTTTTTGTTTGGGGGTTTACTTTTTTCCATCGTCTTATCCTAAGTAATTATGTACTATGCCCTTATGCTCTAATACTGCAGAGTTGTTGACCAAGGGAGCCATGTGTTAAGTATGCAAAACAAATTTTTGTGATTTTTTTTTCACTTCATTAATTCGCCATCCAACCAATGGTTCCACATGGTTAACCCCACTAAAGGTAAATCAAAAAGTTACAAGGACGGGCATTGGAGCTAGTGATTTGAGGTGCATGGATGAATGGTTCAGCTTCTGTTTAGGCGGCTGGCTATTGATGGATTAGTCATCAATGGCCAATTTGTGGTTTACAACACAACAATTGAAGGGGCAATGAGCATACTTCCTACAGTAACTAAAGGTACAGTTTTTGTTCTGTATTCTGTTATTGTGTCCAAAGAGTCATTTTACAAGCCGAGGAAAAAAAAATTAAAAACTCACCTCAAAGAAATTTCCCAGATTGCTGGAGACATTCTCTACTGTACTTGCATGAGTTGAGCTGCAGCCAACCAACTCCTCAGTAAAGCTTTGAAAGACATGTATAATTACGCAAAGAGTACATGTAAATTGATTAGAAACAGGCGTTGGTAAAAACCTAAAGTCATCACACAGACCAAGTTAGATGTCCGAAGAAATCTGCCACCTCTGGCACATGACGACTGAGGTGCATCAAAGTTAATCCCAAGAACGCTATGAATCCCAGCAAATGCCTGTAGTGTCACAGCATACTCAGAGATCTAATTAGGCACTTGATGGGGGTGAAGTAACCAAACTGAACTGAAACGAGGGCATACGTACGTCCAGATGTTGAGGGTTTCATTGTGCCAAGAGAAGAGGCTGAGGAGTGCATGTTTCATAGGCCACTCAGCCCTGTAGTGATCCCTTATGTACTCATTCTCCTTCATGTACTCCGGCAGCTCGTTGTAGCTCATCAATTTGTATTCCTTCTTCTCGCCTTTGATCTTCTTGCTTTTGCTGATCTCTGGCTCTTCCTCCATGATCACAAGCTGGTTCTTGGACTCCATTGCTGAAATTGGAACTGACTCGTTGTCTTGCCTCTCTTCTTATCGATCTTCTTGGCGAGAAGATTAAAGGAGCTGCATTAATAAGCTTCAGAGAAAGAGTTGGAATTTGTGGTTGTTGGCATTAGGTCCCCTGATCATTAAGTGCAGATGAGCTGCTACCATCCTCCCTAACTCTCATATAATTTGCTTGGCCTGTTTGCAGTTGATTAGGTCTTGGATTTGACCAAGATTAGAACCCGAGCCGTCGTCACTAATTATAGTACTCTTGAAGATTTTTGTTTTTGTTGGAAAAAAAACCAAATTATTTTTTTCTAAAGAATGTAGTTGGACTTAGTTAAAACTAGATCAGAATTTGTTGTTTTCCTTTGCAATATTCTGCTACTAAAGTTGACTGACATCGACATGGTTTTTCTACAACATGCTGCATGGTTTGATTACAAGTTAAACGCAGGTCTTAATTCAACATTTTTTTCTTTGTGACAGTAAATGAAAATACTAATGATTCGGGATAAAGTTGGTGGTTCAAATAGGGAAAATTAGCAGTAAGCAAGATATTAATGAGGAAGGTAATCCAATCAATCATAAGTTTTGAATATGCTTCTTTTGTCCTAGTGATATAATTAAAGCAGTCGGAGCACGCGTAAAGGGAAACGTAATTAAGCAGAAATATGGATAGCCAACTCTCAACGCCTTGCATTAATTAAGATACGAAATTATAATAAAATAGCATGGTTGGATTAATGGTCACACCGAATGACCTTGCTGCAAAGAAATGTAAAAGAAAAATGTTTTGTTCGTTGAGTCTTTGACTTGTTTTTTTTGTCAATGTATAAGCAAGGGATTACATTATACATGTCGGCCAACCAACTCTTTGACATAATGCCCTACCTTTTTTCAGTATGTTTTGGTTTGAAGAAAAGAAGGTTAAAACTGAAACAACAAAAAAACTACTTTTATTTTGATGAAAAAGCCGTTTGATTCATATAAATAATAATAATTATTATTTTTAGTAATTCTATAAAATAAATATTTTTATATTTATTTCCAAAATGAATATATATATATTAATTTCCATCAAAAGCCAATTTCCATGCAATATACAAAAGATAATTCTTTTATGTTATTCTCCAAGAAATATATATTAAGGAGTAAGACCAATTAAATGGGTGCCAAAAAAATGGTTTGGCTTAACTATGCAATCGAACGGGCAGAGGCAGAGCAAACACCAGGATATCTTATGTAGAAATAACTTAGCATTGTGAAAATTGAATGTTGATTATGTATTATTTATATTCTTCCAATTATAAGAATTCAAAGGGAGTGTTATCTTATTTCATGAATAAACTAAAGCGTAAAATTTTCCTTTTTGCATAACTAGCCTTTTCGTATTCTTATCAGCAAAAATCCTTTGTTAAATATCATCAAACCACTCCTAAGATTAAGATTATAATTTCACAGTCAAAAGCTAACATTCAAGAAAAAAAAATCATATGTTAAACAATATGCAGACTTCAATCATCATATTCTTTCAAATCGTAGCAGCAAATTCTTTATGGTGTTAAAAATCAAATACTGTTAAATCTATCTACTCAATGCTTGAGCAAGTTAGAGTCGGCAATCCAGTAAGGGTTCATTGAGGTCTGGAAGTAGAATGAAATCTTTACTCCGGGGATGAGAAGAAGATGGAGGGCTGTCAAGACGGCGCTCTCCTGCAGTTTGTCGGATAGCGTCAGGTTGCTTAGCTAACTTGAAGAGTAACTGCAAGAAGCAAGAAGGTAGAAGGTGATCATTGTTAAAAATAGCAGAGTAGGCACAGCAAGAATGAACAAAGCTGTAGAGTCGGAAGAGGCATCTACAATGTCATGTCTTGGCTTTACAATCCATTAAGGTTGTGTTCGTTCCCATGGAAGCAGAGGAGAGTAAAAAATTTTGAAGTTCTCTCCCCTGTTTGCATTGCCGAATTCCAAGAAAGGAGTAGATTCACTCTCTACAAAGAGATTTTGTTTCAAATCTGCATCTGCTCAATTTAGGGTAATCCATTAGGCTATGTTAACTCCTGTGGAAGGAAGAGAAGAGGAGAGAGAGCACAAATTTTAAAGCTCTCTTCCCTATTTACCTGACCAAATTCTGGAAAAGAAGCGGATTCGTCGTGATTTTGCTCCAATCGCGTGCGTGCAAAGCCGAGTCGAGCCAATGTCTACTCTATGGAATCATGGAGAAAAAACACTTTTGCCCTCTCCGACTAAGGTTAAGTACAGTAGTGAATGAGGTCATGGGCAATGGCAATGGCAATGGCAATGGCAGACAATGGCAAGGTAGATTGGGTCCCACACAAAGGATCAAGGTTAGCGAGGAAATGCCGATGTGAATAGGGAAAGTCACTGTCAAGTTGTCGTCGTCAGATAAGATCGAGTAGTAGACAAGGTCAAACTCGATTACAAAAGTCAGTCTTACGACTACAAATGCAAAATATAGGAAGTGATCAGCTAGAATGGTCGTGCGATGTCTATGAACACAAGGGTGAAGCACGTGTGGCGGATGCATCAAAGACGACGAGGTCAAACTGGTGATTTTCCTTTTTCACATTCCTTTTCCCACTTCTTCTATCCTTTATCCTGGTTAGAAAAAAATGATCAAAGGTTTCCCTCTTCCTCTTTCCGCTCCTGTCCTCTCCCTTCAGAGCCAGTCTAATATAGTGCAAGTACCGAACTGAGAACGCTGGCTGGCTAAATTATCAAATGGTCATAGACAGCCAACATGCCAATAGTTAATTAGACTAACACATCTTATTTCTATAAATTGTCCAAATTTTCTCCCAACACTTGTAAAAAAAATGAATGGAAATATTGACTTCTCATCCAGTGGGATAGATGCGGTTTTAGCCATACATACAGTCGTACTAATTTAAATTCATAGTTTACAATAGACTCACTTACCTAGGGCATGTAGCTAAGAAAATTCTGTTGCACAGATTTCAACCTCACGTAAATTTCTTGTGGTCCATATGGATGCCGTGGTGGACCTAAGCTGGTCCATCAAAGAATTTCCCAGAGACTTGCAGACCAACTAATCCATACTTAACCACACACTAGTCAAGGACGCAAATCAAATGTTTTTTAGTCACTGGCGGAGTTAAAGGGGGGTAGATAGTCCAGTCCGGATCTCCCATCCACTATGAATTATTGGTTGCCATTTTTCTCATTTTTCTTGTGGTCTCATTTTTTTCTTTCTGAAAGTCTAACCAAGATATATAAAAAAAATAATTAAAAATCTCTTCTCTAAACTTAATTTTGGCTACCCGATAACGCCCGAACAAGTTTTCTCCCTGAAGATTTTGATTTGGATGGTGCTTGCTGGTAAGAAACTACGTAATCTTTAACTTAAGTTACTTTTAATCTCCATTTTTTTCTTTATCTCCACAATAAACGTCTAACAATGAAAGATACAGATACTCCTTCGTTGCCACTCTTATCACTTCCCTTCTAAACACCCAAATAGCAAACGTATGAACTTGGTAGCTAGTAACCAAGTCAAAGTGGAACCAAACTAATTAAGTGACTCCCAATCGGTCAGCCTAAGTTGACGGCAAGACATCAAGGCAATCTATCTCGTCTTTGGCGAATTAGAGACATAAGCTCGAAAGTTATAGAATTAGAAGAAAGCACTAAATTAAGACGGAAAACTGAAACAGGAATCCAGAAGTCAGACAAACAAAACATACTAAAATAAGCAAACGCAAAGGCATGAGTTTTTAGTGGTAACCTGTAGCTTGTCATTATCCGCCCTCAGTTGCTCTAAAGTTCTCCGCCACGTTTCCATCTCCTGCACCATTTTATATAACAAATAACCTGTGAATTCGAAGGAAGAAGCAAATCATCCGTAAAATTCTTTGAAACAGAGAAAAAAGAAGCGACCTTGAGTAGATTCGCCTTCTCTTCGAGCAGGGATACCTGCACAGCCTGCAGTTCCACTTTCGTCTGCCCACCCAACCAAACGACCAATTAACAAGAAGACAAAGCAATGCCGACAGGACAACCAACTTAATTTAGGCCTTGCGCTTACGTACCATTTTTTTCGAGGAAGGCCGTCGGATGTGGCACGAGGCTGGATTCGTCGAGGACTCCGGTGCACACAAGCTCGTGGCCGCCACCATCTGCAGCAAAAGGCCGAAGGCGTCAAAAGCGAGCCAGCGAAAGCGTCCATCGACTTGCGGATGGGAAACGCCAACCGAAAGCACGAAGAAGAAACATAAGGCGCGATAAGAATAATAGTCGAACACGTAAAAGTACGCTGTGGAAAAAGAAATTATTTTTTCTTCCCCCAATCACAATTGAGGTAACCGAGGGGAAAAAGCGAATTCATTACTTCCCCCTTCCTTTTTATGCTTCCTCCCTCAGTTCCTCACTGAAAAGGTCTTCCAAACAACGTGTTCTTTTGTTTTTAAGCCTGTTTTGGACACGTCCCTCTACCATCCCAACGACCTAACCTAAGCAAGCAAGTTCGAGCGGAGGCGGCCCCCAACTCGATTATGCATTTACATAGCAAACTAAGGACGAACATGTACAACGTGCGATGTGGACGCTCGCTATTTTTCCCGAAAATCTTGACCAGAAATTTATCAGGCATAAAAAAACACCCGTAGAACTATCGAAGTAATAGAATATATCAGATCTTGACTAGAAGATATCGAATGTTTAATTTCGGAGAAAGGATCAAACGAGTGGGAAGAAGAGACGGCAGGCATCATGGATAATTCGGTGCGAGGGTATTTTCGTCCATGAAAAAGCAAAAAGTGAAGGGAAACGGAAGAAGTTATCACTTATCACCTTGACGCGGTGTTCCTCTACCTCTGCGATGGAGACGCCGGTGGGCCTTCCGGCCCTCGACCTTTCGTCGCCGCCGCTGGCGGAGGCGCTGCTGTATCCCTCGAGCGGCGACTGTGGGCTCGCCCGTCTCTTTCCCTTCTTCCTCTCCAACTGCTCCTCCTCCTCATCCGCCGCCGCAGTCTCCTCCTCTTCCTCCCTCATAGTTGAGAAGATCCGTGGTATCTTCATCATCCGTGACCTTTTGATCTTCCTTCCCCACTCTTTAGGCTGCGTGGGCCCAGAGGTGGACGGCATCGCATCGCCCGCCGCTTCCGAGTCGACCCGGCTCCGCTGACGAAAGCTGAGAATGACGGCGGCCGCTAGATGGGGATTGAGAAGGGCCTCTTTCGCCCAGTCGGCGTCGTCGCAGGCATTGGAGGCGGCCATAGGAGATACAAGGAGCGACATGTTATGGATGGGGGAAGTGGGAGAGAGAAAGAGATGAGAGAATGTGGACTGCGTTAATTACAATACAAAGATAATAAAAGATAGAGAAAGTGAATGGCATGATGGTCATTAAATAAAACAGTAAGCAGACTGTGTTGTGTTGGGTGAGCGCGTGCTTTCTGAACTCTAATTCAATCGGTCAGCAACTCCAATCGACTCAATTCTGAGCCGATCACTATATATCTACTTGTAAAAAATATGTTTTTGTTGCTACTGAATAGAGGATTAGACTACATCATCTGCATTAGCATCAAATTTTTAATTATTAATTAATCATTAAATTCTATTAATGATTAAAAAAATTATAAAAATTTTTATCATAATTTAGCGATCGATATTGAATTCAATTATTAATTAACGATCAAATTTAAAATCGATCACTAAATTTAACAATCGAATTTAGTTTCGATCGCTAAATTTAACCATTGAAATCAGATTCGATCATTAAAATTAACGACCGATTTTGAATTTGATCTCTAATTTTAGCGATTGAGTTTTAATTCGATCGTTAATTAGCCATCGAATGTTGAAAGAGTCGCTGAAAGAGTCGCAAATTAATGATCGATTTTCACGTTCCGTCGTTAATATTAATGACTTATTGTGAATTCAGTCATTAAAATTAACGATGAAATTTGAAAATTGATCGATTGTAAATTTAACTCCGTCGTTAATATTTTAAAAAATTTATCATCATCCCTTGATTATATTTACATACAATCAATATTAAAGTTCTTTCTCATACTATCCATATTTATAATCCACGTACATTTAAAATATATATCACAATTTTATCATAAATAATTAATATCTAAATCATAAAAAAAATTAATTTCTTATTGAAAGATAAACTTTTTCATATATAAAATTATGACAAGGATAATTTTTAAAATAAAAAAATCAAACAGAAAATAATAATTTTATTTTCTCCATACTCAACTCTAGCAAAATAAAACAATAATAAACAATGACCATAACAACTTCACAGAGAAGCAACTACATGGAATCCACTCAATTGAAGTATCGTTAAATGAAGTTTGAGGAGATTGAGTTGTCTCATCTTCTATTAATTTGTCTTCGAACACTCGATTGTCGAATGTTGGATTATCATTTATGTTTAGTTGTTTCTGCAAGACTCGAGATGGAGCTTAAGGCCTGTATCACCATTCTCATCAAATGGATCTGCATTTGAAAGAAAAGCATCATTTAAAGTTGAATGTTGTCTTTCTTTTTTCTTTTAGTGTCTTCAAGATTAACATCTTTAGAAAGTTCATCACTTGTACTGCATGTATCAGTGCAATCAAAGGATCAACCATATGAAATTAATGATTACATTAAAAAAATTTAAAATGCAAGAATGAAAATTAGACAGACCATGATGCAGATATTACAGATCACAAAGAAAATTAATTGCTTAAATCATAATAACAAAGAAAAATAAAATAACACTACTAGACCACCAGATGTGCTAGGTTTCTTACTATTTAACTTTGCCAGTATCTTTTTAGTTTCCTATGAATTGTGAAAAACAATAACTTATCACCAATTCAACCGATTATGATAAATATTTATTAAAGAAATAATCAAATCAACCACGGTATTGAATGAATAGTTTGATATGACTTACAAAAATGAGGGAGAAATGGAGAAAAGACCTGAATTATGTTTCCATGAACTCCAACTGTTAACATGCGTGCCGATCTGATCCGATGCTAAATTGATCTCTCTAAACATGAAGTATGAAGTAGAAATTGCTTGACATCATTAGGTAAACATGTAAACAAAATTGGAAAGTAAATTTTTCTACAACAAAGGTAAGCAAAGCTAAAAATCATCAGAACGCTTTAATTTTTGATAAAATGAATTAGTGGTTTCCTCATAACTTGCCATTTATCCTTGCAAGGAGAGATGCAACCTCTTGATTTTTTTATTATCAATAATGAAGTGTGTACACGTAAAAAATAATAATAAAAAAATGTCTCTTCTAAATTAAGATTAAACTCTACATTCATCATCTATGTTATATAGATATATATGTTTAGCAGTTGGAAGAAAGAGCAACTTTACAGCATGAAGTTTTGATTCCATATCTACCGAAACTAAATAACTGCTAGATTTACAATACCAAATTCTATGGTTTACAGTACACACTAAGCTGCAGTTTTTTTTTTTTCCCTTCAAAATCTATTGAAGAAGAAGATTTCATATGATATTTATGTAAACATAAATATATCAATATGTATGTATATATATATATATATATAGACAACACCACGTACAGATATACTTTGGAATACTAACTAATACATTATTATTAGACACACTCGTATAGCCTAAAATGATAGATAGAAATTTTTTCTGCTGCTCGTAAATCATAAATCAGATTTAATTCAGTAAAAATAGCGAGAAATTACAACGAGAACCATTAGAAAAGCATACACAATTCAAGAGCCAACGACAGTCTAAAGTCTAAGCGTCAAATCAATGTTGGACAACTCTGCTTGCTTCGCGTTCGAATGTCCTCCCACTCCCCCAGTCCATTGCCTCCCAATAGACTCCTCCTCGAGCTTAGCAGCCGCCGCCGGAAGTGCCGGCGGTGCTCTCCACGCGGCAGCGTAGAACCGCAAACATCCGTTCTGGCGCCTGTAGAACAGCCCACCGGCAGCGGCGGACGCGGTCGGAGCCCCGAGGTACGGCTTGTGGATCACGGAGCGCACCTGTACGTCGAGTCTCCGGCCAGCGTACGGCAGAAATTCCTCGGCGGCGCCTCCCTTGGCGAGGTTGCGCTCGCGCTTGTGAGCGTTCTGATGGCCACCGAGAGCCTACGAAGTGTAGAACGTCCTCGGGCAGTAGTTACACGTGAACACTCTCGGCGCGGGTTCTGGCGAGACGACCTCGGCCTTGGTCACTCAGAGCGCGCCTAGAAGATCGAGCTCGAGGACCGGCGACTTCGGGTACATCCCATCGCCGGCGTCCTTGGCCCCGGTAATGCTCAAACCCAAGATGAATTGGGCCTTTGTCGCTGTTATCTTTGTCCAACGTTCTGCTCGCTTTCCCTCCTCTGTTTCGTCTCTGTTGGTATGTATTCATCTTCTCCTGAGCCATGCCGTTCCAGATTGGTGTAGATACAGATTTGGGACGACGATTTATATATAAAGAGAGAGCGACGAGGCAGGAGACGACGATGAATTGAATGCGATCTCTCAAGTATGAAATCATGCTTGATTTCGTAGCTTAAATGGAGTTACATAAAAGGGATTGGAAAAAAGATCAGGAAAACACATCTTAGAATGGAACTTAGCTATTAATCTCATTCATTCCCCTTGTCTATCCACTATTCCCTTTCACTAATTTTAAATTATGGCAATTTTTAATGACCCCATATATTTTTCCTTAAAAAAATAACTATCAAGAATTGAAAATGCAACCTAAGTTTAGCATGCGATCCCGTTGCATGAAAACATATTACGATGCATATGATTTTTCATCGAGCAAGTTTTATCAAACTTGGGGAGAAAAAGAGTGAATAGAGCATGCATGCAGTTGACTTAATGGAGTATAATTGCAAGATTCTTGTACGTGATCAAAAGTAATCGTGAGTTAGATAAAGAAATTATCTGTAGTTATTAAGGAAAATACATCTGAATCTAATAAATTAGAGAAGATTGCATTCACTTCTGCAAGTCTGCTGCGAGAGAAGATTGCATTATACATATTCACGTACAATGTGTACGTGTTCATTTATTTATTACTGTAATCGAGGAGTTTAATGTGGCAATATATGATTTTTTCCATTAGAGAAAATTAAATGCGTTTAATTCATTGGGGTTAAGGGTATTCTTAATAATAATTTCATCGTATGTAATTTCAATGCAAATATATATCTAAAGGAGGGGAATTATATATATTTGCTATAAGGAATATATTTCATGACGATTGATCACTGACAAATTTTCTTCAGTTAGATTTATAAGACGAGCTTTAGCTTTCCATGATTGCCAGTTATAAACTTTACTATACTGACTTCTTCAACACAGTCCAACATGCATAATTTTCACTTGCATTTATGGATTAATTTCAACAAATTTTAAGGAAAATATTTTTCAAAGATCATTGACAACCACCAAACTCAAGCATTATTGATTGTCTCATCAATTGAACTAGCTTTGATTTCAAATCAGAAGCCGGAAATAGCTAGTGCGATTGCAAAGTCAAAATTACAAAAAAAAAAAAAAGAAACTAAGTTTGCTTAGATGTTGGAGCAATGAAAAGCCTATGAGTGACTTTAAACAGGCCTGAATTGCTGAGAGGCAGCTGGGACAAATTGTGGGACTGGAACCATTGTTCTATACTGCAATATTCACATGACAACTTGATCACAGTACAAATAAACAAATAAAGGGGAAAATGCAAAAAATGAAGCAGACTTAGAACAGGCATGGAGGCACCAAAATTTGATGGTGGACCAGCAGAACCCACTACTGGAGGTCTAAGGGGCTATAAAATAGCATGAGACATGATTATCATGTTGCAATATTGAGAAAATTGAAACAAAATAAAATAACTAGAGAGACATCAAGGCACATAATAGGCCTCCCGCCAAGGAAGTGAAAGATGAAACAAGTAAAACAACACAAAATAGGAGCAAAGACGTGTGGAACATGTACCTGTGCCCCAGAAGATTGTGGATTGCTAGTCATTCTCTTATGTGATTCCTGATTTGAGTGGCAATTATCCTTGAACAACAGCTGAATATCAAAATAAAAACCATCAAAATCTACCGTGTTTGAAAAAATGACATTAGAAGACAGAAAGGATCCTACCAAATCTACTAACCTGTTATACCCATTAAGTTCCAAGAACCTGCTGATTTCACAAGTTAATACAAGGTATTGCAATGAAAGTAATTTGAATTAAAAGATCCATGATGCGAACTACCTGTCAGAACGGCGTAGGGTTTTCAAGGATCACGAGCAAACAATTCAAAGAAAAAAAATACCTGTTCGCGGCCAAAGAAATCGTTAGGTAGAGAATGGATTCGTCGTAGCTTTTCTCCTCTCTCCTTCGCAGGGCTGCAACGAGAATGGGGCGAGAGGGGGGAAGAAGGAAGAGGGCAGGGTTTTGGGCTGCCGAGATTAGCAAACCCACCCAGATGCGAATCACTCACTTGGTTTAGGTTTGGGTGTTGGGTTTTATAGGTAGCGGGCGCTCTCGCTGCCGACGTTGAGCTAGATGACGAAGCCTGCCCCAATCCTGGTCGGGACTCTCCGGCTTGGTTCGAACCGGCCCATTTTAGTCGGGTCTTCAAAATGTTAGAATTTTAACCAAACATAAACACATAAACAAATTTAAAGCCTCAAACAATAATTAAGGCATTTTAAGATTCTGCTTAAGCCGTGCACTTTAGTTGTCATCTCAATTTTATTATCAGTGTATTTTACCCTCCCCTAAATAAAATGTAATTTATTGGGCCATATGATTATTTTTGTTAATGTGTCTCAATCAAACATACTGTATAAAATATACAAATCTATATTTGATCAGCTTGCTTGCTTCAGTTGACAACCATGTTTCTTTGATTTATTAAAGTTTAACCACAAACAACAAAAACAATAAATCTTTGCACTTCTCTTTTGGAAATCCATCACAAACCTACTATTCCAATAAAAGAAGAAATTGACGGAAGTTTATATTATAAAAAAGTTCAAAACATGTAGTACTGAAACAAACCACACCAAATGCAGAAGAAATAAACCAAGTAGTTTTCCTACCAAAAAGAACACTTAAACTAAGGACTTTTACTTAAGAAAGAACTGCATAACAGTAAGAAGAGTAAATACAGTAGTACTACCAATATCTAAACCAACACCTATATATTGATCGTGGTACCGTGCTAATAGGGCAGACGCAGCTATACCTGCGAAATATATGATAAACACCACCAAGGCGAGCCATAATTTCCTAATAGCCCTAAATATATATAAAAATAATTTATAAATATATATTTTAAAAATAATAATAACAATAATATTAAAAATACTTACCTGTTCCTTGTCGGAGCCTGACCCCTCGCCTGATCAACCTGAAGGGCAACTTGGTCCGCCTGCGTCCCCTACTGAAATGTTGTCTGCAGGGTCTCCACAGACTGCTGAGTTGCTGTGTGTATGGCCTCCACAGACTGTTGAGTCATCTCTTGCATGGCCTCCACAGCCTGCTGAGTCGTCTCTTGCATGGCCTTCACAGCCTGCTGAATCGTCTGCAGCTCCTGCTGAGCCGCTTGCTGAATCATTTGCAGCTCCTGCTGAGCCGCTTGCAGGGCCACCGCCGCCTGCTGAATCGTCTGCAGCTCCTGCTGAGCCGCTTGCTGAATCATCTGCAGCTCCTGCTGAGCCGCTTGCAGGGCCGCCCGCCGCATGCTGAGTCACCGTATGCAAATTAGCTATTGTTTGCGCATTCGCCTGAGCAGCCAAATGAGCCGCCTGAGTCGCATTCGGCTGAACAGGCACATTCGTCGTCTGCACTCTCGGCGGCTGTTCATCCTCCTTCAGGGCCTCTTCCGTCGGCTGTTCTTTCGCCTCTAGGGCCTTTTCCGTCGGCTGTTCATCCGCCTTCAGGGCCTCTTCCTTCGGCTGTTCTTTCGCCTCCAGGGCCTTTTCCGTCGGTTGTTCATCTGACTCCAGGGCCTTCGTCGGCTGAGCAGTTTCCGTCGTCGGCTGAGCCGTCGTCGGCTGAGCAGTTTTCGTCGGCTGAGCAGTTTCCGTCGTCGGCTGAGCAGTTTCCTTCGTCGGCTGACCTTCCGTCGGCTTTTGCATGGCCGCCACAGCTTCCGCCCCTCTGCTTGACCCGTCGCCAGCTGCTGGTGGTGTAGCTCCTTGTTCGTCCATTGTGTCCGACGGAAAAGACAGGGAGGGAGGTGTCCGCGCGACGGAAAATAATTAGAGAGACGTCGTCGCCTCTTCGTACAGGACTCGCAGGAAACGGAGGGGAGGACTCGCAGGAGTAACGGAGGAGGAGAAAGAATATATCCCCCGACAACAGACGTCGTTGCAGCAGGAGCGCCGAGCGGTTGCACAGCAGGAGATTCCTCTTCATTGCAGCAGGAACGTCGAGCGGTTGCACAGCAGGAGAGCATTCCGTCGCAGGTTGCACAGCAGGAGATTCCTCTTCATTACAGTAGGAACGCCGAGCGGTTGCACAGCAGGAGAGCATTCCGTCGCAGGTTGCACAGCAGGAGATTCCTCTGCAGAGGAACGCCGAGCGGTTGCACAGCAGGAGAGCATTCAGTCGCACAGCAGGAGAGCGGTTTTCAATCGAGATTAATGGCAACGACAACCATGAAGTATGATATTCCACTTTTGGATCGCAACATCAGATTTACGCTGTGGCAGGTTAAGATGCGAGCGGTGCTGGCGCATCTGGACTTGGACAATGCACTGTTAGGATTTGACAAGATGCCCTCGACATGGACAAAGGAGGAAAAGGAACGTAAGGATCGAAAAGCCCTATCTCAGATTTACCTTCATTTATCGAATGAGATTTTGCAGGATGTTTTGAAGGAGAAATCCGCTGCTACGTTGTGGTTGAAACTGGAGCAGTTGTGCATGACAAAAAGTCTTACGAGCAAACTGGGCCTGAAACAACGTTTATATTCTCATCGCATGGCAGAATGTACGTCGTTAAGAGATCACTTGACTGTGTTTAAGGAAATCGTCTCTGATCTAGAGGCTTTGGAGGTAAAATATGATAATGAAGATTTAACATTGATCTTGTTGTGTTTGTTACCCTCGTCATATACAACTTTCAGAGATACAATTTTATATAGTCGTGATACTCTTACTTTGGATGAAGTTTATGATTCATTATTTTCTAAAGAGAAGATGAAACAGCTTGTCGGAGGATCTGAGGCTCAGGGTGAGGGTCTTATTATTCGAAGTATGACCCAAGAAAGAAGTTCTGGTGGTAATATGAGGAGCAGAACAAAATCCAGAAATAGAGATAAAATTTGTAATTACTGCAAGAAGAAGGGTCACATCAAATCAGAATGTTACAAGCTGCAGAATAAAAATAAAAGAGCTGATGAAAATCCGAAGGGAAAACAACCAGAGAAGTCTGGTGAAGCTGATGTTGCTGAAAATTACAGTGATGGTGAACTCCTTGTTGTATATGATGTTGATTCGAAGCAAAGTGAAGAGTGGATTCTTGATTCTGGTTGCACGTTTCATATGTGTCCCAATCGAGATTGGTTTTCATCATATGAAACGGTTTCGAGAGGTTCTGTGTTGATGGGCAATAATGCATCTTGTAGAATTGCTGGTATTGGGAGTAGGCAAAGAAATGAATAAAAGTAGTTTCCAGTGATATTCAATTTGCCAGGTTTATGTTAGTGAGTTTCTTGTTGAAGTTGCCAGATAGTTTTTCCACTTTGTAGTTTAACATCAGGTCTCTTCTTTCTTGCGAATGTGCAATTGTTGTCACTGTGGATCTGGTACCGTGCATCTCTCATTTTTTTTCCTCCTTGATTTTGTGATGCTTGTTGCATTGAAAGTTGCGCCATGGGTCATATCTTTTTTCCCCTTCAAACAATGGGGCCTACCACTTATATATATATATATATATATATATATATATATAGGAATTTGCTCTGCCGCGCGACAAATCCATGCGCACCCGTCCGCGACTCCGGCTTCTCCCCCGACGTTCGCCGCTTCTCCGCCACTGTTCACCGTCGTCCGGCCACCAACGGCCGCCGGACCGGATGCGTTGGAAGGCCAACTCGCCGGCTCTCCGGCCGGGCCCGGATTCCAGCCGGATTGTGGCCGGATATATATACAGGAATGATATCCTGCGCGATGAGTTTACGCGACTCCGTGCGCGACAGCCGACGTGGCGAGGAGTTTCACTGTTCATCTTCCACCGTGGCCGAAACGAAACAAAATCCTACAAAATCCCGCCTCTCCCAAAATCGCGCGGCTGATTCTCAATTCGAGCTTCCGTTGTGGTTGAAAAGGAAGCAGAGAAGGATGCGACTGCAGTAGAGGTGAAGAACGAGAAGGGTGGTCTGGTTGTGGAGAAGGCCTTGTCCTTCAGGGAGGAGAGCAACTTCTTGTCGGATCTCAAGGAATCCGAGAGGAAGGCGCTGTGGAGCTCAGAGCCGCCGTCGAGGAGGCCATCCTCAAGAACAAGCTATTTAGAGACGAGTTAGATCCGTCGGAGGGGAAGGAGAAGGTCCATGGAGAAGGGAGAAAACTGGAACTTGACAAATCTGCTGAGGCGAAGCACACCGACGAAGAAAAACCCGACCTCTCTACCCAAAACCCTAAATCCTATTCGCTCCTCTCGCGTCGCTGCGTTCGGCCCGCCCCCTTGCTCGCCTGTCGCTCCTATCGTTTCGAGTTCCCTACTCGAGTTTGGTTCCGTTTCAGGTTTCGACCCTCGGTGCGAACAGAGGAGGAGAAACGCATCGGAATCGAAGATCTCACTCTCAGGTATTGGATCGCGTTCTCTTTGGCCTCTATCCACTGTCACAGAATTTGATGTGATTCCTCTGTTTAATCTTTTTCTGGCTATTTAACTTGAAGATCTGACGTTTTCTGATATTGGGTTCCTGGTTTGCCTTCTTGCGCTGCTGTAGGTCTGGTGTTTTGCTTCCGATGAATCTTCATAAATCATTTTTTTATTGACAATGTGTTCTTTTGTAGGTTTTTTCTGCAAGATGTATGTTTCTGATTTGTTATATTATTGTAGATGGTGGAATTTGTGGTGTTGGTTCAATAATTTTATTTATTTATTTATAGTTACGCCCATGAAGATGTTCCTTGGATTTCTCATGTTATAGTCTTTGTTCATGAATTTGATGGTGAGAATCTCATAAATTCGTAGTTTATTTGATTTCCTCGTTTGTTATCGGTACCGCTTGGTGATCCTGTAAATTTCTTAGTGACACTAGGCAGAAAATATATTTCTAAAGCTTTTAGACTATGTTGCCTTTTCTTCTGGGTGTTTATGTATTTGGTTGTCATGTACTTAAGTTGTGCTGAAATAGGGTAAATTAGTTTGCCTTTGCAGATTTTGCCATTCAAAACATTGCATTGATGGAGACGAACATAGATTCAAGCACGGTAAGTTCTTGATTTCACCTAATTATGAATTTGCTGGTTGAATGGCGGAGGAGTTTCCTGATACCACAGCGAGGTCAGAGCACAACGCGGCTCATCTAGTGGAGGATCGATTCCTCCATTGCACAAACCACACATGACACAATGCGGTTTGTGAATTATAAAATTTCTTTCCTTCAAGCAACAAGTCTTTATGATGACTCAATATTGGATACAAAAGATTTTCCAAGATGATGACTTTGATGAGTTGTTGAATAATTATTAAGATTTTTGAATTTTCTACCAAAATGAGATTTATGCTGATTTGTTTTTACTAATGTTAATCTCATATTAGGCATTTTGGGATACACTACATTTTGATTTGTTTGTTCAACTTGCAGGGTGGTTCTTCATGGTCAGTGGCACCAATCCAAGCTGGTTTCGTGGCTCGAGTTGGTCGCCGTAAAGCTGGCACATGATCAGAATATTCTTCAAGTCAACAATGCTACTCTTCAGCCATTTCAAGAGAGGCTCTTCTTTTGTTGTTCAGTTGTCTGAACCCTTGCCCTGAGCTTATCTTTCATGTACTCTTTGATTGCAATACTATTTAAAATAATTTTTTGTCATGAGAATCTTTTGTAGGAATCCTGTTTCGACTTAAAATTATGTTTCTGCCTTCTTTGAGGAGGTGTTTGTTGTCATTATTTGCTGCAGCTTGTGCCCTCGAATTCAGGCTATATTAAGAGCATGAATATGAAGCATGATATTGAGAGCATCCCTAATTGCAAATCATGAACTTCATAAGATCTCAATTAGGAAACAAAAATGTAACGACGTCATTTGCCTGAAGAGAGCATGAATATGAAGCATGGTGAAAAACCATACACTTCCATTAGCAAAAGAATAATACAACCTTGTAGGAAAGCAAGTCCTAAAATGGAGGCAGACAATTGGTGCAAAAAATAAGGCAATAATCTAAACCACGAAAATTCTATGACCATGACGATGTATTTAAGTCCATTAGCCAGTTTCATCCAAAACCGGCTGATGACTTATTTGATATTAGAAAAATTAAATTTTTATATCTACATGAGTGAGGGAGTTCAAGGAACTTATTGGTGTCTTCGTACACAGGGTATTATCTCTGTAAAATTGAAAATAAAATTTCCACCCCAATCCACATGTCGAGCACGAGCGAAAAAAATTCCTGCTTCCAACACGATGTATCGCAATGCATTCTGAGTTGATGTACACATTATAGAGTGCAAGAGGAGCAAAAAAGGTGTTCGGATCATGTGCATTCGAGGTCTTTAAGTCCATCAGCCGGTTTTGGACAAAACCGGCTGATGGCTTATTTGATAATAAAAAATTTAAAATTTTATATCTATATGAGTGAGGGAGTCTAAGGAACTCATTGGTGTCTTTGAACACCAAGTATAATCTATGTAGAATAAAAAATAAAATTTCCACCCCAATCCACATGCCGAGCACGAGCGAAAAAAATTCCTGCTTCCAACACGATGTATCGCAATGCATTCTGAGTTGATGTACACATTATAGAGTGCAAGAGGAGCAAAAAAGGTGTTCGGATCATGTGCATTCGAGGTCTTTAAGTCCATCAGCCGGTTTTGGACAAAACCGGCTGATGGCTTATTTGATAATAAAAAATTTAAAATTTTATATCTATATGAGTGAGGGAGTCCAAGGAACTCATTGGTGTCTTTGAACACCAAGTATCATCTATGTAGAATTAAAAATAAAATTTCCACCCCAATCCACATGCCGAGCACGAGCGAAAAAAATTCCTGCTTCCAACACGATGTATCGCAATGCATTCTGAGTTGATGTACACATTATAGAGTGCAAGAGGAGCAAAAAAGGTGTTCGGATCATGTGCATTCGAGGTCTTTAAGTCCATCAGCCGGTTTTGGACAAAACCGGCTGATGGCTTATTTGATAATAAAAAATTTAAAATTTTATATCTATATGAGTGAGGGAGTCCAAGGAACTCATTGGTGTCTTTGAACACCAAGTATAATCTATGTAGAATTAAAAATAAAATTTCCACCCCAATCCACATGCCGAGCACGAGCGAAAAAAATTCCTGCTTCCAACACGATGTATCGCAATGCATTCTGAGTTGATGTACACATTATAGAGTGCAAGAGGAGCAAAAAAGGTGTTCGGATCATGTGCATTCGAGGTCTTTAAGTCCATCAGCCGGTTTTGGACAAAACCGGCTGATGGCTTATTTGATAATAAAAAATTTAAAATTTTATATCTATATGAGTGAGGGAGTCCAAGGAACTCATTGGTGTCTTTGAACACCAAGTATCATCTATGTAGAATTAAAAATAAAATTTCCACCCCAATCCACATGCCGAGCACGAGCGAAAAAAATTCCTGCTTCCAACACGATGTATCGCAATGCATTCTGAGTTGATGTACACATTATAGAGTGCAAGAGGAGCAAAAAAGGTGTTCGGATCATGTGCATTCGAGGTCTTTAAGTCCATCAGCCGGTTTTGGACAAAACCGGCTGATGGCTTATTTGATAATAAAAAATTTAAAATTTTATATCTATATGAGTGAGGGAGTCCAAGGAACTCATTGGTGTCTTTGAACACCAAGTATAATCTATGTAGAATTAAAAATAAAATTTCCACCCCAATCCACATGCCGAGCACGAGCGAAAAAAATTCCTGCTTCCAACACGATGTATCGCAATGCATTCTGAGTTGATGTACACATTATAGAGTGCAAGAGGAGCAAAAAAGGTGTTCGGATCATGTGCATTCGAGGTCTTTAAGTCCATCAGCCGGTTTTGGACAAAACCGGCTGATGGCTTATTTGATAATAAAAAATTTAAAATTTTATATCTATATGAGTGAGGGAGTCCAAGGAACTCATTGGTGTCTTTGAACACCAAGTATCATCTATGTAGAATTAAAAATAAAATTTCCACCCCAATCCACATGCCGAGCACGAGCGAAAAAAATTCCTGCTTCCAACACGATGTATCGCAATGCATTCTGAGTTGATGTACACATTATAGAGTGCAAGAGGAGCAAAAAAGATGTTCGGATCATGTGCATTCGAGGTCTTTAAGTCCATCAGCCGGTTTTGGACAAAACCGGCTGATGGCTTATTTGATAATAAAAAATTTAAAATTTTATATCTATATGAGTGAGGGAGTCCAAGGAACTCATTGGTGTCTTTGAACACCAAGTATAATCTATGTAGAATTAAAAATAAAATTTCCACCCCAATCCACATGCCGAGCACGAGCGAAAAAAATTCCTGCTTCCAACACGATGTATCGCAATGCATTCTGAGTTGATGTACACATTATAGAGTGCAAGAGGAGCAAAAAAGGTGTTCGGATCATGTGCATTCGAGGTCTTTAAGTCCATCAGCCGGTTTTGGACAAAACCGGCTGATGGCTTATTTGATAATAAAAAATTTAAAATTTTATATCTATATGAGTGAGGGAGTCCAAGGAACTCATTGGTGTCTTTGAACACCAAGTATCATCTATGTAGAATTAAAAATAAAATTTCCACCCCAATCCACATGCCGAGCACGAGCGAAAAAAATTCCTACTTCCAACACGATGTATCGCAATGCATTCTGAGTTGATGTACACATTATAGAGTGCAAGAGGAGCAAAAAAGGTGTTCGGATCATGTGCATTCGAGGTCTTAAAGTCCATCAGCCGGTTTTGGACAAAACCGGCTGATGGCTTATTTGATAATAAAAAATTTAAAATTTTATATCTATATGAGTGAGGGAGTCCAAGGAACTCATTGGTGTCTTTAAAACCGATTTTGTCCCTCGAATGTGTACAGATTTAGAATCTCCAGAGTCAGTTCCACTGTCATCATCTGAAAATCTTATTACAAGGTTATCATCTGATACTTTCTTGTGCCAAGAAAGAGTACGGTTATTGCTTGATTTGAAAGGAATCTGCTTTGTCTTCAATGTTTTACTATAATACTTTTTATCAGAAGTATGAAACTTTGTATTGGGTACAATGGAAGTATTACCTGGAAACCAACAAAAAGAATAAGAACCAAGGTTCAAGATAATACAACTTAAATCCAACTACTTAAAAAATGAAGCCAATACATATCTTTCTGAAATGTCTCAGAAAGTCTCATAATATGGCAAATTGTCTGACACCTAATGCATAAGAGAACCGACCATAATTATTGGTTTTGTCCACTTTTGAAGTAATACTGCCCACGAGGAGAATGTCCCTTCATAATTGGTTTTGGGTAGAGAGGTCGGGTTTTTCTTCGTCGGTGTGCTTCGCCTCAGCAGATTTGTCAAGTTCCAGTTTTCCCCCTTCTCCATGGACCTTCTCCTTCCCCTCCGACGGATCTAACTCGTCTCTAAATAGCTTGTTCTTGAGGATGACCTCCTCGACGGCGGCTCTGAGCTCCACAGCGCCTTCCTCTCGGATTCCTTGAGATCCGACAAGAAGTTGCTCTCCTCCCTGAAGGACAAGGCCTTCTCCACAACCAGACCACCCTTCTCGTTCTTCACCTCTACTGCAGTCGCATCCTTCTCTGCTTCCTTTTCAACCACAACGGAAGCTCGAATTTAGAATCAGCCGCGCGATTTTGGGAGAGGCGGGATTTTGTAGGATTTTGTTTCGTTTCGGCCACGGTGGAAGATGAACAGTGAAACTCCTCGCCACGTCGGCTGTCGCGCACGGAGTCGCGTAAACTCATCGCGCAGGATATCATTCCTGTATATATATATATATATATATATATAGAAAAAAAATACATTGGTAACTTAAATCTGAAAAAGTTTGTTTAATTGAACTGGTTTATTTTATAGTGGTCATTATTTGTATCCTTTAAATTGTCATATTATTCTAGATAATAGTTAATGACCTTTCTCTCTGCAAGTAATATCTGGCATCTTTATTTTATGGGTAATTTATTTTGTGAAGAGTGGTGATGATGCTACTAAATTCTTGGTTTAACATGATGCAGAGTTTTATATCTTGTATTACTTGGTACAGTTGAATCTCTACATCTGCAGTTGTTATCTTTCTGGTACTAGATGTTTGAGATAATACGCAACTCAACTTTGTGAACCTCAATTTAACTCTGTGAATCCAAGAACAACTCTAGTTATTGTTAGATTTTGTTTTCTAAATTTGCTCATTTTCAATCAAACTTTGTTAATATGTGTTTCAATGAACATCTAAAAGAATGTTCCTTCCTGCAGGCACCTGAACTGTGCTATGTTGTGGCGCTGCCTGGCCCGCTCCAGTTCCATTATCCCGGCCGCATGGTGCGCCGGTTCTGGTACCCGCTTTTACAGCTTCGCCCCATATGAAATCTTCTCGCGCCTCCTCGAGAAGCGGATCATCTTCCTCAACCGTCCTATCTTCGACGATATGGCTGCTGGTATCATCGCTCAACTTCTTTTTCTGGACTCTGATAAATCCAAGAAGCCCATACAACTCTATATCAACTCGCCGGGTGGCGCCATCACTGCTGGCCTAGCAATCTATGACATGATGCAGTACATCAACACACCGATCATGACTACCTGTCTCGAGCAGGTCATACAACTCCATGGAAGCGGCCTGCCCGAGACAGGTAGTCATGATCAGTGTGTTGATGTGCTACATCATGTCATAGATCGCTAGGCCAGCAGTGATGGCGCCACTCGGTGAGTTGATATAGAGTTGTATGGGCTTCTTGGATTTATCAGAGTCCAGAAAAAGAAATTGAGCGATGATACCAGCAGCCATATTGTCGAAGACTATCGATCCAGCTGTAGTTAGCTGATTATGATGTGTTTGCAATAGCACTGTCGTGACCCTGCAACCAAGCTCAACCTACATGCAACAAAGATGTAATTATGTTGCATAATTCTTGGGTGCAAATTGTCTTATATCATATCAAGACATCAGATGCACTATAAAAGATAATGGGAGCAACATAAAGTTCACAATTCCCATATATATTGTTCTCAAAAGCTATTTTATGATACAAAAGAAAAATGAGAGATTTTAGAGCAAGAGTGTTGAAATTGTCCTTACCTTGTCTGGGATGCGTACCCAACCCATTCTTTCAAATAAGACATAAGCTTCAAAGCATCAGAGAATGGCAATGACTGCAAGAAGAGCATTTGTCTGACTTCAACGAAATTCTAACATGTAAAAGAGCAGCATGTACAACTGTAATGGTATATATATGTGTATAGAACTGCATAAATCTGTAGTACCTGCGTGTTCAACTAGCAAACTTACTGCTGAACATTGAACAAGAAGTCATTGTATGATACTATTTGTACATAAAAAATTCAGGGAATTTTGGTTTCAGATAAATATTACAATGATTTATGTTCCAATTAGTTTCACAAGACGGACAAACTTTCTTTCAGCACCACAGAACTCGCACTTGGGAAAACAACAAATGAAATCTTTGGTTTCCTAAACTGAAAAAACTTCAAAAAAACAACAACATAAGAATACTTTATAAAACTGATGCATGGTTTCATGATAGTTCCTTCCACAGGATGGACAAATCTCAATGCCACTCTAATCCCACTTGATGCAAAACGATACTTAAATCTGACTACTATACTTTGACAATAATCTTAGGCATGATATGGTATAAAAACAGTAGTATGACAAAGAATTGTTACTAACCAAAAGTGTCTGTTCTAGATCATTGGTGTTAACATTTCCAAGCGTTTGGAGAACAAAATCAGATGGCGAAAGACCACGCATCATTATGTTTGGTTGAAACACTCCTTTTCTGTCCCTCTGCTCTTCCTGGAAATTAGAATGAGATTGGGGGATACTACAGTCAGAATATGGACTATTATAGATCAAAGATGGAAGCTACTAATAATCAATGTTTGTTTTAGACAGGTAGTGTAAGGAGAAGATGATCAAAGCCTCCAGAGTGAGTTCATGATATAAAGACACTAAATCATAAAGAGCATCATGTCAAGTGGCACATTTAAGGTTTATTTGTACCTTGTGTTGATCCATCCGTTTTATTTCAGCATCTGCCATGTCTAACGCATCAATGATCAAATCAGTCACACTCAGGGTTTCCTTGCCAGGCACACCTACAGATCCCTCATCTGGAACCAATTCTTTTGGTGCATATCTGTCTTCATTTAAATTGTCTAAGGCAGATTCAAATACCTCTTCCAATCTCTTTTCTCTTTCTTCCTGGACTTGCAGAAGGGTTCAAAAAAATACTAATCAACAGAAATAACAAAATGGACAACATTGCTAATTTTTTAATAGCACAAAAACAATATAACCATAATAAATTACCTCTATGAAGAAAGGTTCTTCAGTCCTATCCCAACGACGTATTGAACGATCATGTGATCCTGTGACAATGAAATCACCACGACTGCTAACAGCAAGGCACCAAACTTCAGCATGATGCCCCTCGAGAGTTAGGAGCAACTCAAATTTGTCAGCATCCCAATATTTCACTAGTCGATCTTTGCCCACACTGAACATATAATGAGTATTCCTGACAAACTTGACATCCATAACACTGTTGCAAAAGAATATGGAACCATATCAGCTATACTATATTTATTAACATACTAAACAAAATCAGGTGCATGGCACTCATGAAGACCTGTCAGCATGTGCAAAAATAGATTTGTGGCAATCTCCAAAGTCGAGACCCCAAATCTTCAAATTTTTGTCCGCTGAGCCACTAACTAGAATATCACCATCAGATGAAATATCCATACAGAGAACTGGAAGCTTATGGCCATAAAGGGAAAGGAAAAGTTTTAAGGAATCCATGAAGAAGACCTGAAAAATATTTGTTTGCCATCACCCAAAAGATGGTTCAGTTCGAGAAAAAATGCAAAGTATGCAAGTTAATGTGGAGAAATGAACTCCTTGTAGAATTTTTTTTAAAAAAAAAAGTCAATTGCTAAGCCCTCTCCTGCTCTATGGTTTAGTTCAAAACAATAAAGGTATGATTCTTCAAAATGCTCACAATCCATCGGAACAAGTAAATTTTTATTAACTAACACTATGACATGATATTGGCTAATTAGATAAGTTCCATATGATGCCAAATGATGTTGCAAACTAGGACAACTATGGTTATGCTGATAACAAGTTATGATCCCCCAAATTTCTTGACATGCTAGAAGTAACTTGTTGGTTTGCTAAAAGTGAGATTTCTAGCTGACTCTAACAAGATTTCTTTGATAGAAATTAAACCATAAGAGAAAACAATTAAACAAGTTCCAATACTGAAGTGAAATTGTCATACAGTATCTAAGGCTGACCAAATACTTGGAACTACCATGGGTTGTTAGTGTAGATGCTGACCAATGTTGAAACATATTACATGACAATTTCAATGATCCATAAGGGTAAAAAAGCATTCAAATATGGAGTGGTATGTTGGATCTAATATACAAAAGTAGGCCATATGTCATGGCCTGTGTGCATAGGAACTCAGTCATGTCAGTATGCACTGACAGATATTTGATCTTCTAAAGTAAATTTATTTGTAAGCACAAAATTCACTATATTTAAGGTTTGTTTATGCTTATATGTAGGTGAATGTCCTCAAATGGTATGACAAATCAGTGATCAGCATGAATTTATTTATATTTTGATGTAACTTGAGATTTAAGGTTAGGCAAACAGGATATTACCTTCTAGAATCACTAAAACCAAAAGTTCACTAGACGCAGATAAGCACAAAAAATTGTTAAGGCAAGAAATTATTACCTTGATTGCACACTTTTCCAACAGAGAAACAGCTATTTAGAGTCTGGACTAACAGAGATTGCTAAAACATCTTCATCCATTTTCAAAGTTCTCACATTTGTCACACTTAGATGTTTAGGTTCCTGCAAAGGTTAATACAGTTAAACAAAAAGAATGCTTTAATTATATGTAAGGCATCTGATTCGAACCCTATGGTATACCTATACATTTATCATAACATTTACAAGAATAGATACATACCAACACATCTATGACAATTTAAGCACTAAACATATTAGAAGAATGTTTCAGATACCAAAGATCATTAGGTGTTATAGCCAGAAAACTCACATTATCTGATTTTTGCTTGACCGTATATTCCCAAAATTTTACATCACGGTCGTCACTTCCTGTAACGAAGCCCTGTCCGCCAATAGTTCCATTTTCATCTGGAAGTTGTACAAGCGATCTTATGGAATCAGCATGAGCTTCTACTACTTCAATGCAACTCCCACTACCAACATCAATTATCTCCAAGGATCCACTTTTGGATCCAACTAGGGCATAGCGGTTTCCAGGTACAAAAGAACTACATAGTCCATATCCAGACTCAATAGTGCGGAGGCAAACTCCAGTAGTGGGGTTCCAAATCTTTACAGAATTATGACTAGTTGACATCAAAAGATCATTATCTGAGCTAAGTGTAACACTTCTGATATCTGAGCGATGCCCCTGAAGCTCTATTGAATACAATTTGGATATCTTATCAGAATCAACTAAATGGGTCTCTAGCATGTTATTATTCAAGGATAATGATAAAGTAGCAAGACCAACTTTGGGATCACTAGGACAGAAAGCAATAGAAGAAATTTTCTTGCTCACACGTAACATCTGAAGAAGTTTAAACACGTCTGACACCACAATAGTTGGGTGCTGAAATTCCTGGCTGGATAAGGAGTCTGCAAGCCCTCCATTTTCATTTCCTCCAGCCGCATCTCTTGTCAAAAGTTTCTCTTTCTTTCGGTGAACACGCCTCTTGGCTTTCCGCTTTGCTTCATCATCACTGAGAACTCGATATATTTCCACAAGTTTTCCAGCCACCTGACACGCTAAAAGGTTTCCAGACTTGTTAAATCTCAAAGCAGCCACTCTATCCTTGCTCTGCCTCTGGATTTCACCAAAGTTCTTCAAAAATTCCCACTTGCTTTCCTTCTCGACCACCTCAGCGTTCCTTTTTATTTCATAAAATTTGAGTTCAGAGTCTGCTGATCCAGAGACCAAAAACCTTTCCATAGGATCAACATCTAGCGACCAGATTTCACTGTGGTGTCCACCAACTATCTGTACACATTGCTGCAACTCAAGATCCCAAACCCTCATGAACTTGTCCTTGGAACTAGTGACAAGCTTCTTTCCTGAATCAATAAATACAAGGTCGGTGACCTGAAAAACAAACACTTGTTTCTTTCAGGATCAAAGAAATTTAGAAATAAAAGGAAATAGCTAAAAACAAAGGGCTTGCCTGGTCTCGATGGCCACGGAGCCGAAATAGCCCTGCTTCACCGACTACATCCCACAGGATGACATCGCAGTCCTTGCCACCAGAAGCAAGGAGGGAGGTGAGGTGGTTATAGCGGAGGGCAGTGACAGCAGATTTGTGGCCATTGAGAGTCGCCTCACATGTAGCCTTCTCGCAGTCCCACAGCCGAATGCTCCCATCAGCGTGCCCGCTGGCGATCTGAAACATCAATAACAGAAGATGGGTATGATTTTGGTAGTAGTAGTAGTGGAAGAATACACAGCTCAACCGAAGGTGAGGGTGAGGGGTCGCTTACAGATGTGGACGACGAGGAAGGAGAGGCGGCGATGGTGGTGACTGCGAGGGTATGGGAGGAGCGCGTGGAAGATGAGAAGGTCTTAAAGGCGAGACCTTGCTTGAGGTTCCAGACGGAAAACTTGTCAAGGGCGGGTGCAAGGAGGTGCAACCCTGAGGGATCGTAGGCGATATTAGCGTCGACAGAGGAGATGACGCCGAAGACGAGACCCGGCTCGTACCGGAGGTACGACTTCACCATCACGGACGGACGAAAGCGCTACCCTCCGGGCTCCTGCTCGGCGGCGGTGGATACGGCTCCTGCTCGGCGGCGGAGGCAATGCGACGCTATCGGCTGAGGTGCGACGATAATCACGGCTCGGGCTCGTGCTGGTTTAGGGCAGGGTTTTAGGAAGCGGCGAATAAAACCTAGACGATGTTAATAAATTTACGGGAAAAAACCATTAATTATAAATTTATCATAAAATTTTAAAATTAATAATTTTATTATTGAAATTGTAAGCTCATATTAAATAGATT
>NC_133876.1:6410294-6447653 GCF_044706935.1 Curcuma longa | reverse complement strand
TAATAGATTGTCTTCATCATGATCATTACAATAATTGATATGGAAAGTCTTTGTGCTTGGAATTAGTATAACTTTTTTATTGGATTGGCACGAAAGATCTTTTGTAAATGTGATTCGGACGTGCCATGGCATGAAACCTGGTTTAAATGTTTTGTTATGCAACTAAAAGCCCAAAAATGAATTGGTCCTTTGGGGATCCAACTATAGAAGTAACTAAACGGAAAGATAATTAAGAGTCTGATGCATCAAAGAAACTATTTTCAGGTACAAAATAGAGATACATAAGACCTTAACTCATTACTTAATTCGAGTGAACACATGATCATGATGACCAGGGTCCACTTTCCATAGTTTAGAAGAAGTGAAAATGGTAGAATTGCTTTTGAAGAAATTTTCAAAAGGCATGCTGAATCAGTGCATGATCAGTCACAAAGAGAAAGAGTAGAATGCTGTCAAAAGTGCTTTAGTTTCCACTTGAGAACTTGTCTTCAGCATCATCACCAATAAGCCTGAATCCCAATTGTAGCTGCAGCCCTCCTTTGTAACTCAAAACAGCCATGCCAGTGTCAATTATACCACCTGAAGCTGTCTCATTGCAATCTTTCTGAAGTGTATTTCATCTTGATTTGTAACTGCACATCTTCCATCAGTTGGTCTTTAGAAATCCACGATGATAAATGGACTTGTTTCTCTGAGAGAGACATCCTGCTGCATGTTTAAGTAGCCATTTGATGCTTCTCAGCCTAAGAAAGACAAGTAACTACAAGGATGAAGTTGAAGATGATTGAAAGAACTGTAAGGTTGTATGGGAAGGATGAATCACTTACTAAAATAGTAGTTGCAGGCTTCCTTTGTTGCTCTAAAGTTTTGCTTGCTAATCATAGACGGTTGGGGTATGCATATATGCCACAGCCATGGCAAGTGCCAATTAGACCTCCTGAAGCAGCATCATTGCAAGCTTTTTGAAGTGCCAATTAGAAATCTGCTTCGATAAATCAATATGTTTCTCTGAGAGATCAACATCCTGCTGCATGTTACAGTAAGCCAATTGATGCTTCTCAACCTAAGAAAGACAAATAAATCTATGGATGAAATTGAAGATGATACTACCAGTTCAACTCTAAATGAATCACAGCTTCACCAATATAATTGAAGAAAACACAAAGTGATTGGCGGCGCTTTCATCAACACCGTCCTGTAAAAAGAAAGATGATTGAAAGAACTGAAAGGTTGTATGGGAAGGAGGAAATATGAAGATAGACGAATCGCCTTACTCAATCAGAAGGAACATGTTGGTCATAGTTGTAGGGATCCTTGGTGTATCGCATGTACTCTTGGCCGGAATATGTTTCGATTTTGACAGAAGGAATTTGACTGATGATGTCCCAATTCTCAGTGCCCTTGAGACAGTTCTTCAGCAGTTGCAGATTGCAGTACATCTCGAATTTCTTCAAACTCCTGTGAGTGCTTGCTGTGTTGTTATGCTGCTCGATAAAGCCCGGTAGCCACCGAGGGAGCTGCTTGGTTTCCTCTGAACTCCACACCTCCAATTTCTGTAGCTTGTCGACATTCTCCACGCACTCCAAGTTGGGACAGTCATCCACCTCAAGATATCTTAATGACGGGATGTTGGATATCTTCTTCAACCCTCTGCAATTTGTGACCTCGAGCCTGTAAGCCAAGGTGTGGTTGTTGATCTCACCTAGCTCATACGTTTGGCGCAAGGCCAGTTGGTTGAGGTTGGTGGCTCGGTGGAGGCCCTCAGGAAGAGCTCTTAACTTTGGGCAGTCAATAATACTACACACCCTGAGACTTGGAAACAACTTCACTGCAAGAGGTGTTCCATTGAATGTCCACTCCTCCCATGTGGGCATGTCTTTAAATACGGAGCACTTCGAGTTTGGGAAATGCAGAGCTTCTCGATCCGAGAAATTGAGACCCAATGGCTGTTATGGCGCTTGCCCTTTCAATACTGAGGTACTTGAGCTGAGGCAGTGTGCCCAAGGGAGGGAGCTCCGTGCAACATGGCAAACCAATAGCCTCAAATACGTCAAGTTTGGAAAAGATTCAGCCAAGGAAGAGGATGTCATCCAGCTCGGGAACTGTCGGCCAGGGTACTCATCGAAGAGAAGGTCGAATATGGTTGATGAAGGCTGAGTCATTTCATTGCATATCCTCTCGGCTTTACTGATTTGCTCCTCGCTCCATCCTTTTTCTTCTTTCTCAGTCTCCTCATTTTCATCTTCTGCTCCAGAGCCATCATCATTACCATCACCCGTGTCCTTGTTTGCATCTCCATCATCCTTGCCATCTTCATCTGCTTCTTCATCGGCTTTAGCATCTTCCTCCTCATCTGGTTGCATCCAACCCAGCCAAAGCTGTTTAAGAAAAGGCTTGTTTGCAAGTGCAGAGGCTCCTCCTTCTGCCCTCTCAAGCCTATCAATGCTTAAGTCTCTCAACTCGGATAGATTTTTCAGCTCTTCTAAATCACAACCTTCTTCAGAGGCTGAGTTATTCTGTCCGACCATAAATCCCAGAAGGTTATAGAAATTTTCCAGTTTTCCAATTCCCTTGGGCACATAAGTGAGCAGTGGACAATCTCTCATGTCAAGCCATCTTAGATTATGCAACTTAGTGATGGACACAGGAAGTCTTTCCAAGAACTCACACCCTGAGATATTCAGACTCTGAAGGTTTACAAGGTTCCCGATAGTTGTTGGAATCTCACGAATATTTGTTCCATCGAGATCTAGATATCTTAAATGCAATAGATCTCCAATGCAATCTGGAATCTTTTCAATTGATGTTTTTGTGAGATCCAAAACTCGCAAACACGGTAATGCTTGAAGTACACTATCTTCTATCGTCTTGGTTTGGGAGGAGTCCGTTAGAATTAGAGTTCTCAAACAAGCTTGTCTTACAATTTGAAGTGGTAACACTAGCTTAGGCTCCATGCAAGAGATTGACAGTCGCCGAATTTTCACATTATCATTTGCTTTGAATTCTGTACCATGTCGATATAAAATCCCTTCCTCTCTCATTAAATTTGCACAGAGCGACCGGAAGTGATCGTGCATAGAGAAGAATTTCTTGGCCACATCAAAAGTTGCATTAGCTTCCAAGAGATTCCTTCCAAGTAACTCCCTGTAAATCTCCTCCCCTAGATCTTCCATTGTTCTCAAATTTTCAATTGGAAGATCCCTCCTCATTTTCTTGTTCATCCATAATAAGACCTTCGGCTACCCAAAACTGAATAACCTCTTTAGAAAACATATCTTTTTGAGGGTACAAAGAACAATAGAGAAAACATTGTTTTAATCTAGATGGTAAGTCTTCGTAGCTCAAATATAAAGGCCTCAGTTCTTCCTCAATTTGATCCATGTTCCATGCATCACTTTGGAGAACTTCCTCCCATCTTGCTTTGTTTTGCTGGTATAGAACCCCAGCAATAGCTTTAATTGCAAGAGGCAAACCATCACATTTATTGACAAGTTTAATTCCTATCTCTTCAAAGCTTGATATCTCATCTTCATCTCCTTCACCTTCAAACACTAAATGTTTAAGCAAATTCCAACCACTTTCTTCATCCATTTTTTCAACTGGGTGGATATATGTAGGCTTCATTAGTTTTACAATATTTTCTTTTCTAGAGGTAACTAAGATGGTACAACTTGTGGCACTTTTCATTATAGGTTTTCTCAAGAAATCTACCCACACAGATGAATTCCATACATCATCTAACACAATCAAAGTATTCCGTGTGAGAACAGACACAAGTTTATTTTCTAATTCTGCTTTACTTTTTCCTTCAAGATTTTCTCCTTTGGTTTCACTTCCTTCCTCAAACTTAATCAACTTTTTTAGCAAATCAGACTCCATATAATTTTTAGAGACATACAACCATTTTCTATTTGGAAAATAATCTTTGATCCGTTCATCCTCGAATATTTTGCCTGCTAGAGTGCTCTTTCCGATTCCCCCTGTTCCCACAACTCCAAAAATACGACACTTCTTTGGATCATTCTTGAGTATCCAATCAATTAGTGTTTCAATAGCAGTTTCTATTTGTGTTCCTATGACATCTCCTTCAACTTGTAGGTGAGATGTCTCATGTGTGATCACTCTATTAACATAATCAACTGGTTCTTTGGTTGCCCAATCCAAATTATTTTTTATGACTGTATCATTTTTTAGATCTTCTAACTTGCTATTCAGTGCTATAATTTGGTTTGCAATATCATGACGATATTTAAGACATTGAAAGCATGAAAAGAGATAGCTGAAAGGGATGTTTATAGTCGATGAACCTGACAAAGCTTGAGCTTTCAATATCTTTCCTCCTTCAATCATACAGAGATCAATAACGTCATCAGCATCATACATGATGTCCTTTAACTTTCGCACCCATAAATCTATTTCATTATTCCCATGCCTCTTTTGCTCTGCCTGGTGGAGATAACCATTGATTGCCCCCAACCTTTCTTGAAGGACTTTGATCTCCTTATCGACACCAAGCACCTTAAAGATCTCTGCCTCCACCATGTTGGTTGTGACTGTCATGAATTTTGAGACAAAAAAATCTAAAACCATTGCCATTGTTGGTAGAAGGGAGAGGAAAGGGCTCACAAGTTGTGGGTGTGATGTTTGTTTTGCATGCAAAAAATGCTAGTGCCCTAACGACTATATATAGGCTCCAAACAATTAGAAAATTGACATTAATTTTCTATTTAAAAATTATACATTTGCATTTGTTATGAACTAAGTGGTGATGCTATGGATGTTGACATAATGAAACATAAATGAAATTTCAACTTTAATGACAATTTGCTTGGTTAAATATTATTTAGCTTATGTACTTGCAACAGTTTAAATATATCCATGTAAGGTAGAGTGATTAAATTAATCATTAAGATAAACATCAATAATTAATGAATAGTAGTTGAAATGCATGTTAAAAAGAATAATAAAATTCAACCAGTAAGACAATCTTTTCTCTATATCTATTCACCATCTTCTTTTATTATTTTATTTTTTTCATTTTTTATGGAAGAAATAACTAGATAACTTTAGTAAGTCAACTATTGCACGTTAAGTGCTCATCAAAAGTTGTACTTATAATAATTAATGAACTAAAATGAAGATGACTTAAATTAAAATTGACTCATTCTACAGTCATGTTATAAAGCATTTTTGTCATTTTTCATTGTGCAACTAGTTCATATATCTATCCATATGATGTTTACTTACCCACTTAATATACAATCCACTTGCGCAATTATTGGGTATTTAGATTATTAATGAATAGTAGTTGAAATGCATGTTAAAGAAACAATAAAATTCTACAAGTAAGACCACCTTTTCTATATATCCATTCACCATCTTCTTTTATTAATTCATGGAGGAAATAACTAGATTACTTTAGTATTAGTAAGTATCGACTATTGCACATTAAAAGCTCATCAAATTAGTTGTACTCACAAATAATTAATGGGCTAAAGTGAAGATGACTTAAATTAAAATCGACTTGTATTATATTCAAGTTAAAGAAGAGTTCTTGTCATTTTCTATTGTGCAACTAGCTAATATATATCTATCCATATGATGATTTGTCTACTTAATATACAATTCATTTGCTCAATTATTGGCCTAGAAATTATTAAAAGCCAACATTCAAGTTATAATTTACTAATCCACATATATACAAAACAATAACTTTGAAATCTACTAATTAATCCAGCTGTGATAGATTGGACATTAAGATAATTCTAATTTTATTATTGTGTAGTTTGTCTTGCATGAAGCATGCAAAATGATTAGAAAATTTTGTATTTTTTTCTTTATAAATTAATTATTCATGTTAGTCATTTTTAATGATATATGATTTGTCATATTTGTGATTATTTTAAATAAGGGATGATAGTTTAATTTGGTTTGCTATGGATGTCTATCCATCTCCTCTCGTATGGAAACAATTAATGAGATAAGAATTGCTAGAGTACTCTATCAATAGCTCTACATACACGTCTCACTTACTCTTATTCTCTCTTCTTGTTCTCTCCTCATACTCTCTTCTTATTGTCTCCTCTCTCCCTACTTGGATGCATGGTTACAAATGATAACGCTCATCTCTATTTATACGAGACAACAGTAGTGAGAAGAGTTTTTCAAATTTGATTCTTCACTTTCTAGATTCACTTCAATACAAAGCTTTAGACTTCATATCCTTTGGCCTTGGAACTAAGCCCCAAGTTTGATCACACTTCAAAGCCTCTATATATATTAGCTTAATTTTCACTTTTTTATTTTGTTAATCCAAGTAAGATCCTTACAAACCTTACTATTCCTGGAGGTGGGCGGCCCTCCCCTCTTGTTCACCCACTTGGTAAATTCAGAAGCACTCGTGGTAGTGCCTAGTAGCCGACCTCCACAGCTCATCCCCCATTGTTGAGCCGCATAGGCTAGTTAACTGGTTTTACAAGATAACTTAAGGTAAGATATATGCTGTGAGCTTAATTGAGTGAAAATATAAATGGAATAAGGGTAGAATTCAATTTAGGATGACTCTATCATAGTCAACTTGAGTTAGATTTTAGGTGATTGAAATTGGTTACCGAACAACTAAAATTTTTGGTCGATCGAAAAATAGATTTGATCATTTGATGGGCGTGCAGTATTTTATCTATATCTCTTTGAACAAGTTATTCGTAGGGATCAGACGACTAAAAAAATAGGTAAGGTCAATTAGAAGATGACATAGCGAGTGATATGGATTGGAGATTGATTTATCGAGAATTAGATAACTGACATTAATTTATCAAGGTTAGAATCATGACATTAATTTTTTTATTTGAAAAATAAATATTTGAATTTGTTTTGAATTGAGTGGTGATGTTTGTGGATGTCGATATATCAAAGCTCACTTTTTAAAAAAATCAATAAAATTATGCAAGCAAAACAATCTCTTGTCTTTATCTATTTCTATTTTATTTAGTAAACTCAAAGTCATTTTTTATTAATTCTTAAAAAAAATAAATAATATTAATAAGAGTCGACTGTTGCACATATGAAAAGCTTATCGAAGATTGTACTCATAAATAATTAAATTATAATAAAAAATCAACTATTGCACATGAAAAGCTTATTGAAGATTGTACTCATAAATAATTAAATTATAATGAAAAATCAACTTTTGCACATCTCATCAAAGGTTGTACTCACAAATAATTAAATTAAAATAGAAATTAAATAACTTAAATTAAAATTGATTTGTATAATAGTCAAATTAATGAAGAGTTCTTGTCATATTCCATCATGCAACTTGATCATATATATATCTATGACCATATGATAATATTTTATTCACTTAATATACAATTAATTTACTCAATTATTGACCTGTAAGTTATTAAAAGCTGGCATTCAAGTTTATCATTGAGATTATTAAAATCTGATCTTGTTTTATTATTATGTACTATTATCATTCAAGTTCTTATGCAGAGACTTACAATAACACATGAGACTACTCAATGACTCAGAATTTCGTGAAACAATGAAGGGTGATATGGGGCACCTATAAGGAATCTGAAGGATGAGGAGTACCAGAAGATAATCAAACTTGAAGCAAAAGAAGCAAATATGTGAGAAAGATGACACAGAATGTGAGTCAACGGTTTAGTGCATCCGAGGGATGAAAACCTTGACGAATGAGTACATTGACATAGAGAAAAGGACACACATAGTGAGTAGCTTTGTGCATTCGAGGGATGAGAAGCCAAGAGGAGGATCACTTAAGGTAAGATGCGGTGAGCTTAATTGAGTGAAAATATAAATCGAACAAGGGTAGAATTCAACTTAAGAGGACTCTGTCATAGTCTAAAAACATATCTCTCCGTAGTGCCTGTACTAAGTACTCTATGGTTTGAGTCTTTAGCAGACCTATTGATAGAGAGTAATTATTTATTCTCGGATGCCTTGTCATTTCCATTTTTTTTATTCTAGTTATTGATTATGTGAAGAAATGAACAAAATTAAAGATACAATTCTACATGACTCAAATTTCAAATTTTGTCCCTCTTTTTCAGTTCTTTCATTTCAGTTCCTTAGTTTTAGGATAGGGAGAAAAGAAAAAAGTATATGGAACCTAAACAAAAATGTGATAGATTGAAGATTGAATTTGGGAGACCCAAAATTTAAATATGGATCTAGTCTAGGGAGGGTTCCAACTTGAGTTAGATTTCAGGTGATTGAAATTGGTTACCGAGCGACTAAAACTTTTGGTGGATCGAAAAATAGTTTTGATCATTCAATGCATGGTATTTTATCCATATCTTTTTGAACAAGTTATTCATAGGGATCAGATGGATAAAAAAAATAGGTAAGGTCAACTAGAAGATGATGTAGCGAGTGATCTAGATTGGAGGTCAATTTATCGAGAATTAGATAAGTACTGGTATTAATTTATCAAGTCATGACATTAATTTTATTATTTGAAAAATAAACATATGCATTTGTTTTGAATTGAGTGGTGATGTTTATGGATGTCGATATATCAAAGCTCACTTTTTTTAAAAAAAAATTAAAAAATTTACAAGTAAAACAATCTTTTGTCTTTATCTATTTCTATTTTATTTAGAAAATGCAGAGTTATTTTTTATTAATTCTTTAAAAAAATAAATAATATTAATAAGAGTCGACTGTTGCACATGAAAAAATGATAAATCCTAGTCAGTCTCATAGACTCAATCCCTGAGGGTGGTCGGTCCGGTCCAACGGAAGTTTCCCATCGACCACTAGGGTAAATCGGGAAGCGCATACGGCGGCCAATCCAGATGCCCAATATCCTTTGATTGTGTTTCCTATTTGGAGGAAAATTCCTGCAAATACGCCATAACTGGGGATCGAATCGCGGATCCCTAAGTCACAACCCGGATGTCCTACTATTGCACATGAAGAGTTTATCGAAGATTGTACTCATAAATAATTAAATTATAATGAAAATTAATTATTGCACATGAAGAGCGTATTGAAGATTGTACTCATAAATAATTAAATTATAATGGAAAACCAACTTTTGCACAGCTCATCGAAGGTTGTACTCACAAATAATTAAATTAAAATAGAAATGACTTAAATTAAAATTGATTTGCATAATAGTCAAATTAATGAAGAGTTCTTGTCATATTCCATCCTGCAACTTGGTATATATATATATATATATATATATACAGGTCTGATATCCTGCCCGACGCCTCCGCGCGACCCCGCTGCGCGATCAGCCGACCCTTCGCCGTTCGTCGCCGTCCGATCACCGCTGGCCGCCATCCTGGGCTCGTTGGAAGCGCAACTCGATGGCGCACACACCGGCATCGGATTCCGGCCGAAACAGAGCAGACGGCTCTGGCGGCGATTTCGTCGGAATTCGGCCGGAATCCGGCCGAATTCCGGCCGAAACCAGTCATAGACACTGTTGGCCGGTTTCGGCCGGATTTCGGCCGGATTACGACCGAATCGGGGCCGGACTCCGGCCACCTCCGGACCGCCGTCGAGTTGCGGTTCCAACGGGCCCAGTCCGGCGGCCGGAGGTGGTCGAACGGCGGTGAACAGTGGCGGAGAAGCGACGAAGGTCCGAGAAGAAACACTGTGCAATCGCGATTTTTGGACGGCAGCTGTTGATCGCGATCGGGCGTGGACGGCGTGGATCGATCGCGCACGGGGTCGCGTTTTTTTCGCCGCGCAGTATATCAAATCTATATATATATATATATATATATATATATATATATATAGAGAGAGAGAGAGAGAGAGAGAGAGAGAGAGAAATTTGATCTGCCGCGCGACGCTTTCCTGCGCACCCGTGCGCGAAGCAATCCAGACCGTCCATTTTTTTGGGATGCACAGTATTTCTCCTCGGACGTTTGCCGCTTCTCCGCCGCTGTTCACCGCCGTCCGGCCATCTCCGGCCACCGGACCGGCGGCGATGGATGCGCAACTCGCCGGCGCCGGGTCCGGTGGCCGTATTCCGGCCAAATTCGGCCGGAATTCGGCCGAATTTCGGCCGAAATCGGCCAACAGCTACTGTTGGCCGATTCCGGCCGGAATCGGACAAGGGTCGTTCTGTTGCGTTTCTGGCCGGATTCCGACCGGATTCCGGCCACAATCCGACCGGAATCCGGCCCCGGCCGGAGCGCCGGCGAGCTGGGTTTCCAATGCGTCCGGTCCGGCGGCCGTCGGTGATCGGACGGCGGCGCGACGGCGGTGGAAGCGGCGGTGGGTCGGAGCTGTCGCGCGGGATGCGTCGCGCGGCAGATCAGGACTCTCTCTCTCTCTCTCTCTCTCTCTATATATATATATATATATATATATATATATATATTAAAACAATGACTTCGTATGTGATTGATGGGACATTTATCTATTTGACATTTTATTTCAATTATTGGCCTAGAAATTATTAAAAATTAATATTTAAGTTAATATATATATTTATATATTTTAAAATAATAACTTAATATACAATTCATTTGCTGAGAAATTATTAAAAATTAATATTCAAGTTAATATATATATTTCAAAATCATAACTTTGAAGTCTACTAATCCAATAGCGCGATTGATTGCACATTTATTCATTTGATATTTTATCCACTTAATATATAATTCATTTGCTCAATTATTGGCCTAGAAATTATTAAAAATTAATATTCAAGTTAATATATATATTTCAAAATAATAACTTTGAAGTCTACTAATCCAGTTGTGATTGATTAGGATATTTATCGATTTGATATTTTATCCACTTATTATACAATTTATTTGCTTAATTATTTATATAGAAATTATTAAAAGCTAATATTCAAGTTAATATATATGTATTTATATATTTTAAAACAATGACTTTGAAGTCTACTAATCCAGCTATGATTGATTGGAAATTTAGATAATTTTAATTTTTTTTATTGTGCAGTTTGTCTTGCACGAAACAAAATGATTGGAGAATTTTGTATTTTTTTCTTTATAAATTAATTAATCATGTTGATCATTTTTAATGCTATATGATTTGTCATATTTATGAGTATTTTAAATTAGGGATGATAGTTTAATTCGGTTTGATAGGGAGGTTTATCCATCTATCAAAATTGAAGTCATCTCCTCTTGTATTGAAACAATGAGATAAGATCTTTATGCATATTCCTTAATTATGTGGTAGAACTTTTTATTGTTTTATAAATCAATCATATTAGCCATGTTTAATGTTATATGATTTGGGGATGATAATTTAAACGCAGCAGACTTGCAGAAGAGGGCAAGGGTTCGAATCCTGGCGAAGCTAGACAATACCCTCTTGCGTCGTGACCAACTGCAGTTTCTCGATTTACTTCCTCACAGATGGTCGTGAGGCCGACCGTGTAGGGCCGCTAAGGTGGCGGATCCACCTTTTTGCAGAAAAAGGGGATGATAATTTAATTTGGTTTGATATGGATGTCTATCTATCAATCCATTGGAATCGAAATCATCTCTTCTCGTATGGAAATAATGAGATAAGATCTTTATACATAATCTTTGTGTTGAGGAAATTGTAAGAATTTTATTGATCAAATTGGAATTGATAGATTCTAACAATAATTTTAATTACAAGGTGGAATCTAGCACTATTAATTTGTTCCATCAAGATCTAAATATCCTAAAAATGCAACAGATCTCCAATGCAATCGATCTGGAATCTTTTCAATTAATGTGTTGTTGAGATCGAAAACTCGCAAACATGGCATAAGAGATTGATAGTCGTTGAATTTTCACATGACTATCGATTTTGAATTCTCTACCATGTTCAATATAAAATTCCTTCCTCATTAAAAGTGAGGTGAGAGACCGAAAGTGATCATGCAATAATTAAATTTGATGTTAACAAATAGTGAGGTTAATTTGATGTTTGTTTTTGGGTGGAGAAGAGTCAGTGCCCAAATGAGTATATATAGGCTCCAAATAATTAGAATAATTAAATTAAATTTCTATTTAAAAATTAAACATTTGCTTTGGTTATGGATGTGGAATAATACAACTTAAAAGAAATTTTAACTTTAATATTAATTTGCTCTATTAAATATTATTTTAACACGTGTACTTATAAATTTAAAATTTTAAATATATTCATGTAAGGTAGAATGACTAAATAAATCATTGAGATAAATATATATTTTAGCACATAAGTAAAACAATCTTTTCTCTATATCTATTCACATTCTCCTTTTATTAATTCATTCAAATTAGAAGGACAGAAATAATGAAAGAGTTAAAGTTGGGAATGATTTAAATTAATATTGACTTGGTTTATAGTCAAGTCAATGAAAGTTACTTCTTGTCATTTTCCATTGTTACGATGTTTATCCACTTAAAATATAATTCACTTGCTCCATTATTGATCTAGAAATTATTAAAAATTAATTGTGACTGTGAAGAGTGAAGAGAAACATAATTGATATTGACTTGTTCTATAGTCTAAGTCTCTTGTCATTTTCTGTGAGGATGTTTATCCACTTAAAATATAATTCATTTGCTCAATATTAGTTTAGAAATTATAAAAGTTAATTGCGATTGATTGGACATTTAGTTAATATTGACTTGTTTTATAGTCAAGTCAATAGCTAATTTTTTTATTGTTATATGATGTTTATCTATTTAAAATATAATTCACTGCTTAATTATTAAAAGAGGATTGTGACATTTAGATAATTCTTTTAGTTGCTCCCAAATAAAAAATAAATAAAGAGATTTATTAAAATTCAATTTTTTAATTTTCTTTTTATTTCCTGAGAAACATAATTAATATTGACTTGTCTTAAACTCAAGTCAATGAAAACTTTTTATCGTTTTTCATTATTATGATATTTATCCACTTAAAATATAATCTAATTATTGATCCAAAAATTATTAAAAATTAATTGTGATTGATTGGACATTTAGGTAATTCTTTAGTTGCATCCAAATGAAAAAAATAAAGAGGTTTGATTAAAATCCAATCGTTTTTATATCTTTTCTAATTCCATTTAAATAAAATAACAAAGAAAAATAGATGTAGTTTTTGAAAATTAATTATTATTATTATTTTTGATAATTTTTATTTTAAATAAATTTTAAAATTTTTGATATATTGAATAATTTTGATAAATTTTATTTTAGAATTTTGAGTTTGTTTAAGATTTTTAAGATTTTGAGTTGGTTAAAATTTTTTCTATTTGATTTTTTTCCTTTTATATGTGTCTTAAAATTTTGAATTTATATAAGTTTAATATTTTAAATTTATATAAGCGTCTATTAAGAAAGTTTTTTTAGATTATTAATATTTTTTTGGTAGTATCGTTATTTTTTTTTATTTTTTAATTTTTTTAATCAATATATTTTAGAAGATCGATCTCTGATATTTATAGTTGATCAATAAAATTAATATTATTTGTAAAATAATTATTATCTTATTTGATATTAATTGATATCAATATTAATTGATATCAGAGTTATAAATTTTATGAATGATCATTATCATTGGAAAAAATAAATTTCAATTGAAGAAGCCACGCAACACGACCGAAGTGTAATAACAAAAATCCAACAACTGTTAATCTTCTGTAAAAAAAAAAAAAAAAAGTGGAATTCGTCACCTTAGCGGTCCCACACAATTTACCCCGATCATTTGTGAGGAGATAAATCAAAAAACTATAGTTAATCACGACACAGAAGGATGTTGCCTGACTTCACCCGGATTCGAAACAACTGTTAATCGATTTTATGGATTTGATGTCAAACGAAGACTTATCATTCAGAAATTATTGAAAGCCAGCTGTGGTTGATGGGATCCATCGGAATAATTATTGGTATAGAAATGATTGATAGTCAGCTGTGATTGATAGTATCCACTTAAATAATTATTAATTTAGAAATTATTGAAAGCCAGCTGTAATTGATAATATCCACTTAAATAATAATAATAATATAATAATAATAATAATATCGACATGTTCTGCGTCAATGAAGACATGTCGTTTTCAATGATGTTAGAAATTATTGAATGCCAGCTGATCCGTCCAAATAATTATTGATCTAAAAATTATTGATTTATAGTATCCACTTAAATAATGATTAATTTGAATATTTAAATTTCATTCGATTAGTTTTAAAAAATAAATAGTTTTTTTTAAAAAAATATATCTATCAAATAAATTTAAAATATTCATTTTATTGAAAATTTAAAATTTTTATTAGTCCTTTGAATTGCTAACTACATCTTAGTGAGTGAAGATGAGACGAACCCAATTATTCTTCTTTACCTTGCCAAATGTGCTGTTGATTTGAGGATAATTTAACTTAGATGACGCGTACATCTATCTTTAATATATTAAGCATTAAACAATGATTAGATTAAAATGCATGAAGCACACAAAAACTAAGTAAATATCATGAGAACACTAATTCTGAGAATTAAACTTGTACGAGTATGGACAGACACTTGTGGAGTTGAACTGGAAAAATTATGAGAGCATTATATTTCCACCTCCAATCCAGAAGCATGATGCACTATATGAAACAAATTATTGAACAACAACTACACAAAAAAGAGCTGTTTTCGCCTATAATCCAACTCACCCAATATCAACCAAATAGAAATGGGTTGCATATGAGGCCCAGCAGTGGCTTCATGATAGACATGCTATCATTTCCAAACATCTCGCTAGTCTATATATATACATATAGGAATTTGATATCCTGCGCAACCGCCCGGTGCGCGCTCGTGCGCGATCCGATCTCAGCCGTCCATTTCTCGCGATTGCACAGTGTTTCTCCTCGAACGTTCGTCGCTTGCGGGCGTCCGTTCATCGCCGTCCGACCACCGATTGCCGCCGGACCGGACCCGTTGGAACCGCAACTCACCGGCGGTCCGGTGGGTGCCGGAGTCCGGCCCCGATTCGGCCGGAATCCGGCCGAATTCCGGCCGAAATCGCCGCCAGACGCTGACGGCCGATTTCGGCCAGAATCCGGCCGGATTCCGCCGAAATCGGCGTTCATCGCGTCTGCTGTGTTTCGGCCGGAATTCCGGCCGGATTCCGGCCCAATCCGGCCGGAATCCGGTGCCGATGTGTGCGCCGTCGAGTTGCGCTTCCAACGAGCCCGGGATGGTGGCCGGCGGTGACCGGACGGCGAAGAACAGCGGCGATGAACGGCGGGAGGTCGGGCGGTCGCGTACGGGAGTCGGGATTTTCCGTCGCGCGGGATATTATTTCTCATATATATATATATATATATATATATATATATATATATATATATATATATATATATATATATATTATCGGCTTTGACACAGAATTGTCACAACTCAACCCAATGAGAGCACAAACTTTACCTCTTTAAGCTCAATCATCATAGATCCAAACTACTCAAGTGTACGTATATTATTGATAGTTAACTCATGTGAGCCCTATATATATATATAAACTCCTTTTGTTATCCAAAGTCACAATGCGTAACTAAGTACTAGAGTGTTATAATCTCCTTAAATTAGCTAGTGTTGGTGCTTTTAATTTGCCATTGGCAAGCTGTGGTACTCTAAAATTCTTCCATTGGCAAGCTGTGAGTCCCAATGACAGCAACTTGATGTCCAGGAAGGTTCACACTAGTACCTGTTGGATATGATTTTGCAAGGTAAAATTAAGGTGTCATTGATCGTTGGAAGTCTGATATGACTTCAAAATCGAAATCTATGTTTTGCGTAGATAAATCTAGACTATTAATTTGCTCAAAACCGATTACGGATGAATGAAAAATTAATTGACTAAAGTTGTGTCCAAAATAATGGGCAGACAGATGGCGACCGTCGGATCGAAGATGGTAATAGATCGCAGTGGATGCGATCTGGAGCATTAATGGCTCTGGGTCATAATCTGACCATTGATGAGGGGGTTTGATCTGAAGCGTCGGATTGATAGAGTAAATCTGACGGCTGAGATCAAGTTAGGCTGAAGAGTTAAATCTCTTCAGATCCAACGGACGAGATCATATTATAAATATGAAAAGATAAAACTCTTCAGATCAATGGATCAGATCAAAAGTCATTTGAAGAGTTATAACTCTTCAAATCTGATGGCTGAGATTAAAAGATCTTTAAAGGGTTATACCCTTTCAAAATGAATGATCCAGATCAACCCTCACCAAAGGATACTTATCTCTTCACCAAGTATATATACATCCCCTTTCTATTGGAAACTCATCTCATTCAATCTTTGCAATCCAGAGCATAGCATTCGAGCATCCTCTGCATAAAGAGTCCGAGAAGCCTACGAGAAGGTTCGCCGATCTCGAAATTTGTAGTGCTGCTATTTCGAGACAACGTCGTTGTATCTTGGGAACGAATTGCTACTATCCATGAGCACCAGTAGCGGAGCAATATCGTTTTACGGAGATAGTGTCGAACACTAGCCTCGACGTAACAAATCAGTTTGCGTACTCCCGGAGCTACCGGAATCAACAGTACCACGATATCATGACTTACCTAAATGAGAAATGAGCTATTGCTTATTAGGTTTGATCATTGTCCCAACATGTGTAACTCTAGTGAACCGAAGTCACTCTTCTAAGCATATAAATCTCTTTCATTAGCCTACAACTCCTTGTGTGGGATTTGTACACGCTCAATGAAGATATGTTAAGCTAACTGCACAAATTTAATTATTGTTTCACCTTCACGATGTAACACAGCCTAAGCAAGGCTTTTTTTTTTTTTTACTGATGCCATGCTTGTAAACTTCATCCAAGTATTGTTGGAAGTCTAAACCAAAATTGTATTCTTAAAAGCCTAAATTAAATTGGATTGTGGAACTCAAAACCAAATTGCTTAAGTCTTCATAAGTCACGTTTGATTGAACTATGTAATGACTAATTAAGTTGTCATGATTGTAAGTACATGCATTTGATTTAATGTAGGAAGAACCAAAATGTCTTTTGACTTCCGTTGTCATGGCTATATAAGCCAAGTTGTAGCAAGGATACAAAAGTATATAGAAAAAAAGTTCCTTTTCCAAAATTGTTATACTCCTCTTTTATTCCCAAATATTACATCTCCTCTCCCTTTAATTGGTATCAGAGCGTGGTGAGGTTCAAGAAGAATATAATGACATCCAAAAATATTACTATTCCATTTCTGCATACTTTCAACGGAGAAGATTTTGATTATTGGAGCAGTAGATTTGAAGTTTGATTGAAAGTTTTTGACTTATGAAATATAATCGACAAAGGATTTCTTGAGGTTGAAGATAAAGAAGCCTTGAGTAATGCTGAAAAGAAAATTTTGGTGGACAACTAGAAGAAGAACATTTATGCTTTAAATCAAATCAATCTAGCAATAGACAAAATGGTGTACGAGAAAATTCGCAAAGCAACAACATCGAATCAAGCTTGAGAAATTCTACAGAAAGCTTATAAAGGTGATGAACAAATGAAGAATATTCAACTTCAAATTTTGAGATCAGAATTTGAAAAATTAGAGATGAAAGAAAATGATAAAGTTGCTGATCGTATTTCACAAAAGTTGGTGCTATAGTGAATCAAATGGTGAATTATTGGAAGATTTTAGAATTGTACAAAAGGTACTTCGTTCTCTTCTTGAAAAATATTTTAGCCTTGTTACTGTTATTGAACAGACAAGAGATTTGAAGAGCATGACTTTAGAAGATTTACAAAGTATCTTGAAAGCTTATGAAGTGAAGATTAATTTATTATTTCCCCATCACAAGAATATGATCAAGCTCTTAAATCCCAAGTTTCAATTATAGGTCATGGTTCATCCTATCATAGTAGGTGCAAAAATTTTAGAGGGCGTGGTGATTTAAGCTCTCACTGAAAAGGAAAAAATAATCAGCAATATCATCAAAATGACAACTGATCCGGTAGGATTATTTAGTGATTACGTGGATAGTGGATAAAAAGGGGTTTATAAAAATGAGATAAGTATATTTATTGGTTAACCTTTTTCTTTAATTTCCTTTGGGAATTCAAAACCCCGACCTCCTGCCTTGGTCCCGATATACTTCCTATAGCATGTACTGACCTCCTGCTTCAATCTCGGTATGCTTCTTACAGCATGAGTTGACCTCCTGCTTCGGTCTTGGATGCCTCCTGCACCATGTGCCGACCTCATGACTAATTGGTCTCGGTATGCTTCCTGCATTACGTGCCGACCTCCTACTTCAGTCTCGGACGCCTCTTGCACCATGTGCCGACCTCATGACTAATTGGTCTTGGCATGCTTCCCGCGTTACGTGTCGACCTCATGACTCAGTCTCGGCACGCTTCCTGAACCATGTGCTGACCTCATGACATGGTCTCGGCATGCTTCCTACAGCATGCGCCGACCTCATGACTTAGTCTTGGCACGCTTCTTGCACCATGTGCCGACCTCATGACTAATTGGTCTTGGCATGCTTCCCGCGTTACGTGTCGACCTCATGACTCAGTCTCGGCACGCTTCCTGAACCATGTGCTGACCTCATGACATGGTCTCGGCATGCTTCCTACAGCATGCGCCGACCTCATGACTTAGTCTTGGCACGCTTCTTGCACCATGTGCCGACCTCATGACTAATTGGTCTTGGCATGCTTCCCGCGTTACGTGTCGACCTCATGACTCAGTCTCGGCACGCTTCCTGAACCATGTGCTGACCTCATGACATGGTCTCGGCATGCTTCCTACAGCATGCGCCGACCTCATGACTTAGTCTTGGCACGCTTCTTGCACCATGTGCCGACCTCATAACTTGGTCTCGGCATGCTTCCTGCAGCATGTGCTAACCTCATGACTCAGTCTTGGCACGCTTCCTACACCATGTGCCGACCTTGTGACTTGGTCTCAACATGCTTCCTGCACCATGTGTTGACCTCGTGACTTGGTCTTGACATGCTTCCTACATCATGTGTCGACCTCATGATTCAGTCTCGACATACTTCCTGCATCAGAGGTCAACCTTTGGCGTGCAATTCTCATTTAGCGACATCGTCTTCCCGCCCAATTCGGCGAGCCCAAAGCCATTTCACTCGAACAAGTAGGAATGTATTCTAAAAATATGTATATAAACTAACGAAATCTTTCTAAGTGCTGAACAGGTATATCAGAATATTTATCAAAGAAATGCTAATATTTCGGAGATCAACCACTATAAAAAGGTAATCCATGCCCATGGGTACAGGGATGCACATATAAACCCTAATTTTCCCAAGTCATTAAACTCCTTCCTCACGTCGAACCCTAACTTGAGCGTCTGAGTAGCTTGCCGGGACTCACCCCCGGCGCCATTCTAACCCTCTTTTTGAGTGATTTGTAGGTTTCTTCTTCTCCTTCCGCAACTTCATCGCACGTCGGTGATCCTTGAACCAGTGTTGGAACCATCCACAGTGTATTGGCCAGAATAAATTGACGCCGTCTGTGAAAAAACTGATCTTAGATGCTACGATGGTTAACACTGGAGGAATAGTTGACGAGCATGATTTTGCTCAAAAGAGTTGCAGCGATAAGATGATGGTCACCACAAGAAGATCAATGAATTAGTCTCGCAGACAATGATAAAGGTACTACAACAACATTCATTATTACCCTCTTCAGGAATTCCAACACCTTCTCCAGAAGACCTCTCTCTCCATCGAAGATGACCAACGCCGAGAGAGGATAACGTGCCCTTGTTAAACTCTCTTCATAAGGAAACCACTTTTTTGGAGGAAGATTCTCACGAGTCTAGAACCGACCTCCGTTGCCCTGACTACAAAAATAAGACAGTCATAGAAGAAGAGGTAAACCTACTCCGCACACCTCTTTCTAAGAAAATTTAGAAGCAGGAATTGCCTTGGCACTTTCGTCAACCCCAGCTAGGAGAATACACAGGATCTTCAGATCCAGAAGATCATCTATGCCACTTTAAAAATGCTGCCTTACTTCACCAATACCCAGATGGAGTTAAGTGCCAAATTTTCTTAACCACCTTATCGGGCTTTGCTCAGAGGTAGTTCAGTCGTCTTCCTCCCTCATCCATACATTCTTTTGTTAATTTCAAGACTGCCTTCCTCCATCAATTCACTAGTAGCAAAAGATATCAGAAAACACCCCTGAATTTTTCACCATGAAGTAAAAACCCTGAGAAACTCTCAGAGAATATATCCAGAGATTTAATCGGATTATTTGGGACGTTTGATAACTGGAATTTTTACCAGGTAAATTAGGATTAGATTGGGTTATTTTTTGTTATATTTCATGTAATAAATTGGATATTTGGGCTGATAATCATCTTGGATAGTTTTTTGATGTTTATTGTCATTTGTTGTTAATTTATGGAAATTAATTGATATTAAATTATGTATTTAATTTTGTAGAAAATTGGGATGAAAATAGTAATATTTGGAGGCCTAATTTGCAAGAAATCAAATTGGCTCGAGTCGGATTCGAATTGGAAATCAAGTTGACTCAATTAGCCAAAGCTCAAGTCTAGCCACATTCAATTTGGCTCAGCTGGTTCAATCACATGGTTTAATTCAGAATTCATCCGGTTCAAGGTTTGGATCAGCTAGGTTCAATCCGAGTTTAGTTCAAGATGATTCAAACAAATTCGGTTTAATTTGGGTCCAGTCCAAGAAGTTTGATCAGATTAACCCATTCAATTCCTATTCAGCCTATTCCTATTCACTTGGTCCGGCCCACTTCAACTCAATCCAATCCACTTCAATTCTCAAGCCCAAAAGCCATTTCAGCCCAATCAAACTCTCAACCCTAAAGCCACGCTGGCCCAATTAAACCCGGTTCACTTATTTGATTTCGGCTCGCTTCAGCAGCGCTGGCATTAAAAGGCGAAGCCGGTTCAGTTATTCGGGGGGCTCACTCGCGATTTGGGAAGCTACAGTGCTTCCCAAAATCGCGAGTACTGTTGATGCTCTTCCTCTCCTCGCCGCCGCCGCGATATTGAGCCCTGTCGCGTGCTCCACCGCCTCCATTTCCCTCTCCGATCAGCCACAGACCTGTGGCCGGCGTCCACGAAGATCGACGAGCACTGACGCCACCGCGGGAACTTCGCAGACGTGGTTGCGAAAGCAAAAACTCCCTGTCCCTGTCCGCTGCGAAATTTCATTGGGAGTGGCCAGCTCCGGCGATTGGCGGCGACGTTCCTTCCACAAAATAAAGAGCGAACCATGGGTGGTTGCTCCGGCAAGTTCTCTACCACTCCGCCTCCACCGACGCTCAGCACGGGACGCTGGGCTGTGTTTCAATCGTATCTTCCACCGAGGAATGAGGTAAGGGTTTTCGTTTGGTTTCTAACCCTTGTCTGTGGTTTGCAGCAGGAATGGGGCTCGATGGCTACCGATCTCTTTCTTCCCCGACTTGAGCTAGCCGGAATCGGCCAGTTCCGGCAACGCTCGACCATTCCTTGTTGCTGTAATTGGTTCATTGTGGCGTCAAAGATGCTGTTCTGTGCCGATTGGAACCCTCCATCCACCTCCACCGTTTTCCCTCGTCTTCCCCTGTCCTTTGTTCCGAACCGAAAGGGAAGGAAGCTACTAACCCTAGTTTAACCTAGATTAAATTGCTTCTTCTTTAATTTTGTTAGCTAGTTGAATCATCAAAACCCCCTTGCTTGTTTGAATGATTCGGTTAGACAGATTGCAAAATTCGGTTGAAGTTGGATACACAAATTGAGCAAAATGTGTTTGTTGTTTGAATTCTATGATGTTGAGTAACTTCTTGTGTTAATGTATGCTTTGATGAATTACACACAGTTCGGTTATGAATAAATGAATAAGGGAATTTTTTTTCATGTTTGTCATCAGTGAGTTGTAATGAATTCTGTGGGTTAATATCATATTGTGGGAATGCATTGTGAATAGGTTTGATTATGTTGTAGCATAAGTTGTAAATTGAATGTATATAGTGTTGAATAAGCCGTGTGTTATTTGTGGATAATTTAATGTAAGGGTTGTATGATTATTGGTTGTAGTATGAATAGAGATATGTATATTGTAATTGGTTGTAAATTAGTGTAACCTTGTAGTATTGTGTAATGGTGTATGTAAATTTATGTTTATGTTGTATAATGTAGTGTTGTATAGAGTTGTATAATTGAATAATGCTTGAACGATGATTGTAACCTATTGCAACTTGTATATACTGTACATTGATTATTGAAATAGTTTGAATAAATGGGAATGGAATTTGCTTGGTTGAGTGTGATATGTAAATAACTTTCCCATCTACTGTTGCTGTTGTGTTAGAATAAGCTCTAGTTTATTATGTTAATCCATTTGCAAGATGTTAAGAATTCGTGTTGTATAGTTTATGTAGGATTCATTGTTGTATGAAATGTATGTTGTATATTAGAATGGTTGTATAATGCATGATGTAGAGTTTGTATAATATGACGTGTGTTGTGTATGATGTATGATGTATGATTCATATGATGTATGCTTGTACATATTGTATAAATTGAAATTCATGTTGTATGTATTAATTGTCGTATGTATACTCTGTAAATAAGATGTATTAGTTGATCTCACTTGTAAATGATGTAGAATTAGGATTCTTTTGTAAATAAAGTTGTAAATTGTTAGGAGGAATAAAACAATAATAAAAATCCCGCACCAAGAGTCTAGGACAGCTTCCATCATTGAGTCCGAGAGAGACGACTCTGACCTCTCTATACCACTTAAGTCGATAATTAGGGGTTTGGTAAATAAATAAATAATTAATTTTGATGGATGTGAGTGACAACAAATAAGGGAATAAAAATATATAAATAAATCCCAACAAAACACTCACATCAACGTTCCTTCCACACCCACGGAGGTATTGACCAGTGCTTTCTCCCAAGGATTGATGAATGGAGAGTTCTTCCGATCTCTGGTGAAAAAGTTCCCTATCAATTATGCTAAGTTATTGGAGAGAGCTGAGAAGTACATACATCTAAACGAAACTCAACTTGCCCGGTAGGATGACAACACAACTAGATATAAATAAGAGAAAAAGACTTCTCCGCCTATAGACCACAAGGGAGTATTGATAAGCTAGAATTTAATGGAAAATTTTGGGTTCATGTTGGGTCATTTGGAGCTCAATTGTAATTTCTGTGATTTGATGTCCAATTACTCATTAATTGAATTTGATTTTTGTAGGATTCAAATTTGACGCAAGATCAAGTCCAACCAAGTTGGTTTATCTAATCAATTGACCCAAACTTCATCAAGAATCAAGACTCAAGTGCAATTTTGGCTAAACCATTGTTAATTCGAGTTGAACCAGTGTTAAACTGGGTTCAATTCTTGGTTCAATGATGAGCCAAGGTTTGTATTGCATTTTTAATCAATTAAATTCTGAATTTTTACTTGAAAATAATTATTAAATGAATTAATTCGAGTATATTTGTGTCATGTGTTAAAATTGAAGATAATATTATAATTTCTAGAATTTAATGGAAAATTTTACATTAATTGGGTTTATTTGATTTTAGGGCTCAAATCGGGTCAAGTTCGAGCTCAACCAAGATCAAATCGAGTCAAAATTTCCAAATTGATCAAGCCAACATGGAGGACATGATCTAGATCGAGCCCGATCAAAATTTCAGAATTTTTCGCAAATCCTAAAGCCCTAGATCAAGCTCAGATCATCAAAGTCAGAACGGACGGCCAGGATGCACTGATTAATAAACCCTTAACTATATAAACAGTTGTTTAATTGAGAACAAAGGGGCGGCTACTGTTCTTCTCCCGACGCCGTCCCCTGCCTTGCGACGTAACTCCACGGGCAGCCTAATCCTCCCAAATCGAATCCATTGCCTTCCCTGATCTCTGAAGAAGCTGAAGCCGGCCGTTTGGGCATTTTCCGGCGGCCAGAGTTGAGCGGCGGAGAGGGTTTCTTCGCCGGCGAAAACCCTTGTTTCCACGAGTTCCGACCAACCACAGCACACTCCGGCTTCGCGTCTCCTTGGAGGGGTTCTCGTAGGATCGTGGAGCCGCCCTACATCATCATCAACACGATCGGAGCACAAAGAAGAGAGGAATTCCGCTTTAGCCATCTGAAAACACGCTGCACAGTACTGTTTTTGATCGGAGAGGGTGTTTCCGGCCAATTTCGCGGTGCTGGCAACGAGCAACCCACCTAACGATCTATCCGAAGCTTCTCAAGGGGTTTAACAGCTGATTGACAACCAGACAGGAGAATCAAGGGAGGAGTTTGGCTGGAAATTCATTGTTTCGTTTCTGCATTTATGATTCAGTTTCTGAATTCACTTTCTGCAATTTGATTTTGAATATTCCGTTAATCTCATTTGTTAGCAACTTTGTTTAATTGTTTATTAGGTAAATTCTTGGTTTTTGCTTGGATTTTTAGAGTTGTTTAGTTGAGTTTAGAAATCTGGTTTCGATAGTTTCTGATTTCGGCAGTGTTTAAAGTCTGAATTTTGTTACTGCAATTCAATAAGTGTTTGATCCATTTTGTTTCAATAGAACCTGAATTTCGGTTGGTTGATTAATATTTCGGTAGTAGTTTGATTATAGAGTTGTGTTAGAGATTTCGTTAGATTAGTTGTTAAACCTTCGTTAGTTTCTAAAACTTGGAAAAGCACTGTTGCGTGCCATTTAAAGATCTTCGTATCAGATTGATAAGCTTGAATAGGTTAATAGGTGGACTTGATGTTAGTTGCTTTAGGTTGAATAGTTACATTGCATAGTAATCTTGCTAGTTAGGTTTGCTGTTTGTTAATTCAATTATTTGCATTTAGCCTAGTTTCTTTCATTTCTTGCTTTATGAATTGCTAGTTAGGGTTGTTGCATGATAGATTAGTCTATACTTTAATGCAATAATTTTAGTTATAGTTTAGCAACTTGCAGTTTGTTTAATTTACGGATTTTAAATTTACATTTCATTACAAGACACCAAAACCCCATTTTTATAAGAAAACCCAAAAATACGACAAGTAAGCTGAATCAAACTAATTTCTACAAGTCCTTGGAAAAATACGACTCGAGGCCCCTTTACTGCAATTTAGTTGAATTAATTGTGGGTTTTCGATAAATTTATAAACTCTAATTTGAAGCCCTATCGTGACATCCAATTTAGGGCTTATCATTCAACCCGGTTTAACACTGGTTCAGCTCGAATTAACAATGGTTCAGCCGAAATTGCACTTGAATCTTGATCCTCGATGAAGTTTGGGTCAATTGATTGGATAAACCGACTTGGTTGGACTTGATCTTGTGTCAAATTTGAATCCTACAAAAATCAAATTCAATTAAGCTAAAGTGTGCCAACTGATACTTTGAAATTTCAAATCAATAATGAGTAAATTAGAGCTATAGATGATTGGTTTCAAACTGAAGGCTTTTGCAAAGACTAGCTGTGAAAGATTTGGACCTGGTTTCAAAAGAAAAAAATGGATAGCACATGTATAGTGAGTTACTTGAAGAAATCTTTGAAAGGTGAAGTAAGTATGTATCAATGAGCAGAATTTCAAAACTCTAGATCACATTTGGTTCGGTTCATGAAGTAAGTATGTATCAATGAGCAGAATCTCAATCCCTTCCATTCAATTTGGTTTCCGGATCTCAGAGGAAGATCACAAGTGGTGTTCAACGACATTTGCAATTGAAAATCTACTGGTGAGGGTTTCTCTAGTAGATTTGCTTCCGTCATGGTTTCTTGGTTTGATTTTCTGATCCAATGCAATCGGAGAGATCTGGAGTATTTAGAGGGGTTCTTTGAAGACTCTTGAGGGTTCCTGAGTTTAAATCGCAAGCAATCGGATACTGGATTCAGATATCGGCGTGAAGATTTCGGATTTGCAGCTTCTTGTGGGATCTGCTCTGTTCTGTGCATCGTGGGAGGGTTTCTCACAGTGCTTTTGATTGGATTCAATCTCACACACGTTGAGCATAGCTATGTGATGATTCTTTGAGGTTTTTGAGCGGAATCAGTCCTTGTGTGACGGCAAGGAGAAGATCTTGTTGAAAGGGAAGGATTGAAAGATCAACTTGTCAATTTCATTTTTGCACGATTTTGCTTATAAGATTTGTTTATAATCTTAATCTCGTGCATGTTTCATTAATGAATTAGTTTGTTTTGTTTTCAGATTATGCATAGCTTTCATTCATTGTTAATTTCTGATTTCCTGAAATTCATTGTTTTTGATTTTCTGATTTCATTGTTTTTGAATTCTGATTCTTGCATTTGAATTCTGATTTCCTGCATTTGCGCTCTTCAATTTCAGTATCACGTTGCTGCTTTGGTTGATAATTATCAGATTAGAGGCTTCTAGATTTAAGTAGCTCAATGTTTGAATTTTCTAGATTTAAGTTTTGAATCTTAGGACTAGTTCACAGTTAAGTTTCCTACACTGCAATTTAGTTAATCAATTGTTGAATTCGAATCTTGCATGTCATGCTTGTGATGAATTGTTTAAATGTTCAATAGTAAAGGTTTGATACATGTTTAGTTCAGATTAGAATACCTTGCAATTTCATTCCTTCATTGCATTCGAATTTACATTTCAAGAATTCAATTCAAACTTCAAAATCAATAACCATTTATATTGAAAACCCAAAATGATGACTTTTAGTTTAATTCAAACATTCTTCTACTAGTCCTAGAAAAAATACGACTTAAGGCCCCTATACTACATTTGTTTTGTGAGCTAAGAGTTTTCAAATATAAATTTAATTTGAGGTTTACTCGTGATACTAGTTGTGAGCTTATCAAATTTTGATGAGAAGTACATACATCTAGAAGAAACTCAACTTGCCTGACAAAATGATAGCTCGACCAAATATAAATCAGAGAAAAAGACTTCTCCGCCTATACATCACAAGGGGATATCACATGGACTTTACGTACCTCCCGGAGAGAGAAACGTATTGTGCATCTTGTCTCTTCCTTTCATATTCCGGAAGAAGTACCTCATCAGAGGCCTATAGAGGAGCAGGCTTGTTTTAATTTTGCATGTACCATCAATCTTCCAATCATTACACTAATGAATGCAGACAGTTAACACGAGAGGTGGAACGAGTAATAAAGGAGAAACAACAGGGAAAGAGAGGCTCGCCCCTGGTATCAAGGCATGCTATCGACAAATATCTTAAGCAGGAAGTACAGAAAAATCACTCGGAAGGAAAAATCAAGATAGTCCTACTCGAGGCCAAGATGTCAGATCCTCGAGAAGATGTTCCCCCGAATCACCTCAAGATCATCGGACAAGCCGAAGAAAAGAACCAGCACGTACCAATCAAACTCATCCCAAGAACCCTCCTCATCGGGGCTTCATTAACATGATTTCGGGAGGATCTATGGATGAAAATTCTAATCGTGCTAGGAAAACTCATAGAAGAAAACTGAAAAGTTATGGTATCAGTACCAGAAGGGGTAAAGGCCAGCGACCTACCATTAGTTTTGGACCACAAGATCTCGAAGGCGTCTCCACTTCTCATGATGATGCTTTAGTCATTTGCGCCATAATAGCCAATTATGAGGTAGCTCAGGTCTTCATTGATACATGTAGTTTTGTCAACATATTATACAGAGAGGCTTTCAGTCAGATGCAAATAGAGAAATCCGAGCTGAAATCCATGTCTACTGCTTTATTTGGATTTACTGGATATGAAGTATAACCATTAGGACAGATTAGCCTACCTCTTTTCTTGGGGCAAGAGCCTTTAATTTGAACTCCAAATGTTATTTTTACAGTAGTAGATGCTCCATCCTCGTACAATGTTATTCTGGGAAGACCTGCACTTAGTGTTTTTCAAGTTGTAGTCTCCACTTTCCATCAGAAGATAAAGTTTCCTGTAGATGATCAAATTGGCTTTGTCAGAGGAGATCAAGTCATTTCTTGGAGATGTTATGCGACCATGGTTCGCACTGATGTCAAGAAGTTAAGAAGGACTCCGCGAGAAGAGGTACATTCCTTACAAGAAGGTTGGCTAGGTTTAGGATTGAGGTGGGAGATAATGCTATGTATATGGTGTGTTGTTGATTATAGAAAAAATTTGTGTCCTAATTATTTAGACTGATGATGCCCCCTTTAGGAGCTCATAAGGATTATCATGTAAACCCTACATGTGGACTTCGTCCGGCATGATAATAAAATTGAGTGGTAGTACTTTTGGAATTAATAGTTAATTAATTGAGTTGTCAGTAACTCATTTAATTAACGGACATATGATATCTTAAACACAGGGAGATTAATGCACTCATAATAAGAAGGAGTCCATATTGTAATATGGGATTGGTGCGGTAGTTCAATAATAACCCTATAGTGGTTTGAGTTATTATTGAGGGTTTGAGTTATTATTGATGGATTTGAGTTGGGTGTTCGGGCCGAACACAGGAAGCTCAAGCCCATCAGGAGGCCTAAACCAATTCCTCCTCTAGGTTCCTGTTGTAGCCTCTGGATAAAGTCTCGTATCCACCTAATAGAATTTCTGTTAGTTTTATTATCCAATAAAATTTTGTTATTTTTTCCTAAACTTTGTAAGGCGGCAAGGCTATAAAAAAGGAGAATAGGAGGCGGCAAAAGAACACAATTCATTGCTTCTTGTCTTGCCTCCTAAGGTCGACGCCCAATCCTTTAGATTCTCCCCTTCTCCTTGCTAGGGTCGGCGCCCATTGAGTCTTCTCCTCCTTGCTAGGGGCGGCGCCCATTGCTTCTTCACCTTCCTTAGTTCTCCCTTAGGGTCGGCGCCCCTTTGTTTTCCCTAGGGCTGGCACCCAAAGAAGGAAGAAGAAGAGAGGAACGTGGCGGCTTGGAGAGGAAAGGAAGAGAAGAAAGGAAGAGAGGAAGAGAGGAAGAGAGGAAAGCAAGGTGAGTGGTGATTATCTTGGTAGATCGTCGCCCACACGAGGTCCAAGAAGAGGAGAGGAATACAACAGAAGATCAAGAGATCTTCGGGTACAAACAATCTTCCATACAATCTCAAGAAGAAAGGTACAACTAATTTAATTCCGCTGCGTAGTTTATTTTTCTTTATATGGATCCTGAATACCAACACAATAGGCCAACGATCTTATGCTTCGATCCAGGTATGCTTCGATCGGTCAAGAACTTACTTGATCGATCAAGCACATGTCTGATCGAACATGTGGGTTGCTTGGAAAGGTTCCGTCTCTGTAAAATTTTTGCCTAGCAGAAATTGAACAGGACGGAATTCCGGGCACCTTCATATGGAAAAAGGCCATGAAAGAGGAGATAACTTCCATTGAAAAAATGAAACTTGGTAGCTCACTGATCTTCCTCCACATAAAAAATCCATTGTTGTTAAATGATTATACAAGATCAAAAGGAATGCAAATTGTTCCATCAATAAGCATAAAGCAAGGCTTGTAGTAAAAGGATACAAACAAAAAGAAGGAGAAGATTTTACAGAGGTATTTGCTCTTGTATCGGGACTTGATACTGTTCGATTAATGATCTCTCTTACAGCTCAAAATAATTTAAAAAATTTTCAAATGGATGTTAAATTAGCATTCCTGAATGGTGTTCTTCAAGAAGCGGTCTATCTTGAACAACCTCCTGGATTTGTTAAAAAGGGAGAAGAAGATAAAGTCAACAAGTTAAAAAAGGCTTTGTATGAGCTAAAACAATCGCCAAGGACTTGGTATGGTTGCATCAATTATTACTTTGAGAAGAATGGTTTTCTAAAATGCCCATTAGAGCACACTCTCTACACCAAATCCAATTCATATGGAAGCTTCATATTTGTAAGTCTTTATGTTGATGATCTTATTTTTACTGGTAACAATTTGAAGATGCTAGATGATTTCAAACTTTCAATGAAAAATAAATTTGAGATGACTAATTTGGGAGAATTACATCATTTTCTTGGAATTGAAGTTTTTAGATCTAAGCATGGAATATTTATTACTCAAGAGAGTTATGCAAAAGAAATTTTGAAAAAATTTAGAATGGAGAATGTAAATCCTATTTTAACTCCTTGTGTTATAGGATTAAAGTTAAGCAAGTATGGTGAAGGGAAACTGGTTAATCCAACTACGTTTCGAAGTTTAGTTGGAAACTTGATGTACTTGACTGCTACAAGGTCAGATATTATGTATGCTGTAAGTTTGGTAAGCAGGTTTATGGAGAAATCATTTTCCAATCACTGAGAGGCTGCAAAAAAGAATTCTTAGATATGTGAAAGGAGCTCTTGATTATGACATTTTCTATCAAATAAATATATCAATTAATCTTATTGGTTATACTGACAGTGACTTAACAAGAAGTATCGATGATATCAAAAACACGTCAGATTATATTTTTGATCTTGGAAGTGGAGCTATAGCATGGTGTTCAAAGAAACAGTCTACTATTGCACTCTCTACTACAGAAGCAGAATACATTGCCACTTCTTTTACAGGATGTCACTTACTTTGATTACATGGAATTTTGGAGAATCTCAAGCATGTTCAAGAAGATCCAACAACCTTGTTCTGTGACAATAATTCAACAATTTCAATTTTGAAAGATCCAATTCTTCATGGAAAAACAAAGCATATTCGAATTTGATATCATTTCTTAAGGGAGCTTGTGAATGAGGGTATTGTTCATGTTGAACATTGCACAGGACTAATGAACAAAAGACTGATATCTTCACTGAACCACTCAGAGGACCTATTTTCAAGAAAATTGTAGCAAGCTTAGGAATGAAGAACAAGTTTGGTTTATGGGGGGCATTGTTGGAAGTCTAAACCAAAATTGCATTCTTGAAAGCCTAAATCAAATTGAATTGTTGGAACTCAAAGCCAAATTGCTTAAGTCTTCATAAGTCAAGTTTGATTGAACTATGTAATGGCTAATTAAGTTGTCGTGATTGTAAGTACATGCATTTGATTTAATGTAGGAAGAACCAAAATGTCTTTGGAATTCCTTTATCATGGCTATATAAGCCAAGTTGTAGCAAGGATACAAAAGTATATAGAAAAAAAGTTTCTTTTCTAAAATTGTTATACTCCTCTTTGATTATTCTCAAATATTATATCTCCTCTCCCTTCAAGTATGACACATGCTTTGCAAGAATGGATATAAGGAAGCTTCTTGATGAGGAAATGTTTGCAATGACTTTAGCCAAGGAGGTCTATGGATCTACTATAGCTAGGGAAATCCAATTTGGAGAACGAGGTTCCATAACTCTTGCTCTGAAGGTTGCTGGTTCAGATTGTTTATTTGTTAGATGAGCTTTTTGGCCTCGTAGGTTGCTTGATGCCTTTTGCTTGTATCACTCTTCGCTAAGCTTCCAAGTCTAGCTGATTCTGTAATTCAATCAGACAGTTCCTTTGTTGCTCCCGTTGATGCCAAGGTTACAAGTTAAACCTTGTGACCTAATGGTGTTGTGAGCCGAATTGGCCTTCCAGATGCCATGTAGGATCTAATTGGGTTAGGATCTCAGAACCTATGACCTTTATGTTTTTCCGTATTTTAATCCCGATAATCTTAGCTTGACTTGATGAAGTAGTATACTTAGCTTTATATACATGTTAAAGCTAGACATTAATAAAATATACCCAACTGACAATTCTACAAAAAGTCAAATATGTTGATCTTTGACTGTTGACTTTTGACTATTGACTTTTGACCATTGACTTTGATTAATTTTATCTTTTATCATATAAAAGATAAATACTTAATTTTTATTAAGGATAATTCTCTTTATCTTTTATTAAAGATAAAGTTTATCCTTATTTAATCAATGCTCAAGATTTAAGATTATCTCCGATCAACGGTTAGGATCGCATCAATGGATCAACGACCAAGAGAAAGTTCATCTACGATCAATGATCCAGATTTATTATTTTGGGTTATAAATAAGATTTAGAGTTTTATAAGTCAAATCATCAATTACTTTGTAATTTTCTTTCTAAGTCTTTGTGCTACAATTGTACAGGTTTCTTCGCCTAAAGGAGTTCTGATTGAGCGTTAACCGCCTTGGAAGCAACGATCCAGTTGCAACCAAGTTTCTTTTTTAAAAAGACGAGTGCTATTCTTATTAATCGTCTATTCACCCCCCTCTAGCCGGTGCAACCCGATCCTACAACATTGTCGTGGTTGCCATCTTGAACATCCTCAGGGTTGGCTCTTCGAGGACCTCGGGAGGCTCCGAGCCGAGTAGATGGAGTAGACCACCGAGGGGATCGGTCCATCTTATTGGCTGGCCAAGGCGAATGTGGCGGGGAGTCTTGAGGAGGCCTGTTGACCAGAGACCTTCGGGACCTCGGCAGAGGGGTTTGTTTTCAAGCACGTTGTTCAATGGCTTAACGGAGCTCTCGAGCATATTGGTAACACTCATGGGTAGCGTGGCTCCTTGATTGATGATAGACTCAGAAGCGAGACAACCAACGTGTGGTTCCAAAGGGGCGAGCAGGCCGAGTATCCACAGTTTGGATGGCACGATGGCTGGCTTTGGGAGGTATTATATGTTGGTGCAATAGTTGCCCCAAGTGCATTGAGTTTCAATGTTTGGCTAAACCATGTTTAAAGTTAGGCAATTCTTGTTGATCTAACATGTGTGATACAAGTTTGTAGGAAAGTCCAAGCGTAGTCTTGGCAAAGGAAAGTCCAAGCGTAGTCTTGGCAAAGGAAAAGTCCAAGTGGGTAGTTTTGGCAAGCAAAAGTCCAAGTGGGAAGTCTTGGTAAGCAAAAGTCCAAGTGGGAAGTCTTGGCAAGCAAAAGTCCAAGTGGGAAATCTTGGCAAGCAAAAGTCCAAGTGGATAGTCTTGGCAAGGAAAAGTCCAAGTGGGAAGTTTTGGCAAGCAAAAGTCCAAGTGGGTAGTCTTGGCAAGGAGAAGTCCAAGGGTGGTCTTGGCGAGGACTTGACATGACGAAGCTGATGGAAGCATCTCAAGCTAGTGCAGGGATGATGGAGCATCCAGGGAGGCATGAGGCTGTAGGAGATGTTTGAAGGCCGAGGTCTAGGTCAAGAGAAGCTGAAATGGGATTTTTTAGCTTCACCAGTCGACTGGCCCTGCCAGCAGTCGACTGCTCAGAAATCAGACGCACACAGAAAAATCAGTCGAGCTTCAGGAAGACAGGAGTTGACTGGGCAGTCGACTGGAGTATTGGTAGTCGATTGTTGCCAGTCGACTGCTATTTGAACGTTGCAGAAAATTGACAAGCATTTAATGACATTTAATGCGATATTTTATTGCCGATTGAAGGCATCAGTCGACTGGCCCTGCCAGCAGTCGACTGATGTTGCAGAGATTATAAAAGAAGCCTGCACGAGAACAACTCATCTTCTTCGCCATTCTTTTACTGTTTTGTGCTTCTTTTGAGAACGTTTGTGTTCTCCATTCTCTGCTTTCTTCCTCTCCTCTCAAACACTATTTCATATCATTTTGAGGAGATTGAAAATGGTGTAAAGGTTTCTCCGCCTTCGAAGTTTTCGAGAAGGAGAAGATTCATAGTGCATCGGGTGTGTGCGTGCGTGTGGATCCTTGGATTAGTCACCTCTGCGGAGGTGGATATCAAGTAAACGAACCGGGTTAGCGTTGATCTCTTGTTTTCTCTTTTATATTTTTGCTTCCGCTAATCTCTGTGCAGAGAAAGATCAAGAAAAATCGAGAAACGCTATTCACCCCCCCTCTAGCTATTCAACCGATCCTAACATTATATGGCCTCCCGAGTTTGATCCCCTAAGGGGTTGGGGTAATGGCCTTCGGTCCGCTCGATTGATCGTCATAACATTGCGACTGGACAATGCTTGTTGGTTGGAATTCACATCCTTCCTTCGAGCCGATTGTGTTTCCTCCACATTGATATATTTGACAGCTCGACTCAACAGGATATTAAAGTTCTCAGACGACATTTTAATCAATAATCTAAAGAAATTTCCTTCTAACAACCCTTGGGAAAAAACACTCACTAGGACCTCAGAAGCCACAGAAGGTACCTCTTGTGCTATTTGATTGAAGCGGTGCACATATTCCTTTAAAGATTCCCACGACTTTTATTTGACAAAAAAGAGGTCCATCGACGTCTTGCGGTAAGTCTTGCTGGTGGCAAAGTGTTGCAAGAATGAGGTCCGAATGTCAGCAAAGGAGTAGATGGAGGAGGGAGGAAGCCTGATGAACCAGCGTAGAGCTGATCCAGCTAGTGTTATTAGGAAGATATGACATTTGATACTGTCCGTGTCCTGATGCAGTAAGGAGAAGTTCTCAAACCACCCTATATGATCTTCCGGATCGGTAGTTCCGGTGCAATCAGCTAGTTAAGGAGCCCGAAAATGACGAGGTAGCTATTCTTCCAAAATTCGCCGTATGAAGGGCGAGCATTCGAGTTCACTCCCGCCCCCTAATCAAGGACCTTTGCCCTGGGCCAGTTCCCTGGGAGGAGTTCTCTCTACTGTTGACTCCATAAATTTGCCATAGCAATTTGCTTCATGGACATGCCTTGCTATGCTTCCACAGGCAGGTGCGGTCTTCGAGTGGGGGTCTTGAGGGACTTCAGCGGATCTCGTCGATATCCTTGATGGTGACGCCGGGGTGACGGGCTGATTCTAGGAAGCAGCTTGGACTGCAACTGCTACCAGGTGATTAAACTCTTCTGGGGTCATGGTGATGAGGGCTGGTCTGGTGGGATCATCCATGTGCATATCTCAAATCAAGAGAAAGGAAGGAGTTGCCACAGACGATACCAAAATATATTTCTGTTGAGATCGCTTCTCGGACACGTCCCTAGCCACGCAACATCGAAGTTGACTTCGTGAGGAAGAAGGAGACAATGAGATCCGGGACCTTGCAAGCACCAACACAATGAGAGGGAAGGCCAGACATGCCTTGGCTCGACTACTCCAACGCTCAAATCAATCACTGACAAAAGGAGGAAAAAATATAACTGGAGGAGCGTGATGAGGAAGTATATGTGTCAGTAAGCATGCCTACCTGTATCTGCAAAAATGAGGGTTATATAGCGAGGATGAGAGAATGATGAAGACTTGTCTTATTCTTAATTAAGGAGAATATCCGATCACAAAGATATTGTCAGAAGATACGTCTCATCCGGGTGAGGAAAGTGTCCCATCACTGTCATCATATCATGACATCAGGTAGCATAAGTAGGGGGTAGGTCATCATGACTCATAATCTCTTGGCAGTGACTTGACTGACTGACGAAAAGAGATGGAATCGGTCTATCACCGAGTAGGGCACTAAGAACGAAGGGGGCCAGTTGGCGGAGAAGTTGGTTATTGGGCTACGAGTCGACCTATCGGGAGAGGACCGAGCTGGGGGCGTGAGACCTAAATTAAAGCTAAGCCGGAGCTCGGTCCTGGGTTCAGAATCGACTATTGGGAGAGAGGTCAGTCACCCTATCTGAGCTGAGCCTAATCGAGTTGGGTGTCGAATCCCTACCCGAGCTACCCTTCGTGTTGCACTAGGGTGCCGGAGTTGAGCTGAGACGGCATGGCTGGGTGGATCTGACAGAGTAGCCTGGATTCGGAGCTAGGAGTGAGGTCAGTCACCCTATCTGAGCTGAGCCTAATCGAGTTGGGTGTCGAATCCCTACCCGAGCTGCCCTTCATGTTGCACTAGGGTGCCGGAGTTGAGCTGAGACGGCCTGGCTGGGTGGATCTGACAGAGTAGCCTGGATTCGGAGCTAGGAGTGGGTTGCAGTATGGGAGTTAGTGTCTCGAGGAGGTCGGGCTCTCGGCCCCGACCTGATCTATATCTCACGCTTAGGTCGCCGAGTCGGGGCACGAGGCCAAGTTAATCCTTCTATCTGACAGGTTAGCCTCTTGGGCAGGACCTTGACTTTCCGGGCTGAACTTAATTGACCCATAACAATATGGATGTTAAAGCTAGACAATAATGAAATATACAGAGGTCATTTTTTTTCATACTGTACTATGTAAGAAGTACAAAAATCATTTACAAACTGTAGCACTTTGCAGTCCTATGATTTGATTCTGTCGATCGCTCACCATTCCATTATCAATTAGCTCAAGTCTACAATGTGTGCAATGAGACTTAAATACGAGAACAAATTGGTCTAACTATTAATATCCATTTTGGCAGGACACTTCCGGCTGGTTTCTTGGAGATAGGTGAGTCTGCTGCAGAAGGAGCAGTTAGAGAAACTTTGGAAGAAGCATGTGCTGAAGTTGAAATTCTTTCTCCATTTGCTCAGTTAGACATTCCTCGGATCGGCCAAGTGAGATAGCATAGTGATTCGGTAATTCCGGTATGATACGGCATTTGTGTTTTCTTGGTAATGAAGCATGTTGCCTGGTCTCATATGCAGTACAGAGTTACATTATTTTCCGAGCAAGATTAAAGACACCTCACTTCTCACCTGGCCCTGAGTCACTTGAGTGTAAACTATTTGCATTGGACGACATACCATTTGATTCTCTAGCATTTTCCTCGATCATTGTCACATTGAAGATGGTAAGTGAAACTTCTCTTTAGTATATAATTCGACCTAATCTTCTATTTCACTTATCTTCCCGTAATTAAACGCACAAGTGTTTGAACCAGTTTTGCCTATATATGATCTTTGATCTATATGGCTGCAGTACATCAAAGATATCGCAACTGGAGCCCTGAAGTTTCACTACTGCACCATTAATAAGAGGTAACTCCTATACCGAATTGTTCGAGGATGCGATCCGCTATAAAACACAATACTGCGATAGGGAAAACCGACCATCAATTATTTCTATTTGACTTTTTGATTTTTTTTTTTTTTGTGCAAGAGCTGAAAAGTGAGATAAGTAATAATTGAAGAACTAACCACTGATATCATGCGTTTAACAGACCAGGTGCAAGTCCATCTGATCCGCGAGGTTTCGATGTCGATTACCACTTGCATTCGTAGGATGATGATTGTGTAAACTGGAGTAAGGATCAGTTCTTCATTCATATTTTGATTCGAGGTGGGTCTCCCATTGATATCTTGCATTGGTAAGTTGTTCAAGATTTGTCATACGAGACACTACTTGCTTTAGTGATATCATTAATCTGAAGTTTGTGAGATTCATACATGATTTCTTTTTTTTATTATGTTCTATTTTTCAGCGTGCATGAGATAATAAAGATGATATTTGCCATTCTTTTTTTTCTGTAAAATAATAATGAAACGTCTCCCTCTTTCTGACGGACTCTTATTTCAAATATTTATTTTTATTTTTTCTGTGAACAAATTGAAACATATCTCAATTTATGGGTAAGTAATTAGCAGAAAATTAAAAGGGCATTAGTTTGTATTCATATAGTCAAATAGTGCCTTTTTTTATTTATATATTATAAAAATACATTTCTTTTAAAACTTATTAAAATAATATTTCATTTATAATGTAATTTTTAAGATTTAAA
>NC_133876.1:6263950-6410194 GCF_044706935.1 Curcuma longa | reverse complement strand
TAGTATACGTTTATTGTAAGAAAAGGTTTACTTCCTTGAGCTCGAAGTCGAGGAGGGCAATGGTTTTTAGCTTCTTTAAAAATGACAAGAATTTAAAGAATTTTATTGGATTTATATATAGTTGGATTAAAATAGGGTTGGTTCTATTATATTATTCCATTTAAATTGATATTTTTTAGAAAAAAATAACTTTTTGATTCAATTAAAAAATCAAAAAAACGTTCTTCCACGGATTAAAATTTTGACTTGTAATTAAATTTATTTTGAGAATCAAGATACATATTACCGATCGATTTAATTGAAGAATGTGAAAATCAATTTTAGAAAATGTATGAATGCAAATTCAATGTGAGCCCGTGTGATGATAAAAGGTAGGACGTACTCTCTAAATAAATAAAAAATTTTAAATTTCATCTAATTAAAACATATTACTTTGAAAATCTTACTATGAAAGTTCAAATCTATAGTTTGTGAAAACTTCAATGAGATTAAACCAATTATCTTCCGAGTTAATTAGAACATAAAAATTAAATATCTAAATTGTCAAAATAATAATAATAATAATTTGAAATTCAAACTAAACACACCTTTCTCGAAATCAATTAAGGTTAAACAATCAAACACACCTCCCGGATTAATCGAGCAAACACCTGGATTATCCAAAAAAACATTTAATAATCAGATCATCCAACTTTTAAATGGTCTTCACACGGCAAGTTTACGGCCAAGACTAATTAACAGATCACATCTTGTGACAGTGGGATTTGTCCACATGATACAATGCATGAGTACAGACATATAAAGCAGTAATACCCCAAACTAATTATCAATTCTACGTAGATCTTAGGTCCAACTATCATCACATTACTAACCCTATTCCACTAGCTATTCGCTTGCTTCATCAAACAAAAACAAATCTTCATCGGGCACATTCGAAGCATTAATTACTCATATCCCCGAGTGACACTTAGTAGATCTTTAACTACTCGATTTCGGTTTCATTAGTTGAACTAAGATATCTTAGCTCCATATATCGCCACATTATCAGTCCTATTCACTGGCTCCATCTAACCAAACATTGTTTTCATTAGACGCATTCAAAGCATTACTCACGCATTTTCAGGCAATCAAGTGAACCGAGACGCCTTGCTCTTTCCTTCGAGTCATGCTGGTCCATTTAATAGAGATATAGCCAGACCTCTTTGCTGCGCCAAGAACATAGATATTTACTGCAAGGAATGTACTACAAGTAATCGTTGGTGTTCTAGCTTTCATCTGGCATTACCATGTTCGATGATGATGATGATGATGATGATGATGATGCTGATGATGCATGCATCATGGTCTTATTTTCGCCGTCAAAATGTGGCAGAATCTGTTCAAAGATCACTTCAATCATGCAAAAATCCTAAAAGCGAAATGATAATGGCTCGAATACATGCTACTTGTGAAATGGGCAACTAAAGGCATGTTGATTTTTACAAAACACAAGCAGTATTATTGTTAATGCAACAAGAAAATATAGGATTTATCTGATGAAAAACACTAGAAGTTTGTTAAACAGTAGTAGTCTGCATCTGTCTCATTTTTCATTGTTGAAATGTGGTGTATCGGTTCAAAGATCATTTTAAATCATGAAAAGGTCAACAAAGCGATAACACGGACTATAATAATCATTTAATGGCAACTAATGAGACTGAATTTTATGAAACCAAAGCAATTTTCATTGACGTAGTCAAAAACAATGATCTTACATACAACTTGATGAAGGATACGATCCATATTAGCTGACCCCATATAGTTAGGGACTTAAACAACAAGATGTTGATTGCAGTATATATCAAAGATGACTAAAGCAGCAAGCAATTTTGTTAAACACAGTTCTAAAACTAAACAGAACCACTCCACCAGTCAGACTGGGAAAAAAAGAATCAAAACTGAAACTTGTCCAGCTTGGGTTAGTTTTTGTCAAGTCGGACTGGGAAAAAAATTAGACCAATTTTTTCATAACTTAGAAATGTCAAAATCCTATTCACAGTCCTACATAATTAAAGTTTGAGGTAGGAAAATAATTCTTTTTGATATTTTAATCTATCCAAATGATAATGCATCACAAGATTAATCTTACAAGCTTTTATATTGATACTTATTCCTCAATTAATTTTTTCCATTGGTTTATGTGTAATTATGATGTTTCATAATTAATTTAAAGTAGAATTTGATTTTAAATGGATGTGATAGATATGCAACTAAACCAAATGATTTGGGTCGGTCTAACCAATTAACTTGTCCGAGTTGATGTCCGGGAAATATTTGCAATTCAAGTGATTGAACCACCAGTTCAACTAGAATTAAACAAACCACTTCTGTTAAACAATTTGAATGTGTTCCATGCATGCAACTATTACATACCTCATCTGTAGCAATTCCAAGGTGATCCAGTAGCATCTTTACACCACTACCTTTTGAAACTCCAGATGGAATAATTTCAAGCATACATGTCTGAGGCTGAACAACATCTGCAAGCCCTCTTGTTGCTTCTGTCCAATATGGTCTTAAAGTGGAAATCTCTTCAGCAGTTCCAAGGAATACTAATTTCTGTACATCAAAATTATTGTGGAGATATAGATAGTTTATCGGTGCATACTTGCTGAAATAATTTAAGGTAGAGAAAAGAATTGAAAATAAAAAGGAGAAATAAGATATTCCAAATCAAAATCAAGAAGAAAAAGTTGTCCCTTAATGTTATCTACATAAACATTATAGCTTCAATAGTGTATTGCATATACAAATGATAGACATTGTAGAAACTTGGGACAAGGTACTTGTTTAAACGCATGGTCTGTGTATTTCACTCAAAATAAAAGGTTGTTAGAGCAAAAGTCTCTCATTCGCACACATCATTTAACATAGACTTACCATTTCCCATGCCAGCCTTCAAGGTCGCCAACTTTGTTTCAGCCTACGTGCTGAGCACAGCCATCCCTCTAGACCCTTTAGTGAACCTGATCGCCATCTCCTCCGATGCCTACACCCCCTCACTGAACCCAGTGTTGTCCCTCTTTCCTCTCTATAAACATCACCACCTCCCTTTGCATCCTTTGATGCCCCGTTGCAAACCCGACACTTTCCCTCCAATCCCCTCCATAAAGCTCACTCACCGATGCTAATTTGGTATTTTGGCAACATTCCAATGTATGTTGTCAGTGGCAAATTAGAGATGGAATGGGGAAGCAGACGAAGGAACAAAAAAGAAGATAAGACAACTATATATACTTAAGTTCAGATTTTATGTTCCATGTACAATGATTTGACATAATTTTATTAAGACACAAGCTTATAAAAGCTATTATCTTAGTGTAAGTTTATATTGTAGTATGGCAAGAGGTCTTGAGTGTTGGCATGACAAGTTATCCATCGACATGATTGACACAAAGACACGGGAGACATTGTGTGTTGAGTAGTATCAAGTTTTGGTAATTTATCAAATTGATAAATTTCGAATATACCATTTGGCGTGGTACGAGATTTCAAATCATGCACCTCTCTGTCATCCCCATTGGAGTAAAAGGAAACAGAGAAGGCCAGTTGAGCAGACTGAGAGACAACACACTAGACAAGGTGTAGGATAAAGAGGTCAAATTGTGAGGAGTTGGCATGAAGTTGAGGAGATGATGCTGGTAGTAAAGATGAAACCCACCTCACAATTGACACAAGATTATGTAACACCAAACATGGAAAATTATTTCCCTTGTCAATTTTTTTCTTGAAAAATATTTTATATATGTAAGTTGCTTTCTACAAAACAAACAAAGTGTGCTTGTCTTTTTTGCTTTATTTTATACTAATCATATCACGTTACACACCTGTAGATCGGAACTTGTCAAAAGGTGCTCAATGGAAGGCATAACCATAACCTGGCAATGAATTCTCCACGTCAAGTTTATTGCATTTAGCAAATCAAGAAAAAACAATAATATGCATTTAATGACTGTACCTTTGGCTCATGATGCAGGGTATGCTGTGAAGCAACCAAAGGATGATCAAATAAAGTTAAACACTGATCCTGACAAAATGCAACCAGAGGAAGTCCGTGTTGCAAAGAGTACTAAAAAGCCTGCGGTTGAATAGAAAAAGTTGAACAACACTTCTCATATAATGAAAAAGATAGTAGGCTACTTGCAAGGAAGCAAAAACGGAAGCAATTGACAGAAGCAGCAAGAAATCCAACCAGTGAGGAAGCCTAAATTAAGGGAGAAATAGAGTATGAAAAAAGATTTAGTAGACTGTCGAAACAAAGAAAAGAGCATAAGACTGCTATTGGGTGCTCAGAAACCATGTCGAAGTGGAAGAAGATAACCAATCATAGAAATATCATGACACACCTTATATAATCCATCAAAACAAGACATATAGTAGTATGATAGTTGATGTGGGGCTATTACCTCTCTACAAAGATTCTTATCTAGATTTGCTTTGAAAATCTCTTTACCTTGTCTCCCATGTACAAGTGATCCCTAAAATTCATGAAAAGTAGGAAACAAAAGCAAAAGTTCTCAGCTTGGCCTTTGTGCATTCTGAATTATGTGATAAAAATAAAGGTAAAATATAATGTATGATTTTAGTGAAAGAAATAGAGCTAAAAAAATTGAAACAAGAACTACATTTAGATAATATCAGCAGTAGAATGTACCAAATGTCACATTCAGCCCTGAAATTGAAACCATACCTGCTCAGAAGTGACAAACAGGCAACTAGAATTGTTTATGTGATTAGCTCTATTACTAGAAGTTTCAAAAATATTTAAAATTCAGACTATTCATAGTGCTTTAATAGAAAATTGTAAAATACCGGAGGTTGAGGGGGGTTAATTGCAAATAACTAACCTTAATTGTTGAGATTGATGGGAGATTATCGAAATCCAACTAAACCTAACCTAATAAGCCCATTTAAATGTAGCTCAATAGCCCACATAATGCCCCTATAATTAATCAAGAGATATTGGGATTTAGGGTTAATAGCTAATGGGTTTAGGGTTCAAACCATTAACCCCTCAAACCCGACCCGTTAAAACATCTTCAAAAGACCCCGATCCATTAACCCTTCGCATTCTCGCCTCTTCAATTCCCGATCACACCGCTGCCCTTCGTTGCTGATCTACTTCTCGACGCAAGACTCCGGCCGTCCGGAGCTAGAGGCGGGTCGGAACTGAGTGCCGACGACCAGAGGATTGACCTGTTGGGGCTAGGGTTCGCCGGGAGTTGCGTGGAAGCTGTCCACGGCGGTGGTTCCAGCGGTGAACAAGAGGAGAAGAGAACGGTAAGGGCTGAGATCTTTGTGATGTTGCCGTATTTCTTCGATTTCAGACGATCTGATTGAGTTTTACAACTCAATTTGTTGGACATGAGCAGATCCGTGACGGAGGGGTTTTTCGTTGCTTCTGACCGTGTGGAGGAGAGATCAGGGACCTCTTGGGCATAAGGGATTTGAGGTATGTGTTTTTGATTTGATTCCTGGTTTGTGCTGAGTAATATGCTGTTTGGATTGTTGTTGATCTGAGTTGTTGGATGCTTTGCGAACAGGGGCGACGATTGTAAGTAGGGCTGTAGGGAAAGACGCTGCTGGTAGATCCTTCGGTTTTGTTGGATTGATCAGCGGCAAGTGAATGTGGGCCGAATCATTCGTTGCTCGTTGATCAGATTGCTAGGGCAATTGGATCTGAGGTAAAACTTTTGATAGTTGATGATTGTAAGTATGTTGTTGATTGATGTTTGATTTTTTTGTGTGAGGTTGGCCTACCCTGTGTGGTTTTGATGGGTTCGATCTTGTCCAATTCTGAGGTTACAGAATTAGTTGTGATTAGGTTGATTTAGGATAGAAGTGGATCAAATTGATAAATAGGGGTTTTGGTTAGTTATATTATTTGATTAATACAACTAATTAATCTTGTTGTATTAATAGGATCCAAGTGGATCCTAGGGTGGGTCAGATTATTGTTGGACTATCATTGGATCTGTTGAAGTGTCAGGTTTAAGTTAAGTTTGGTTGGTCCAATTATAGGGAACTTGACCCTACCTAAAGTTGGAACCAACTTATAAAAAATTGGAGTTAATCAGTTGATTTAGATTCAATTGAGTAATCAATTGAATTCAATTAGCTGGTTAGGATTCAATTGAAAATTGGTTGGGTCAACTCTGGATTGGATAAATCAGATTTATTCTATTGTTGATAAATTTATGGATCATGGTACATAGTGTCGTACGTTGTTGATTTGCAGGTCCCTATTTATTAATCCGGTACCTACGTGGTCTATTTTCTTGGAGTTCGGTTACTTACGGACGTCGTATCAGGTGGGTACCCTGTACTTGGTCACTACAGACTCTTTCCTTTAAGTGCATAATATATTGCCTCATTTTATACATCTAGTTGACTTTTCAGTTGCTTATATTATTCATCGGTTGATATTCATTTCGTGACATCTGTTGTGACCTTTGATTGATCGATACTTGTGGATACTTGTTGATACCATGATGATATCATGTTAACTTTATCTATCATGTTGACTTTATCTGGATTTATGTTGATATTACCACATGTTAGAAGTAGGGAATATTGACAGCAATAGTTGGCTGTTCTTGTTGTTAGCACCATGTTGGGTGCAACTAGGATTGGTTAGGTGAGCCATCTTGAAGACTGCCCGCCCACCACTTGATTAACAGTGGTTAGTTGTTGGAGCCTGTGCAGTATGTCCTGTTTAGCGCATCAGTTCACTGAGTTCTGGGAGGGTGACTAGGGGTAGCTCGCACTCAGGACCATGTATGATGCCTGTTTAGTTGATTTATATATACGATTGCTGTATTATATGATATGCCTTGTCTTACTGAGTTACATGATTCTTATACCTGTTATACCTGTTATACCTTGTTGCTGAGTTGTATACTGTTCATACCTGATATACATTATTGACTCTGTTCCCTATATACCACCTGTTGTTATTTATTGTTATATCCTGTTGATCTTATATGCACTTATTTCATGTATTCCACTGAGCATCTAATGCTCACCACCCAGACCCTGGGGATTTCTTTGATTTCTCCCCAGGTAACAGAAAGGTGCTAGGAGCTTGGGAGATTTTGCCAACCTGCTTCCCTCTCACAGCTGAAGACTGGTATGGTGTCGAGTTTGCGTTGTTATGGTGACTGACTTTTGATACGATGTATTTGTGGACATGGACTGTATTGGTAGTTTTGGAGTTTGTTGGATTTGGAGTTTTACTTTAGATCTTACTTGTTGTATTTCAGATTTTGACATATTTTGATGCGATGTTTTGTATATGGTTGGTATGCATGTGTTTAGTTCGTAGATGATGGCCGTGTGGGCCTTATTATGCGTGGTTGTAGTCATGTGGCCTTATTATTATTTTTGTTGTTATGTTGTTGGGCCGTGTTAGCCTTTGTATATATGCATGTATTCAGGGAAAGGTCACTGTTATAGGGGAGATGTTGTCAAAATTTTTCGGATAGCCTTCTTCCGGGATGTGACAAAAATCCTAATCAGAATGACTCAATCTAGTTGTGAGATGGGACAGACAGCGGCAAGAATTCTCCAAACAGTTGTAAGTAAAATTATTTAGTTATCTTATTCATTTGTTAACAATTTATAGTAGTTGTGTTGCTAGGGGATATCTGATTTTATCTAATGGCCCCTATACAAAACCAAGTATGTGGTTGGCCACGGAGACGACCTACTACTCCGGTGGAGCCGGAGGGTTCTTAGGATGTTGTTGACGTTGAATCTATTTCAGTTGTTGATACTGAAGCTGTTGCTAATTCCAGTAGGTTAGCTTACTGAGCTGTTTTATATTGAGTTCCATGTTGATGGGTGTTCATAGTTGTTGGATGTTCATAGTTGTTGGATGTGGAAGATATTGATCGGGGATTTCTGAGGATGTTGTGGATAATTAAGAGTACACCCATAATCCTCCAGTTGGGAGACAGGGTTCTCAAGCTCAAGAAATACCAGTGACGGATCCGGTAACGGTTAGTAAGACTGTGGGTAAGTGCCGGATACCATTAATGGCAAAGTTCGTCAAGGACCGATTGACTTTATTTTGTGGGGGATCTGACCCATGGTTTGCTCGTTCATGGTTGGAGAATTTGACTAATATCTTTGCGTATATTCCTTGCACCAAGACAGAGAAAGTCAAATTAACTGTGTACTCCTCCGTGATCAGGTTGTCACGTGATGAAAGACTTAGAGGACTGTACTCGGACAGCGGGACTTGTCTTGGTTATTTTCGAGAGGTTGTCGAGAGATAGTACTTTTCAGCGCCATTCTCCATTCTGCTTAGCACGATGTTAGAAGTTTCTGAATATTAAGCAGGGTGATCGTTTTGTTACAGACAAAACACGGAATTCTCTCGACTCGCCGAGTATGCCCGAAATTGTAGATCAGAGGGTGATTGAATGTTCCAGTTCACCCAGGAATTTGCTGCATATATTCGGCGAAAGACACAGATAAGTCGAACAATTGGGAGAATTTCTATAGTTAGATCGTGTAGTTTAGCAGTATCTTTACCTTCAGGTGAAGTGATGATTATCAATCAGCAGATTAGATGATGCCCGTTGGATTTCGACGGTCACATCCTTATGGTGGACCTTCAAGTGCTAGATTTGATGGAGTTCGAAATTAATCTGGGTATGGATTGGTTAGCCACTCATCATGCTATGGTGGATTGCCGAGCTAGAGTGATTACCTTCCGACTTACGGATCAACCCGCTTAGGAATTTGTTAGTATTCGGAATGATGGGTTATCTCTCATTTCTGCTATACAAGCCCAAAGAATGTTAGAAAGATGTCGAGGTTAGTTTACTGCTTCTGAAGTAAACAAAGGAAGACAATATTTCTTGTCTTTCCGATGTTCGTATCGTCCAAAATTATCAGGATGTGTTTCCGAACGAGCTTTCTGGTTTGCCACCTTAGAGGCAGGTCCAGTTTACTATATATCGAGGTGATTCCAGGCACGACATCAGTGCCCGTATCGCATGGCTCCGAAGGAGTTGGAAGAGCTTAAGATCCAACTACAGGTTGGACCGGGGTTTCATTCACCATAGTGCACCACCAGGGGAAGCCCTAGTCCTATTTGTGAGAAAGAAGGACGAATCTATGAGACTGTGTATTGATTACTGTCAGTTGAAGGCGGTTACAATCAAAAACAATTATCCTTTTACCATGTATTTATGATTTGTTTGATTAATTGAAAGACTCTTGTGTGTACCCCAAGATTGACTTAAGGTTTAGGTATCATCAACAGAAGTACGAGACGAGGAAGTATGGAAGATAGCTTTCTGTACTCGTTGTGGACATTATGAGTTCTTGGTGATGTCATCGGAACTCACCAATGCTCCAGCCGTATTTATGGAACTGATGAACCAGGTTTTATTGGAGTACCTGCACCAGTTCATGATTGTCTTTATTGATGATATTTTGATATATTTTCGATCGGAGGCAAAACTTGAGCAATATCTCTGTAGGGCGTTGGAGACATTACGTCGGGAGCAACTGTATGCTAAATTCAGTAAATGTGCTTTCTGGTTATCCTCTGTGGGATTTATAGACACGTTGTATCAAGTACATGGTATCGAGTCGCGGTGTTTCTGCTGATCCTCAGAAGATAGAGGTTGTTACCAGTTGGGAGCGATCAAAGATTGTTCAGAAAATTCATAGTTTCTTAGTTTGGCTGGATATTACCAAAGATTTGTAGAGGGTTTCTCTCATATTGCTACACCGCTCACTCGTCTGACCAAAAAGGGAACGAAGTTCGCTTTGTCAGAGGTTTGTGAGGTTAGTTGTCAGAAGCTTAAGTTGGGTTAGTGAGTGCCCCAATACTGACGAATCCTTCTGATGAAGACGGAATCACACTTTGCTCGGATGCATCGTACTAGGTGTTGGGTGCAGTGTTGATGCAGTGCGATCGAGTAGTTGCCTATGTTTCTCGTCCGTTGAAGGACCACGAGAGGAATTATTTGGTGCATGACTTGGAGCTGGCACCTATTATCTTCACACTGAAGATTTGGCGAAAGCTAATGTGGTAGTTAATCCACTAAGCAGGAACTCTCGTAGGATTATGACTAGTTAGCGAGTGGTAGTTACTGATCTAGTCCGACAGTTACTGATTTGGTAGTTACTAGTCAGTGGGTGGTAGTTACTGATCTGGTCCGATAATTTTCTAAGTTGGGCTTGGTGGAGCTTGAGCAGACTCAGCGAGAAGTGTTGATTTCTATAAAGATGATGCAGTCACCTATATTAGAGAAGATCAAGGTGACGCAGGCTAGCGACTAGCATATTTAGTTCATCTGGAGTAGGGTGGACTCATGCAACAGTTGGGGTTTCTGGCAATGTTGATAGGATATTTCAATTCCAAGGAAGATGCTTTGTTTCGGAGCAGCATCCGATTATAAAGGAGTTATTGCAGGAGGCACATCACTCTAGGTTTGTGATACATCTGGGTGGTACTCACATGTATCGGGAACTGAAGCGCCCCTATTGGTGGAACGACATGTAGAGAGACGTTGCAGATTTTATTGCGAGGTGTTTAGTCTGTCAGCAGGTGAAGGTTGAACACCAGAGACCAGCTGGATTACTCCAGGTGATACCAGTACTTGAGTGGAAGTGGGAACACATTACGATGGATTTTGTTACAGGCCTGCACAGGACCCGGAAGGGACATGGTGTGAAGTGGTCAATCCTCGTATTTGGTCAATTCAGAATAAGTTCTAGTGCATATTATCTTTTATTGTGGTTAGTTGGACACTTTATACATATTCATGTTGATTCTAATGTTGATTCTAGGCTTGTCCTTGATTCGCTTGAATCTCAGGTGATATATATATTTTGTTGTGTGTTTAGACATCTTGCTATCTATGTTGATTATTGTTGTTTATCACCGGTTCATGATACCGGTGATCAGTAGAGATTTTGTTACCTATGCATGCTGATTTGGCATAGTAATCGTTGGTCATTGTTGCTTGATCATCATGTTTTGCATGGTGCAATGTGGCGATTGTAATTCCCAATGTTGTGTGTCAATCGTCATTGATAGCTAGCCTAGTGGCTGCAAGTTATAGGTGTAGTTAGGAGTTTTCCATTCATTGAACCATCGAGGGATGGTGGCTGTACGACCTGTACGCACGCAGTTAGGTCACTGTCCTGTGTCTTAGTCACCGCAGAGTGTAGTACTTCGAGACGGGTATAGAAGACAGACATGGATTACAGGATGTATGTAGCTATATACGGCTACCTATTGGGTTGTCATCAGATTACTATGTTGGGATACTGAATTATGGCAGTGTAACGTCGGACACCCCAGTATCATATATATGTGAGTATTGGGGCGAGTGTGGGCAGTTACATTGTGCATGTATTGTTTTGTGTGTTGAATATGTAGGTACTGGATCATTTGAGATATTGGAGTGGGTTGGCGAGGTTGCATACTGCCTAGCATTGCCGTCGACACTTGTGGGTGTCCATAGTGTGTTTCATGTTTCCATGTTGCGAAGATACGTACCTCATCCTTCACACATTCTGAGGGAAGTACCTGTTCATCTCCAGCCAGACGCTTCTTATGAGGAGATACCAGTGCGGATTCTTAACCATAAGGAGCGACGGAATAAAACTATTCAACTTGTGAAAGTCGGATGACAGCATCATACGGATGAGGAGGCTACGTGGGAGCTGGAGGATATTATCCATGCTCGATACCCTCATCTATTTACTTGAGGTATGATGTTAATTATTATGTTATTTGTTTCTACTCTGTAGTATGAAGATAGTAAATTTGGGGACCAAATTTTTATTAGTGGGAGAGAATATAAAATACCGGAGGTTGAGGGGGGTTAATTGCAAATAACTAACCTTAATTGTTGAGATTGATGGGAGATTATCGAAATCCAACTAAACCTAACCTAATAGGGCCATTTAAATCTAGCTCAATAGCCCACATAATGCCCCTATAATTAATCAAGAGATATTGGGATTTAGGGTTAATAGTGTTGGCGATCTGGATCTTTGTCCCATGTTCCGGATTCTATTTGCTTCGAGAAGCATAGAACCCCACATGATAAAAAATTTTATCCTGTCCGGATCAATCGACAAAGTCTTCAAAGAAGACTAAGTCGATCGATCCACAAGATCGCCGATTCTAAATTACTACGATTTTAATTATTTAGTTCTAAGTACAAATAAGACTGTGAAAAATAAATTTATACCAGAACCCGGATTGAACCTCAGAATCTTCTGCTGTATTCCTTATCTCTTTCTCGGACGTTGTGTGGGCAACGATCTTCCGAGAACTAAGGACTGCAACCTCTGCTGGATGAAGCCTTGGATCGCCTTGCTTCTTTCTTGAAGCAGCTTCGTTCTTCCTCGCCTTCCACCTTGGATCCGGCCACCTCCTTGAGAAGAAGATTCAGCCACCAATAGAGAGGAAAGAAAATGAAAGAGAAAGAAGAAGTGGATGGGGAATAGTGGTCGGCCAAGAGAGAAAGAAATTGGAGCAATTGTGAAATCGGAGAGATTTCGTATGCTATTCTATTTCTCTGTGTCCTCTTGGCCGCCCCTCCCCCTCTCTTTTATAGTCTCCCAATGCCCAATCAATCCTTGGCCGCCTCCTTTAATCTAGGAGTTGATTTGGACTTGTTTCCATAAATAACTTTCAAATATAGAAAAGAATAGGCGCCGATTATTTCTTCCCTTGATTGCTTGGCGGCCCCCTCAGTTTTTTTATAAAAAAAATGTTTCCATATCTATGAATAGGTGGCCGGCCAAATCAAGAGGATTTGGTTCAATTTGTGAACCAACTTTGTATTAAAGAGAAATAAAACCGAACCGAAGAGATCTCATCCATTGGATGCAACTTAACCTCATCTAACGGTTCTAATATAATCTACTTTAATACAACTTAATTGCTCCAATCTAATAGCTACAATTAAATGGTTTTGGGCGTGGGCTATAGAGAACCAAACTCGGTTCACCTCGTGAATCGGGTTTTGCATTTAAAGAGATTTAAAACCGAACCGATATTAGAACCGTTCATGAGGTTAAGTTGCATGCGATGATCTCTTCGGTTCGGTTTTATTTCTCTTTAATACAAAGTTGGTTCACAATTGAACCAAATCCTCTTGATTTGGCCGGCCACCTATTCATAGATATGGAAACATTTTTTTTATAAAAAAACTAAGGGGGCCGCCAAGCGATCAAGGGAAGAAATAATCGGCGCCTATTCTTTTCTATATTTGAAAGTTATTTATGGAAACAAGTCCAAATCAACTCCTAGATTAAAGGAGGCGGCCAAAGATTGGGCATTGGGAGACTATAAAAGAGAGGGGGAGGGGCGCTAAGAGGACACAGAGAAATAGAATAGCATACGAAATCTCTCCGATTTCACAATTGCTCCAATTTCTTTCTCTCTTGGCCGACCACTATTCCCCATCCACTTCTTCTTTCTCTTTCATTTTCTTTCCTCTCTATTGGTGGCTGAATCTTCTTCTCAAGGAGGTGGCCGGATCCAAGGTGGAAGGCGAGGAAGAACGAAGCTGCTTAGAAGAAAGAAGCAAGGCGATCCAAGGCTTCATCCAGCAGAGGTTGCAGTCCTTAGTTCTCGGAAGATCGTTGCCCACACAACGTCCGAGAAAGAGATAAGGAATACAGCAGAAGATTCTGAGGTTCAATCCGGGTTCTGGTATAAATTTATTTTTCACAGTCTTATTTGTACTTAGAACTAAATAATTAAAATCGTAGTAATTTAGAAATCGGCGATCTTGTGGATCGATCGACTTAGTCTTCTTTGAAGACTTTGTCGATTGATCCGGACAGCCGGATAAAATTTTTTATCATGTTGGACTTATGCTTCTCGAAGCAAATAGAATCCGGAACATGGGACAAAGATCCAGATCGCCAACACTATTAACCCTAAATCCCAATATCTCTTGATTAATTATAGGGGCATTATGTGGGCTATTGAGCTAGATTTAAATGGCCCTATTAGGTTAGGTTTAGTTGGATTTCGATAATCTCCCATCAATCTCAACAATTAAGGTTAGTTATTTGCAATTAACCCCCCTCAACCTCCGGTATTTTATATTCTCTCCCACTAATAAAAATTTGGTCCCCAAATTTACTATCTAATATACAGAGTAGAAACAAATAACATAATAATTAACATCATACCTCAAGTAAATAGATGAGGGTATCGAGCACAGATAATATCCTCCAGCTCCCACGTAGCCTCCTCATCCGTATGATGCTGTCATCCGACTTTCACAAGTTGAATAGTTTTATTCCGTCGCTCCTTATGGTTAAGAATCCGCACTGGTATCTCCTCATAAGAAGCGTCTGGCTGGAGATGAACAGGTACTTCCCTCAGAATGTGTGAAGGATGAGGTACGTATCTTCGCAACATGGAAACATGAAACACACTATGGACACCCACAAGTGTCGACGGCAATGCTAGGCAGTATGCAACCTCGCCAACCCACTCCAATATCTCAAATGATCCAGTACCTACATATTCAACACACAAAACAATACATGCACAATGTAACTGCCCACACTCGCCCCAATACTCACATATATATGATACTGGGGTGTCCGACGTTACACTGCCATAATTCAGTATCCCAACATAGTAATCTGATGACAACCCAATAGTAGCCGTATATAGCTACATACATACTGTAATCCATGTCTGCTTCTGTTACCCGTCTCGAAGTACTACATTCTGCGGGGGTGGCTTAGACACAGGGACAGTGACCTGAACTGCGACAGGTCGTACAGGTCGTACAGCCACCATCCCTCGATGGTTCAATGAATGGAAAACTCCTAACTACACCTATAACTTGCAGCCACTAAGGCTAGCTATAAATGACGATTGACACACAACATTGTGATGCATACGACGCGTGCACCATGCGAAACATGATGATCAAGCAACGAATAACCAACGAAGATTCTATGCCAAATCAGCATGCATAGGTAACAAAATCTCTACTGATCACCGGTATCATGAACCGGTGATAAACAACAATAATCAACATAGATAGCAAGATGTCTAAACACACAACAAAATATATATATCACCTGAATTTCAAGCGAATCAAGGACAAGCCTAGATCAACATTAGAAGTCAACATGAATATGTATAAAGTGTCCAACTAACCACAATAAAAGATAATATGCACTAGAACTTATTCTGAATTAACCAAATACGAGGATTTCACCACTTCACACCATGCCCCTTCCAAGAGGGTCCTGTGCAGCCCTGTACAAACTTCATCGTAATGTGTTCCCACTTCCACTCGAAGTACTGGTATCACCTGGAGTAATCCAGCTGGTCTCTGGTGTTCAACCTTCACCTGCTGACAGACTAAACACCTCGCAATAAAATCTGCAACGTCTCTCTACATGTCGTCCACCAATAGGGGCGCTTCAGTTCCCGATACATGTGGTACCACCCAGATGTATCCACAAACCTAGGTGATGTGCTCCTGCAATAACTCCTTTATAATCGGATGCTGCTCCGAAACAAAGCATCTTCCTTGTAATTGAAATATCCTATCAACATCGCCAGAAACCCCAACTGTCGCATGCAGTCGCACCCTACTCCAGATGAACTAAATATGCTAGTCGCTAGCCTGCGTCACCTTGATCTTCTCTAATGTAGGTGACTGCATCATCTTTATAGAAATCAACACTTCTCGCTGAGTCTGCTCAAGCTCCACCAAGCCCAACTTAGAAAATTGTCGGACCAGATCAGTAACTACCACCCACTGACTAGTAACTACCAAATCAGTAACTGTCGGACTAGTAGGTACTACCACTCGCTAGACTAGTGATAATCCTACGAGAGTTCCTGCTTAGTGGATTAACTACCACATTAGCTTTCACCAAATCTTCAGTGTGAAAGTATAATAGGTGCCAGCTCCAAGTCATGGACCAAATAATTCCTCTCGCGGTCCTTCAACGAACGAGAAACATAGGCAACTACTCGATCGCACTGCATCAACACTACACCCAACACCTAGTACGATGCATCCGTGCAAAGTGTGATTCCGTCTTCATCAGAAGGATTCGTCGGTATTGGGGCACTCACTAACCCAAACTAACTTTCTGACAACTAACCTCGCAAACCTCTGACAAAGCGAACTTCGTTCCCTTTTTGGTCAGACTTAGTGAGCGGTGTAGCAAATACTAGAGAAACCCTCACAAATCTTTGGTAATATCCAGCCAAACTAAGAAACTACGAATTTTCTGAACTTCTAATTGCTCCCAAACTGGTAACAACCTCTATCTTCTGAGGATCAGCAGAAACACCGCGACTCGATACCATGTACTTTGATAGAACGTGTGTAAAATCCCACAAGGATAACCAGAAAGCACATTTACTGATTTAGCATACAGTTGCTCCCGACGTAATATCTCCAACGTCCTACAGAGATATTGCTCAAGTTTTGCCTCCGATCGAAAATATATCAAAATATCATCAATAAAGATAATCATGAACTGGTGCAGGTACTCCAATAAACTATATTTTTTAACGTAATTTTTAATTTTAAAATTTCATTCTTTAAAATTTTATTATCTAAATATTTAATTTATTTTTTCTCACAAAAAATTCAATTAATTCTAAAAATTTTTGTACTATTCCCTAATTTTTTTATTCAACTTTTACAAAAAAATTTCAAATTTTTATGACAATGAGATTATTTTCTATAAATTTTTAAGTAAAAATTTTATTTTAATTGCAAAATACTTAGCTAAGTCATTTTTGACAACCAAATTTTTTATGATATGTTCTACATTTCTTAGACACTTATAAAAAAATTTTCTTCAGTTTAAATTAGACTTGCACATTTTTTTTCCCTTACTTAGCTTTAAATACCCCGTTTTTGCTGTGATCAAAGAGGGAGAGTAGGCTAAGTTCAGGGGGAGGTTATTATTTTGACATGTAAATTTTTTTATGCTTAACTGTTTATTTAGAATTGTTGCTTTTATTATTTTTTTGGTTAAACCCTAACTGAACTTGGGTTGATGCACATCAAAAAGGGAGAGATTGTTGGTGCCCCGGTTAGTTTTGATGTGATCAACCAAGTTAAGTCTGTGTTGTTATAATCCCTCTACTAAGTGTGCAGGAACTTAGGTACGGAGGAAGTCGAGTGGAAGACGTAGCAGACAAGAAGGGTTGTGCGGAAAAGTGAGCCGACGAGCTCGGTGCAATCCGAGAGACGCGGAAGCTACAGAAGAGTACACCGGTGGAGTGAGAAGGACGTGCGCGACGTCTGAGGGACGAGAAGCCAGGAGGAAGTACGCTTGAGGGGCGAAAGGCCGGAGTCGGGTTCGGGTGAGCCTGACTCCGATTGGTCAGAAATCACCCAACCGATGATTATACAAAAAGTCAACAAAAGTCAAACTATTAACTTTGACCATTGACTGTGATCGGAGACTTAGACTTAGACATGACTTTTGAAGAGGAAAAAAAGAGAGAGAGAAGATAATTAAGTCTTTATCTTTTATTATACAAAAGATAAATACTTAATTTTTATTAAGCATAATTCTTTTTATCTTTTATTAAAGATAAAGTTTATCCTAATTTAATCAATGGCTATGATCAAAGTCTATCTTCGATCAACGGATATGATCGCATCAACGGATCAACGATCAAGAGAAAGTTCATCTACGATCAACGATCCAGATCTATTCTCATGGGCTATAAATAGGACTTAGTGTTTTAGAAGTTAAATCATCAATTACTATTGTAATATTCTCTCTAAGTTTGTGCTACAACTATAAAGGCTTCTCCGCCTAAAGGAGTTTTGATTAAGCGTGATCAACTGCCTTGGAGCAACGATCCAGTTGCAACCAATTTTTTTTAAGACAAGTGTTATTCTAGCTGTTAAAATCGTCTATTCATCCCCTTCTAGTCGGTCCAACCCGATCCTACAAAAACAAGAGAACACAGCACTCAAAATCAACCATTATCCTTATCATAGTGCACCAAGAAATGGTCAAACAGCTTCCTTCTGAATCTCATGTTTTGTTGTTTAAGACATGAACCTACAGAATTAACCATAAAGTTCGTCTATATAGATCCATTTTCATATCTTCAGTTAGAGATATACTGGGACTTCAATTTTTTTATACTAACATATCCCATTCATTATAAGAAAAGCAATTTCTCATAACACATATTGATGATGTCAAAATATGAATATGAGCTATAAGATTTAGAAACATGATTATGAGGCAAATCTTGCATCTTGGAACTTTCAGATAATGGAAAAGCAACCATGCTTTGTGACTCATGTCAATTTGAACTATCATAATGAAAATTTTGGGAAAATTAAGTATATGATCAGTCTATTATATATATATAGTCTATTTTTTTTTTAATAATGTTGGCATATGTAAGGAAAAAGACCTGTAGGAAAACATCGGCGACGCCGTCGCCTTAAATCAACCGCATCCGTCAACAATCCCTAAACCGATTAGCTAATAAATAAATAAATAATCCATGCACATCAATGACAGATCCAGGCGCCTTATCAAGACTCGTGAATGAGCCAGGATCCTGCGCTTGCTGGTGGTGAGAATCTGGACGTCTGCCGGCGAGAAAATAGTGTCGTCGCCGCCGCTGTTCATCGGGGAGCTCATTGATCATCGCCGTCGGGAGTGGAGGAGGGGAAGAGTAAATGGTCATCATCGATCATCACAATCGTGGTCGTCGAGGGGAGGAGGAAGCGAGTAAGGCTTGATATGATTAGAAACGGGAAAGAATTTGTAAGTGATTGAAACGATTTTGAGAAACTTTTAAGAAACAACCATATAGAAAATACTAGCTCAAACTTTAATATATGATATTCTCGCCCTCTCATTACAACTTGATTGCATCAAGCAACAGATCTTTATTCATTGCGAAAAAAAAAAGAAAACAAAACCAAATTACGAGAAAGAAAAAAAGTGCGAGACAAAAAAAACTATTCGTTATTTACTCATCGTTAGAAGAAATGAAATAGTTGTGTCTTCCCCTCAGTGCTCGATCGGGGTTGTTGACAAATCCGGTGGGGTTGTTGATAGGAGGCTCGGTGGCAGTAGCATCGGCTGCTACCGAGCCACCTGTTAACAACCCCGTCAGATCTGTGAGTGAGGAGATAGGGAAGGCAGTGCGAAGATGTGTGAGTGAGGAGAGAGTGTTTAAGTAGGTTGAGAGAGGAAGTCGGTTACTTCGTCGGAGTGGAGTCGGTTAGCCCAGTAATCGGCCCAGCCGGATTGCTAGACGGCGCAGAAATTCATTTAGGGTTTCCGGAGGCATGGAGGGTGTGAAGGTGGAGGAAAGCATCGACTGTTTATGTTGTGCTAGACTCCACCTTCACACCCTCTAAGCCTTCAGAAACCCTAAACGAATTTCCTGTGCAATCTAGCAATCCGGCTGGGCTACCCGACTCCACTCCGACGCAGTAACCGACTTCCTCTCTCAGCCTACTTAACTCCTCACTCACACATCTTCGCACTGCCTCCCCTATCTCCTCTCCTCACTCACAGATCCGGCGGGGTTGTTGACAGGCGGCTCAGCGGCAGCAGCAACCGAGCTGCCTGTCAACAACCTCGCCAGATCTGTGAGTGAGGAGAGGAGATAGGGGAGGCAGTGCGGAGATGTGTGAGTGAGGAGAGAGTGTTTAAGTAGGTTGAGAGAGGAAGTCGGTTACGACGTCAGAGTAGAGTCGGGTAGCCCAGTAATCGAGCCCAACTGGATTGCTAGACTGCGCGAGAGATTCGTTTAGGGTTAGCTTTTCCTCTTCACTCAAAAGACAATACCTAGAGCGCCAATATTCGTTGATCTACTATTTTTTATTATTTTATAATACTTTCTTATCGTATTGGTTTATCCCCTCTGAACACTTGTGGGACCAGGACTAGGGGGCCGCTAAGGTGGTGGTTCCACCATTGATTATGAATGATTATGAATGGAGTAATAATGTATATTTTTTCTTATATAAAAGATGGAATCCACCACTCCAACAGCTTTACACAGTCGACCCATGACAATCTGTGAGGAGGTAAATCGAGAAACTATAGTTAATCACGACAGAGGAGCGTATTGTCTCGACTACGTCGAGATTCGAATCTTTTACTAAAGAAAATAATATATACCTTTATTTTTTTGATTTATTTATTGAATAAATTTTAAACATACCTTCAAAAAATCCTAAACCTCATAGTAAAAATCTATTATTGTTCATAAGGGAAAGGATCAACTTGAATTTGATATAATCATGCTTGATGACTCCAAAGCAAAAAAATAAAATAAAATAAACATAAATCATCTATAAAATCACAATATTGTTATTTGAATTTTGTTATCTTACTCATCGATTTTATTTTTTTCAGGTTTAAGATTTTAGAATTTAAAAAAAGTTTGTTTTTATCCAAATCTCATTTTTTATTTTCACAAAAAGAAAATAGAAATTAAAAAATAATAATTTTAATAACAAATATCAACTCACATTAATTAAAGATGTATTTGATTCAAAAAAAAATGATAAATCCCAGTCAGTCTCATGGACTCAATCCCTGGGGGTGGCCAGTCCGGTCCCACGGAAGTTTCCCACCGACCACCAGGGTAAATCGGGAAGCACATACGGTGGCCAATCCAGATGCCTAGCATCCTTTGATTGCGTTCCCCATTTGGAGAAAAATTCCTGCAAATACGCCGTAGCTGGGGATCGAACCGCGGGTCCCTGGGTTACCATCCGGATGTCCTACCGTTGCACCATTGCCCCGGGGACAAAGATGTATTTGATTCAAGTTATCATATATAGGTGATGTGATTATCAAATAATCATATAATTAAGATTATGGGGTATAAAATATAACTTAATATTATTTATTTCAATTTATTTATTTAGAGAGAATAAAGCATAATCAGTTTGACATTTACTATAATACTCTTAATTCAATTTATTTTAAAATTAAATTAAATTAAAAATATTAATATTAATAATATTAATGATGATAATAAATTGATAATATATAAAAATAAATATTATTATTTATAATAATGTAAAATGGATTTATATATATTTTTATTAAAATAATTTATTAAAATAATCCATTAAATTATTAAATATAATCTATTAATTTTATTTTAAAAAGTTAAAATAAATTTTTATATATGTTAATAAAATAATTCATTAGCATAATCACTTTAATAAAATAATTATTTATATTAATAAATATAATTTATTAATTTTATTGTTTTAAATTTAAAATAAATTCATATATGTTTTAATAAAATAATTTAGTAAACTAATTATTTTAATAAAATAATTTATTAAATTAATAAATATAATTTGTTAATTTTATTATAATAAATTATTTATTAAAATAATTATTTAATAAAATAGTTTATTAAATTAATAAATATATTTTATTAATTTTATTTTTTAAAATTTAAAATAAATTTATATATATATTAATAAAATAGTTGATTAAAATTGTTTTAATAAACTAATCAAATGAACCTCTTTTACAAAAAAAATTAAATAAATGGATGTCTTATCAATGATTTTAACTATAAAAATATGGGATCAGATGAGGATGACATTATTTCTTCATTTCTTAATAATATGGATATTTCAGATAATGAAGATTATTTCGGAGACTTTGAAACCAAAGCCTCATCACCAAAAGAGAAGTATGGAGTTCTACAGCTAGACGACTACCCTGAACTCCAGCAGACAGAAAACCAGATTGAGAACATTCTATCAACTGAATCCGCAATCAGCAGGTATAGGCCACCCACTGACGTTGACATGACAACACCAGGATATGCACCTGCAAATGCACCAGAAGGCTATGGTGCTGGGGAAGATCCTGGCATATCGAACATACGCCGGCCAAGACGGTGGGAAAATAGCTCGGAGTGGTTCCAGCTACCATCCGCCAACATAAATCGGGGTTCGATCTTTATTATGCCCTTTGATTTTGATACTAAAGTGTTTGACAGATGGGAAAGTTCTACCCTACTACATATGGCGGACAAAAACTTTGATAATGCTGAGGATAAGATCTTGTACATTGAAAACCTCCTTGGAGAATCAGAGAAGAAGATCTTCATGACATGGAGAATGAAGTACACTGAGGAGCTTGAGCAGATGAAGCAACAAGCTCTGGGCTCCAACGGTACTCAGAATATCATTAATCAGATTAGACTGATGTTTTTCTTAGAAAACCCGCAGGTAGGAACCACAGGTGAACAGGATGCAGCCTATAAAACCTTAAAGGGACTTGTCTGTACAGAAATGACGGATACAGCGGTATACAGATATATGTTTGATTATTTTCACCTGGCATCCAAGAGCGGAAGATCATGGGCAAATGAGGAACTCTCCTCAGAATTCTTCACCAAAATGCCTAGGCCCCTGGGGGACAGGCTAGAAAGGGCTTTTAAGGCAAGATATCCAAATAATACTATTGGAATCACGGGCCGGATCACATTCACAAAAGCCTACCTTAAAGAAATGTGCCAAGAAGCCTTATTTCAAAATAGGCTTAAGAAGATGAACTTCTGTGGGAGAACACCTGTTCATGGAGTATATGGCAAAGACAGGGGAACCTACAAGAAGTATGGTGCGAGAAAGACTACTACCTACAAAGGCAAGCCGCACCAGTCGCACGTAAGAATAGCCAAGCAGAAGCACTTAACATTAAGGAAAAAGAATTGCAAGTGTTATGCTTGTGGAGAAGAAGGTCATTATGCTTCAGAATGCAGAAATCCAAGAAAGCTGATGCATAGAGTAGCCATCCTGGAGTCACTCAGGTTGGAAGATGGCTACGACGTTGTTTCTGTGGGAATGAATGAATCAGATATCTCGGACATTTATTCCGTATCTGAAGGCGAGGATAATTGTGAAGTGTCAGAGAATTTTGATATCCTCATGATTCAAGATGATCAGCTCAAACTGCTGATAAAAAAGGTACATCCCATGGATCAAATACCAAAACGCAAAACTAACAGATCTGCAGGATATGATTTGTACCTATGTGAAGGGGCAAAGCTGGTGCCCAACAAGCAACAAGTTCTGAGGACAGGTATTAACGCCCAAATACCTGAAGGAACATATGGAAGGATTGCACCCAGGAATAGTGCCGCAGTCAAAGGCATATTTATCAATGGAGGTGTAATTGACACGGATTTTCAAGGTGAGATAAAAATTCTAGCAATAAATCTCACTGATGCAGCAATTTATGTGCAGCCAAAGGAAAGTATAGCACAGCTAATCCTGGAAAAAATAGCTGTTCCTGAGACTCAGGAGGTATTTGAACCAGAACCTACTGGTGGAAGCACACAAGGATTCAGTTCAACGGGACAGAAAAACTTTACTGAAATAATGAAGATATTGGTCCCAGGACTAAGGACAATTGAAGCAGAAGCAACAATTATTCCTGAACCTGAACCTAGGATGCTAAGGTCAAGTAGAAAATATAGAAAAGAGTTAGCAGAACCATCAGGTCAGTGGCCATTCATGCAAGATCATTTTACAGGGCTGGACAGACTCAGAAATATTGAAGAAGCCCAGATCTATGATGCTGCCCAAAGAGAAAGGCTAAGGCTATATGCAGACACCGAGTCATCATCATCCTCACCAGGAGATGTGAAAGGTACTGGGTACAAGGCAGGTACCTTTGATCCTTTATTATTTAGAGAACAGATCATATTCAGGGCTGGGAATTCATCTGACATATTTTCTGACAAGTGTTATGATGAAAAATTTGATGTTCTCATGGTGACTGAGGCGTCTAATGAATATTTGATTGGGGAATCAGAATGGAGGCCCCAAGTAAGAGTTACTAGGGAGGAGTTCGTATGTCAACATGAGTGGAATTACTCCCTGACGACATCAGCACACTGCAGAGACTGCAGAGCAGAAGTCAAAATGGGAAGCAGGATGGATTGCAACAAATGTAAGTTCGTAGTTTGCAATATATGCTCATATCATTGCTTCAGGATGCAGATTCCGAGACAAGCAAGAACTACCAGACCTATAAATAAAGATGAATGGAGAAGCCTCGCTGAGCGCCAGTCGGAAGTGCTGAAAAGATTAAGTTCCAGGGAGAAGGAACTTGAAGAAGAAAATAAAGCCCTAAAGGAAAAAATTAAGATAATGGAAGAATCCCAGATCATGATGGTGGAAGAAACGCCATCAGAGACAGAAAGGGAGCTAGAGGAATTAAGAATGGAAAATGAACTCCTTGGGATCCTAAATAAAGAAGCAGAATCAAAAAGGATTGACTTGGCAAATGAAGTACAACTCCTTAAGAGGATGGCTGAAATCGACAAGCAGGAGATAGCATCTCTCAGGTCACAATTACCATTACCTTTGCCAATACTTCACGTTGATGAATTTGCTGTTTCTTTGATGTAACCCCGAAACAACCTTTTGAATATTAAGGTTAATATTGAAATTAACAGCAAAAGGATTTCTCTGAATGCAATACTAGACACAGGTGCAGCTATTTGTGTCTGTAATGGAGAGCTGATTCCAGAAGAGTTCAAGCAACCTTCACTAACTGAGACGCTAATACAAGGCGTAAACAGAGCCACAAAGGTAAAGGAAATTCTGAAGGATGGTAAGATATGGGTAGGTGAGCAATATTTTAGATTGCCCAGGACCTATGTCATGCCAACATTAAACAAAGGCTTGAATTATATTATCGGGATGAATTTCATTCGTGCTATGGATGGGGGACTCAGAATTGAGAAGGGTGAGGTCACCTTCTACAAACTGGTCACCACTGTGGAAGCAGCCCCGGAGGCACATTCGGTATGTTTTCTTGAAGAACTGGATATGGAGTTATCTGAGTATTATGATATCTGTGCTGCAGAATCCAGGATAGGGATAATACATCAGGATATGATCAACCCCTCAGAAATAGAAAGACTCAAGAAATTGGGCTTCATTGGGGAAGAACCGCTTAAGCACTGGTCAAAAAATCAAATAAAATGCAAAATCCTGATTAAAAATCCAGATGTGATCATAGAAGACCGTCCTCTGAAGCATGTTACTCCAAAGCTGAAGGAAACAATGAGCAGACATGTTCAGAAGCTCTTAAATATGAAGGTCATCAGGCCGTCGGAAAGCAAGCACAGAACTACTGCGATTATGGTAGAATCAGGGACAGAGGTCGACCCAATTACTGGGAAGGAGACCAGAGGTAAGGAGAGACTGGTTTTTAATTACAAAAGGTTAAATGATAACACTGAAAAAGATCAGTATTCATTACCTGGCATCAATACTATAATTGCCAAAATCAGTCATTCTAGTGTCTATTCAAAGTTCGACCTGAAAAGTGGATTTCATCAAGTCGCCATGGAGGAAGAATCTATTCCTTGGACGACTTTCTGGGCAATTGACAGATTATATGAATGGCTTGTCATGCCATTAGGGCTAAAGAATGCTCCGGCTGTATTCCAGCGCAAGATGGACCGATGTTTTAAAGGTACAGAAGATTTTATTGCTGTATATATTGATGATATACTGGTTTTCTCTAATAGTCCAGAAGAACATAAGGAGCATCTGAAGAAATTTGTTGAAATATGTGAGAAGAATGGACTGGTCCTCAGCCCAACCAAGATGAAGATAGGAGTTAAACAAATTGACTTCTTGGGCGCAACAATCGGGGAATCAAGAATCAAACTTCAGCCCCACATTATTCAGAAGATATTAATAACAGACGAGGGAAGTTTGACAGAAATCAGATCTCTTAGGAGATGGCTAGGGATCCTGAATTATGCCCGTGCATATATCCCAAACCTTGGCAAGATACTTGGCCCTCTTTACTCTAAAACATCGGGGAAAGGGGAAAGAAGAATGAACCAAGAAGATTGGAAGATAGTAAGAAAAATTAAGGCCATGGTTCAACAGCTTCCTGAGCTCGAGGTACCACCATCGGAAGCAGTAATAGTCCTAGAGACTGACGGCTGTATGGAAGGATGGGGCGGGATATGCAAATGGAAGATGAACAGAGGAGATCCCAGGACTTCCGAGAAAATATGTGCATATGCCAGTGGGAGATTTCTTCCTATCAAAAGCACTATAGATGCCGAAGTTCAAGCTGTCATCCTCAGTCTGGAGAAATTCAAGATCTATTACCTTGACAAAAAGGAAATTATCATCAGAACAGACAGTAAGGCTATAGTGAAGTTCTATGAGAAAGCTGCTGATCACAAGCCTTCGAGGGTTCGCTGGATGACACTAACTGACTATATTACTGGCATTGGAGTAAAGGTTTCCTTCGAGCATATAGAAGGAAAGGATAATGTTTTAGCTGATGAATTATCTCGGCTAATTCAAGCGATTATAGTAGACAAATGGCAAAGCCCTCTCATAAAGCCTCTTATCACTGCAGCCTCTGAGGTCTTCAAAAGGACCACGGACGAAGCTGAAAATCGACTAGCAATCTGTATTGCTAAGGCTCTCAAAGGCAAACAGGTATACAAAATTAATTTCATTAATGAACTGCCTAAACCAGTTTTGCAGTGTGCCTGTCACCAAGATGCAAGGTTGATGACTTCCCATACCAGTAGAAACCCTAACCGACAGTTCTACAAATGTGCTACCAACACCTGTCATTGCTGGTACTGGAAGGACCTCATTGACAACTACGTGCAACAACTACAAAACTATTCTTTGCTTCAAGAGCAAGCAAATGCCAACAGCAACAGTTACACCACTATAAGCGAATATTCGGAGGACGAAGGGACGACGCTGACAGATTTGGATTTATTGGCATCAGAATTTAGCAACCTGGACGTGGACGACCCAGATCCAACATCACTATTGTGGCCAGGACATTATGATTAAAGGAAGCGGACGTGGTGGATCCATCTCACTCAGCAACCACTACCACCAACAATAATTGCTGTCCTTAAAGCAACTCCAGCTGGCCAAAGCTGTAAAGGTTCTTTCCTTCGTAGAGAAGCAACCTTCCCTGTTCTTTACTTCTCCAAGAAGTAACCCCTCCTATATATATGTGTGTTTAAGAGTGTAACGGCATCGCACCTCATACTCGAAGCCATTTCACTCAGAGTTTAGTTGTTCTTGAAAGAAGCTCACAGTCTGTTGCGAGTCTTCTAGTAGGGAGCAAGATCCTTAGATCTTTTGTGTGATCTTTGTAACGATCATATAGATCGTCCATTTCCTTATTAGTAAAAATAATTTGATAAAAATAATTTGATATAATATTATTTAAAAACTTTAAATTTTAAATGCTATCTTAGATTTATGGTAGAAATACTGAGTAATTTATACACGTTGTTATAACTATTGGGTAATATATATATATATATATATATATATATATATATATATATATATATATATATATATATATATATATATATATTATAACAGCTACTAAGTAGTTTCTATATTGTGTAATTTCCAAATCTTAAACTCATCCTAAATATATTGTAGTAGTTGTTGGATACAATGGTGGAGTCTATCTAGGTTGATCCTAAGCCGTGAGCTACAAACGACGATATTGATGTTGCTATCCGGGCTAATATTCCTCTTTTCTCTTTTTTCTAGTAGTAAATCAAAATTTACCTTCTTTCTAATACCGCTGAGCCCCCCAGGCTACAATCCAAATAGACATGAATATGTCTTCGCCCTTGGTTAGATAGTTTCTACACATTATATATAATGTTACTCAATATGTTTTATATAATAGAAATTTTAAATTTTAAATTCATTTTAAATAGGTTATGATAGGTACTTAATGATAACTTCTAGATGTTATAATAACTATCAACTATCAGTAATTACTGTAATAGTATTGGTCGAGAGGTATATTTATAATAAAATCATTAAAAGTGAGTCGATTTGATTTTAATTAAAAATAAAATGTCTGTTTGATGATTCTGTAAATAATGGGCGCCATTTGATTTTTTTTCCAATTTTTTTAATAAGAAATCCAAGCAAGTAACATTCCCGCTTGATGTACTTTATAATATTTACCTCCGAGGATATGGAATGGAATTAAACATGTCCACGTTATCCATGAGGAGAGATGGGCCCAGCTCGAAGGCCCATATGCCGTATCACGTTACGAAACACAGCGACATATGGACGAATAGCCGACACGTAACGTATCACTTCGCGGTGTGAGTACGGTCGTGCGGAGCAACAGCGGGAGGGCTCGAGCCTCGAAGGCCGAAACGCTCAAGTAACGGCCGCCACGAAAAGGTGCTAGGCACGGTCTAGTACGCACCCATCCTCCAGATTTGAATTCCGTTGAGCCAATAGAGAGTTGACACGTGTCTGATTCATCGGAGAGGAGATCGTCATTGTTTGTTTCCGCGGAGCAACATACTTCACGATCATTATTTAAATCGAGGAGGCGACGTGGCAGGAGGCGAACTGCTCTCCTGCTCTCCTGAGGGGTGTAATCAAGCCAAGCTGCTCGTGAGATATTCGAGATCTCGATTCGAAAAAAAATTCGTTTGAGTTTGTTCGATTACGTTAACGAACCAAACTCGAGTTTGATTTCGCTCGAAAATATTATCGAGTCGAGCTCGAGCTTAACAGTATTTGGTTCGTGAGCTCACGAATTTGTTCGTTAAGAGGTTCGCAAATGTGTTCGTTAAGAAGCTCGCGTGCGTCATGCGATGGAAAGTCCGACAAAATGTTCGTTAAGAGGCTCACGTTCGTTAAGAGGCTCTTAAAAACATATGTAAAGTCTGACAAGATAAATAGGTTCAGCTTCTTACGTCATGCAAGCTGCGATGGAAACCTTAAAAACAGTGAAGGGTTTTCTTTAATAAGTCGGTTCAACTTTTTAATTACGTTAAAAATCACGATAGCACCACCTCTAAAGTTTTTGCTAAAATTTTTTTTATTCAATTAACTAAACTGACCGTAAACAATTAAACACGCTTATAAACCGTAAACGAAAACCCTAACTTGAAAATTTTAAAAATATAAAAAACCTAAAAATAAAAAAATATAAACACGCTTATAAATATGGAAGAAACGGACTCATGTTCTCCGCCGCTTCTGTATTTCCTTAGGTTTTCTCCGCTCTCCACTCCCTTGGGCGTTGCTCGCGCATCTCCTCGCCGCTCTCCACTGCCCTTCGCTTTCGCCACTGCCCTTCGCGCCGCTGCCCTTTGCGCCAGTCTGAGGTAATATATATAATATGAGTTATCTTCTGTATTCTGATGATCCAGTCGGAACTTTTGCTTATTGAGATCGCTGGCTAACTGAAATACCTTCTTATTAAGTGTTCCAAGTATGCCACAGGAAACTGCTTTCTTATTTAGTGTTCCAACGATGCCACAGTGAACTAACGTAATAAAATTACCCTAGCTTTGGAGGCCCCCTACTTTGTGGTTCATCTACATCTTGTTGTGGCTGGCATAGTTAAAGATGAATGGGCACAGTTTCTTCACCTGCTATATTGAAATTATATGGAATATAACTTCTATCAATATCATTCATTCCCCTTGCATCATGAACCTGACATTGGTCATTAAATATTTATGTTAAACTTAATAATTCAAAATCAACGAGTATTTATACTGGCGTACTTTGTGACGCATTACTTATTTTGTAGTTCAATAGTTTCTTAACGAAAAAGGTTTACCTTCTTGTATAGTTCAATATTATCCTGCTGCATAAGCTTTCCCTGCGATAAACCAGTATTTGGGTGAATCATATGTAGAATTGTAAACTTACTGATATATAGTGAAATAAACAACAACCTTGCGATCCAATTCTTGAATTGCTTCTATCAAAAGTTGATCCTGCAATAATTGGCACATGTAAAATATCTGATACCAAAAGGACTATAGATAAGCAAAACGATATCAAAGAAGACCTTTTTTATTCTGACACTACACAAGCTTGTTTCTAATTTGGACTCAAGATTTTGTAGATCTTTGACGCTTAGCCCAGAGAGATCCTGCCCAATCAACTGCCTGCAATTATCAATAATGATGGAATGACTCGTTGATTTAAAACATTAGTTTTATGGCTATTTGGTTCTCTGTCCCTTGCACCTTCACTACTCTTGATGCATGTGGCTAAAGGTTGATTTGTTCAATAACAAGTTTTTAGTTCACAAGTTAGTGGGTGTTTATATGCATTGTCCTGCTTAACGCACAATGCAAACTGGCAAAGTCAATTTAGTACCAACAAGTAGCACCATGTAGTTCAATTTTCAGATCTATAGAACTAGAAGCGTCTCAGTGGACTAGAATTTTCCCGAGTCTATTTAATTATATTGTTCATGTCCTTAGTTAACTATGGTTTTACCCTATAGCTGTCATACGTGATACTTAAATGTGATTTTTAGTGCTTTGTCCGTGTTGGTCAGTGTAGGTCTTTGAAGTTTTGTGTTCTTGAAATCATGAAAACATACCAACTCATGTCCTTTGTAGTTGTATATAATGGAATAATCTGCATCTAAACCGCAAAGTTGAGCTAAAGTAGGAAGACTATCGATTCAGTATAATAAAAGCTTTTGGATATTTATTAGTAACATAGAGATGACTTCATATATAATCTCAGAAGTTTCTCACTATATTCCATCCAAAAGTCTACTGACTATTGGATGATTTTGCTGCATCTTTCTGAAGTTGTCATTCATTTTCCATTAACATAATCATGCTGTAAGTTTGCTAGCAAATTTGTTAAGGTAAAGGTAGCTTATTGTAGAGTTTCTCGGGTAACATTGATTGAACTCTGCGTGATCCAAATTCCAGTTTGATAAATAATAAGCCTCAAGAGTGCCTCTTGATCAATTATTGGTAGTATCCCAGTTGACATGTATGTTCACTGATAAAATCCATATGTCAACTCTACTTTAAGTACAATTAGTTAAAATTCACTAGTCAGATCATAATTGAAAAATTAGGGTATGCAAATGAAATAATAATAAAAAATTGGGTGCTGCAATTGTAACAACAAAATTTTATGTTGTGTTTGCTAATTAATCCTTTCTGAAAAATAAAAGCCATGGCTCATGTTCTCCGCCGCTTCTGAACTCCGCCGCTCTGACCCTCACCTTCGATTTTGGATCCCTCGACGTGCCCTGGTGAATCATCGCCTGCCTTTCCGTGTTTCTTCCATTTCCGCTTCTTCCTCTCTCCTTCAACTCGACGACCAATTCGTTTCTCTCGGCGCCGGCTCTAGTTTCTTGAAAGAGGTACGATTTCTTGCTTCCTTTTACATGCCATGAAAGTTAGGGTTCTCATCATTCTATCATCCTTATAAGATTTGGTCCCATTCTTCGTAGACTGTTCTTGGGGAGAAATTTTGGCTGGAAAACGAGGTGATGAGCTATTATTTTGGCTTGGCATCAATTTAATTGCTGTTCCGAACGTGATCTTGAATGCTACTAAACTGATTTGGATGTTTTATGCTCATCTATTTCGTCTTTACTATTTCATGGCTTTGTTTCATTCCTTCCTGCCCGTTTTCCCCTTCTTCTCTTATCTCTCACTAGAATATGAATCGGCTCAGTTCCATAACATAAACAAACATTTTAATCTTCTTTCAACTCTGTATTTCCTCTATGTGATCACTACTTTGAAACTTCTAAATTGTTTTCCTTTTGTGATCACTCGATTAAAGTTAGTTTTTTCTTTTTCAAGGTACCTTCGATGATTGGTATGATTTGTAGGACAATCACTCTCCTTATCTCTTATCTAGGGATTGAGAGTCACGTCAAATAATTTATCTTTTTTGTTTCATAGGTATGCTAAAGTTGCGCTTACTATTTCCATTTGGAATCCAATTAAAGTTGTATCTTCTAGGAGCGTCTTTGAGTACTCAAACATGTAAATATGGTTTGCTCTTATTCTCGGAGAGTTAAAGTCAAAGTTGGAATTTTTTTTTGCACGTGTGGGGTAGGGGTTTAAGAAGAAAGTACAAATATATGTTAGACTTGGTAGTACAGTCGCAGAAGCCTTTCACAAGAAGTCAAAGAATGAGGCTTAGATCAAATAGGAAAGAAAGATACTTCATAAAATAGTTATCTATGTCAATGCTATATTTTGATGTCTTTTGCTTATGATAAAGGTAACATAAAATAGTTCTTAGAACTTTGATATGTGTCATTGATATAGGAGTATTTATTTGACATCTAATTTTCCATTAAAAAGTAAGTATATCATGTTTATTTTTAATGCTACCCAATTCTACAAAAAAAATCTTATATGTTACAAGCAAATATATTGGATTGTTTCATTAATAGCCTTAACTCACTATTTAATTTGACTTTGCTCTATTAATTCAACTATGATAGGTTATCAATAATAAAACAATTCTTCTCTGTACATAGGTGACATAGGTCATATGGACATAGTTAGCTTGTTGGGCTTACTTAAATGCTAGTCTTTAGCTTTTCCTTAATATTAGAAAATGAAGGAGCGGACTTTGGTTAGAGGTATTACTAGTTATTCAATTGAATATATCAATTGTTTAATGGATCATTTTTGTGAATCTTTAAAATGACCGCTTCTGTATCACAATTATACTAAATTATGATAATGAACAACAAACAACAATACTAAATGTACATGTAAAGAAGGAATGATCTATACTCATGTAAAGAAGAAGATCAGGCAAGAATATGAACGAAAGCAGAAGCAAGTTGAGATTCGTAAGAAAATGTAATGTGCCTTACATCTTCCTTTAATACACAATCTTTTTTTTTTACTCTCGTGTTGACATTTCTTCTTTGAGTAACAAGATATTCATCCTGGTACTACTCCATTACAAATCAATTTGAAGCACAAGGTCCAGTTCAATCAATATGGTTAGTTTCTCTTCAATCCACTCCTTTCGCGAGGCTAGTAACCATTTCCATATGCTTCTAACTAGGGGCAAAAACTAACTAGGGGAAAATACTTGTGCTGCTGATCCACAGTGGCCACTGGCAGGATATAAAGGGGAAAATACTTGTACTGATGTAGTAATCTCAACAATGTAGGAAAAACTAGGGGAAAATACTTGTACAAAGCCATGGCTTACTTATGCAATAAAGATAAGTCAGCCATGCTCCTTTTGACATGCTAAGATGGTTGTTTGTTGCTAGAGATTTTTTTGAAAAGAGCCAATCCTTGTCTAGACACACTTGTAAGTCTCAAATTTTAAGCATCATTCAAGCAATTCATCTAGACCTATTTGTAAGGTATTACATAAAGAACAACAACCAAGTCTTTATCCCACTATGTGGGGTGGGCAAGGTATTCCATAAAGAACATATTTCTTATTCAAATGACCTATGTTAGTGAAAGACAATTTTGAGGCCACATTGTGAGGTGAAAGATTATCTAAGAGACTGCACTACTTTTAATATGCTAGTTCAATAGCTTACCATTGCATGGAGGTGACCATGGAAGTGGGAAGGGTTGCTGATTCATTCTTGGTGATTGAGATGGATAATGTGGTAGTCAAGCAACATCAGTGGTGCACCATTGATTCTTTTCTCATCCTCTATTGCCGTCGCTTTCACCATGTTGGTATGCTTAGCATATGTGAACCTGTATCATGTGTCAACATGGATAAGAAGAATAAGAACCATTTTGGATCAGAGACTTTAAATTACTATCAGCACTTATATAAAATTCATCATCGTCATATTGTATTTGACAGAACAATTTTGGTTTGCTACATGATTTGATACTTGCTTTGAGGTCTACAGAAGAAGACTATATCATTCCTTATATTTTGTTAACAAAAAAGTTTCTTTGGTCTCCCTCGACAATTTAACTTAATTGATTCACTAATTTAGATTATTGAATCTATTGTTTACCTTAAACAGGCCCACACAAATTATTTTCTTGCACTTTCTCATTTGTTGGAGCTACAATTAATTTCTGAAGTATAATTATTTTTTATTCTTCTATTTACTTTGAACATCTCTCATAAGATTACTTCTTAGCATACCATTGGACCAATCCATAAATATATATTGGTTGTACCATAATTTTTTAAAAAGTTACATTTTACTCTAAGGAGCACATAACAATCACACAAGACTAAAGCTGCTCTCTGTTTCCACCATCACTAAATTTCTTCACCGATAACTTATTAAATAATATATCCCAGATATTTAAAAGTTATATATTTGAATTTCATATCTTTTATTGAGTTTGCATTTCCTTTACTTATTTCATTTCATTTGGTTTTGATTGTGTCGTGATTGCATACCAAACTCTCCTATGTTAATAAAAATAATATGTGATTGCATTTCCTTTCTCATTCAGGTCTAGGCGAATGGGTGACATCACTGCCCTAGCTATTGCCGTCACAGCCGGCAACAGCGATGCTGCCGCCGCATCCGCCGCTGCCGTCATCTCAGCCGCCGCTTCATCCGCCGCTGCTGATGTCGCTGCTGCCGCCATTGCCTCCGCTGCCGCTGTTGGTTCCCCCGCCGCCACCGCTGCCGCCGACGCCGCCGCCGCCGCCGCCGCCTCCGTCGCCGCCGCCGTCGCCGCCGCAGCTGCTGTCCCTGCCGCTGGCGCCGCCCCCGCTGCTGCAGTCGCCGATCTCGGCTTCTGCCTTAAGTGACGCCGTTGCGGCACCGCCGCCAACGGACCCGCCAGCAGACCTGCCAGCGTTGTAATGCCTAATGCTTTTATAAATTTGGATAAGTCTGGACAGATTGCTACACACTCACCACAATTGCTCTTGATCCTCCCAAACTATTGCTTAGAGAAAACAGAACCTCACCTCAGGCCCTAGCATGAAAACTTTCAAATGCAACTGTTTGTGCAGACTTAAATCGGATTGGATGAAATGACAACCACATTCAAAGTTCATTAGAGTTGATTTGAGAAATATCTCCAGTCAATGGATACAATTCTGAAGACAAGCTGTGCGTAGCTCAGTAATCATATAGAGCTCGCAAGGTGGACATTTAAGATCACAACCTTTGCAAGAAGTTTCTTCAAACTTGATCACATCACTACAAAAATAAAGGCTATTTGCGACGAATTTTGCGACGAAAAAATAAAGAAAGGTTTCGTCGCAAATGGGGCTTCTTGCATGGCTTTTGCGACGAAGACTTTTGCGACGAAAATATTTTCGTTGGCAATAGCTCGCCGCAACTGATGGCGACGAAAAATTTAAAATTCGTTCCAAATTTGGCGACGAAAAATAAATTCGTCGCAAATTTCGTCGCCAAATTTTAGCGACGAAAATAAAATTCGTCTTATTTGTCGCCAAAATTAGGGACGAAAAATTATTTCGTCGCAAATTTGGGACGAAAAATTTCTTTCGTCGCAAAAAGGGGCGATTAAAACTAGGTATCTGCGGTAGAATTGGCAACGAATTTGAGTAATTCGTCGCAAAATTTGGCGACGAATAACACCCAAATTTATTCGATTCGGCGACGAATTATGGAATTCGTCGCCAAAAACGAATCGGCGACGAATTTGGCGACGAATTCGTCGCCAAATTGGCGACGAATTTGGCGAAATTTCGTCGCCAAATTGGCGACGAATCCAAATTCGTCGCCAAACACTTCGTCGCCAAATCGTTACGATACTACAGTGTATTGCGATATTTTTGCGACGAAAACTGGATTCGTCGCAAATTTCGTCGCAAATAAAAAAAAATTTCACAGATTCAATTTGTTTCTTCAAAATATGAAACCTGTTTACAATTCAATATCCACAACCACATAAAAAACATCCAAACACATTCACATAACATTCCAATACATCCACAACCATATAATCACATCCAAACACATCCAAATACATCTACAACCATATAAAAACATCCACATAATATCCAACATCCACAAACATAAATACATATTACTTACACATCCATATAAACAACAACTCAAATTAAGTTCTTATGTATCAAACATAACATCCAATAGTAACATCCATAATAAACAAGTCTACATGTATCAAACATAACTAAATATGAAACATAAACTCCAAATGTATCAAACTAACATAACATCCAAATCCATAATAAAATACATACATAAGAAAGTTTCAGGTGAATGACGACCAGAAAAGGAAAGTATCACCGTCCATGGAATCAACCTCAGGTAATACTTTCAGCATCACTGATTTTTTCTTCATCATAATTTCTTTTTCTGTTCCTACATAAAAAAACAGAAATATTAGAACATCATTTTGTATAAATAAAGCATAATATGTAAAATTTACCTCTTCGCCATCCTTGGTTTCATCAACCCTGTTAAAAATAATATAATAATATTAGTTAGTAAATAAAAAAGAATTACAAATAGGAATAAGTAAAAGCAATATTAAATGTGCAAAAAATTAAAATGATACACAACTAGGCTATCAAGAATCGTCGTCTTCACCGGCATCATCGGGAACATCAGGAAGCTGACTCGGAGCGGAGCCTAACTGAAAATGCTTCATAATCAATTCCTGCTGTCTGCGCATTTCTCTCATTTCTTCAGTTTGTTGTCTGCGCATTTCTCTCATTTCTTCATCCCTTTGATTAATTATACCTTTTAAATGAGAGACTTCTTCAGTTAGGTTGTCTATTTGTGCCCTCATTGCCGGTTGGGTGGAAGAAGAAGAAGAGGTGGCAGGAACTCGATGAGTTCTGCTCAGAGAACCCAATCCCAATATCCTCCCCCCCTTCGATCCTCCAGTCACCTCCAACCAGATATTCAGGTCATTTCCTACGGAGGGCTCAGATCCTTCACTAGCACTTGAATTCCTCTGTGCTAGCTCGGCCTCTTCATATTTTTCCTGTATTGAAATATAAATACATTTAATAAGTTAAAAAAGATACATAACTATTAAAATTAAATTAAGTTAAATAATAAAATTTAAACCTTCATAGCTCTAGCTCTGTCCCCACTCCAAGTCTTATCTTTTTTTTGAAAAGTGCGGGTAAATGTCTCAATAAATAGTGGCTCCTTCCCCATCTCCTGAGTCTAAAAAAACATTGTTAGAAATAGATAAATAAGTTAAATTTAATTAATAGCATAATGTATAGAAGAATTTACTAATCTGCGCGTGTGTTCCTCGATGTTGATGGAGCCTCCCGCATATGTAGCAGATGAGTCACCAGAATTATATGATTGGTTTGTCTTGTTCTGGTGACTTTTTTGTTTACTTTCCTCGGTTTCCCAAACACCGAGGATCCTCGTCCAATTTTCATCTGTGATGCACGGTGGTTTCTTGTTTCTGGTCTTGGCATGATTCAATGTATGGCGAATATGATCCCCACATTTTTTTAAAAAAATTCGCTTTATTTCCAATTCATGTGCAGGATCCCAAGTAAATGCTCGCTGAAATAAAAAAAATCATTAGATATATTCAATTTTATATGATATATTAATTAAATTAAGAAAATATATACCTTAAATTCACTCCACCATAAATCCTTTGTGGGTCCTGGAGTGCTAGTATAAGTGAGCGAAGTCCCTCCCCAATGATTATTTACAATTCTATTAATTTGGCGAATAATTGATACCGAATTTTCGAACCTATAAAAAAATTTAAAAAAAACATTATTAGTAAAAAAAAATGAAATCTAAATATAAAAAAACTCCAAATGTATACTTACGAATCGCCATGAGGGACTACAACCGGCCGAGTGTCGGTAGTGGACTGTATGGAAGGGTTTGGAGACTGTAACTGCGACGGTTGTGGTGGCGAAGGTGCATTTGACGGTCCTGCATCACTAGGTGGCGAAGATGGCGAATGTACATGTGATGGTCCTGCAGAGGGTGACCCAGACTGGGCAGGTGGTGAAGCAGACTGGGCAGTAGGCATAGTGCGTCTATGGCCACCTCTGCGAAACTGTGAAACAAAATTTTTATAAGACAAAATAACAAATATTCATTACATTAAAAGAAGAAATTAACAGCTAGAATATGAAAAAACTTACCGCCATATGTGCTAGTACGATAACTGAAGCAACTACTAAAAAAAAACTCACCGCCATATGGAAATAATATCACCTGTAATAACAGATAAGAAAAAATACAGTGCATCAACAGTTAATTACAAATATTTATTAAGACGACAGTGTATAAACAAGTAAATAAGCAACATGTTATATAAATATGCCAAATAAAACTAAATTACTTATAAAAATTCCCTTACCATATATAAAAAAGTGCTGATTTTTTATATAAAATCAAAGTCCTCATTTTCATTGTCATTATCATCGTCGTCGTCGTCGTCGTCGTCGTCGTCGTCGTCATCATCGTCGTCGTCATCTTCGTCGTTGTCATCATCTTCATTATCATTAATATCACTTGCATCAACATTAATTACAATTCCGCTGGGATCTCGTAATGTTGAAATAATATGTTCTTCAGTCTCAAATGTGTTTCTAACTTCCTCTTGTTGATATGCAATGTCTTCCCAACGTTCCTCAATTTTTGTCCGTGCTTTAGTTTTACATACAACCCACCAATCAATTTTGTCACGTCTCAAACTAGGATACGAAGCATAGAATACCTGAATAGCTTGTTGTGCCAACACAAATGGTTCATATCGTTTATAAAACCTCTTATGATTTATTTCAACCAAATTGTACTGTGGATGCACCTTCATTCCTCTGACTGGGTCAAACCAGCGACACATAAACAAAATAACTCGCATTTCTGGTCCGGGATATTCTACCTCTATAATTTCATCCAGCAAACCATAAAAATCATTGCTTGCACTGCCTCTGTCATTTTCTGATGACTGAACACATACTCCACTATTCATTGTACTTTTTCCCATTCCATATTCCTGAGTATGAAAAATATATCCATTTATGAAATATGCTGGCCAAGTGCGTACCAATGCTTTTGGACCCCAAGAAAGATGAAATAGAAATTCCTGCTCAAGGTGAGCTTGATTGTCATGAACCTAAAATCAAAAAAAAATGTGTAAAAATTTTTATATGTATATAACTGATAGTACAAGTTACATTTACTACTACTTACATATGATTTGAACCACGGTGCAAATTCTTGATCACAAAATCGATCAAAGTCTTGTGCCGACATTTCAGAATATAATTGTTGAAAAATCCTTCAAAAAAATTAAATGACAGTCACACAATTGTCAAAATATAAGAGATTAACAAAATATAAAATATATACTTACTCAAAATATGGCGTGACTTCTGGACAATTCAATAAAATATATGTCTGAGCTGCACGCCATTCTTCACCAGATAAATATCTCTGCTTACATTGTCCACTTGGTCGACCAAGATAGTTAAAAATTGAAAATGAATTTAAATTTGGATCAATAGGACCTTCATCATTTCTTCCTGGTCTCTGCCTTGCTTTTAATGTGAGGCTCAAAATAATATGATGCAAAAGTTGTTACTTCCTCTACGATATACGATGAAAATCTCCATGCGACCACGTATCGCATGTAACCTTGCTATTGGAATCACCTTCCATAGTGGTTGGCAGGTCCTCATGCAAAAATCGTACGAGGTCTATCGTTGTCAGATAGAATAGCATCTTTTGTTGCCATCGTTTGATGTCGGCTCCGTTGAACTTTTTTGGCTTCTCTCCGTAGGATCGAATAGAGCGCTAGAGGGGGGTGAATAGCGCTATTTGTAGCATTTTTTTATTTTCGTAAAGTTTGCTCGTATTCGTTCATAAATCCGATCGATCAAAGTAAAATAGCAAAAAATATTACATCGAAAATTGTAAAACATCAACACACAAAGAGACAAGGCTTTTTTACTTGGTTCACAGCCATAGACTGGTACTCCAAGGCTCACGATCGTTTGATCTTTTACGTTGGGCAATTCACTATGAAACTCCCTTCTAACGAAAAGGAGTTTTTTCAATTACAAACACATGAACGGTAAAAATATTATCGTTCTTTGAAACTAAATATAGAATCAAAAATGTGTTACCAAAGTTGTAGAATCGTAATCTTTCTTATGCAGCACTTCGGTGTTACGACGACCTCCAGGATGTTTCTTCATGCGCAGACAGTCGTCGATTTGCTCTGAGTTGTTGTTCTGAGGGGTCTCCCTCGAAGCTCTTTAAAGGACTTTTCGAGGGCCTGAAACATTTCTAGGCACCTCCACGCTGTCCGTTGATCCACCATTGGCATTACTGACTCGGTACTTTCAGGGCCCCGTATCCCTTTTCGGGCGTCTGTATGCTAACGTGGAAGTTCTGGATGAACTTTAACTATCGCAGTGTTTATTCGAATCTGGGCACCTAGAACCAATCCGGGCACCTGGACGTTGAGGTGTCCCGACCATTGGAACTATGCCACCTCACTGCTCCGCTAGCCTGGTTCCGCTGACGTCCGATCGTCTAGATCAAATCCGGGCGCCTGGACTTCGATCGCTTGGATTCCAGATAAGGTCGCTCAGAATCAAAGTTCTCTGCCCACCATTCATGCATTACAAGTTAGTACAAAGCAAAAATAATAGGAAGGAGTAACCAATTTTTGAACTATTTATAGCCTATGTGAGGATCGGTGCGTTCACTAGAGGGGGGTGAATAATATTTCTTCGATGTTTCTCTACAAAATAGTTAGCGGAAGCAAAATAATAATAAGAAAACAGAGATCAACGCTAACCCGGATGATTTACTTGGTATCCACCTCCGCAGAGGTGACTAGTACAAGGATCCACACGCACATCACACCCGATTCCACTATGAATCTCTCCTTCTCAAGAACCTTGAAGGCGGAGAAACCTTTACAACTTTTTCTTCCTCATATGAATAGAAATTTAGTTTTGGAGGAAGGGAAAAAACACAGATCAGAGAACAAACAAGTTCTCAGGAAAAACCACAAGAAGATGAAAGAATGAAAAATTCTTGAATTGAATCTCGAGATGGCTTTTTTTATTTCTTCCCAGCATCAGTCGACTGCTGGCAGGGCCAGTCGACTGATGGGCTTCAACGGCAACAAAATCTGCATTTAATGCTTGACTTGTTTTGCCCAACGTTTGAATTTCAGTCGACTAATCCAAGACCAGTCGACTGACATCAGTCAACTCTTTATCCATCAGTCGACTGCCCAGTCGACTGCCGTCTTCTCTGGCTCGACTAAACTTTCTGTCTGGTGCTGATTTATCATCAGTCGACTACTGGCAGGGCCAGTCGACTGCTCTAAGCTGAAAAGTGTCATTTCAGTTTCTCTTAGCCATGATCTCGACCTTCAAACACCTCCCTCAGCCTCGTGCCTCTCGTGGATGCTCCATCATCCTCGCACTAGCTTGAGATGCTTCCATCGGCTTCGTCTTGTCACGCTAAGTCCTTTGCCAAGATCACGCTTGGACTTCTCCTTTGCCAAGACCCATGCTTGGACTTTTCCTTGCCAAGACCCACGTTTGGACTTCTCCTTTGCCAAGACCCAGCTTGGACTTTTCCTTGCCAAGACTCAGCTTTGACTTCTCTTTGCCAAGACCCATGCTTGGACTTTTCCTTGCCAAGATCACACTTGAACTTTTCGTTGCCAAGATCACACTTGGACTTCTCCTTGCCAAGACCATGCTTGGACTTTTCCTTGCCAAGTCTTCAACCTGGACTTTCCTGTAAACTTGCAACAACTATGTTAGATCACAATGATTGCCTAACTTCAAACATGGTTTAGCCAAACATTGAAACCCAATGTACTTGGGGCAAGATTGCACCAACAATCTCTCCCTTTTTGATGTTTGGAAAAACCTTATTTAAGTTAGATCTTTAAAACATATAAAGCATAGCATGATTATCATAAAGCATAATAAACATGATAAGCATGAATAACATGAATAAATAACAGTAGTAGCATGATAAACATTTCTCTCCCTCTTTTCCTAACTTAACCTTTCACAATTCTCCCCCTTTTTGATAAAAATTAAAAAGCTAAATTAAGTAAGGGTAAAACTCCCCCTAAAAATAGTCTCCCCCTTTAGTATTGCACCAACAATGCTTTCGGAGGGGAAAAATACCTTAAGCTCATCAAAATCATGTTGAAACAGTAGTATCAGTCGACTCAATAATATATCAGTCGACTCAGCAGTCGACTGCTCTCTGAACCAGTCGACTGATACACTGAATTTCAGTTATCAGAGGTGAGTTTTAAAAATGCATAAGTAATTGTACGAGTTTCAAAAAAATTATGAAATTTGACACGTACATTACTTATAACTAACATTATTAGGGAAAAATAATTTTGAAAAATTTTGACTTCAAATATGGGAGTTTGATACAAAATCCATAAATGGTTGAAAAAGATCAATATAAGTCCAACTTTGTATCATAATTTCTAATGGGTTTGGATTCTCTTATGGGGACAATATCATTAATTTCTTAAGGGATTATAAAATGTGTTTGAATATGGTAGTTTAGGTTTCAACCAAAAGGCTCCCCCTAAACATCATATGATCCTTTCAAACACTTTTATATCACACACTCCCCCTTAATCATTTTAAATCACAATTTCATTAACTTTTAAGCACTTAAGCTCCCCCTTAATTGTTGAAAATACAAACTCCTTCTTTAATAGTTGAAATTCTAACTCCCCCTTAATGTTTTGAAATTATGCACTATTAACATTGGACATTCAAAAATCAATCCTAAACATAAAGGTAGCATAAATGAGATTTAAAATGAAACACAGTCAGGCTTTAAAAAATATCACACAAATAAAAAGGACATCATATTTCAAATTTTCAAACAAGTTATCACTACATGTCATCGTCATCACTTGGTGGAGGAGGCCGTTCAGGAGACTGGAAGCACATATGTATCTTTTTGATCATTTTAAATATTTCTTGCTGCTGTGCATATGCCTCATTCTGTTTCTACGTGGCAATCTTAACTTCTTGGCGCAGAACACGAATTTCTACGAGACACACCTTCAATCGGCCATCTACATCATGAATTGTATCCTCCAAACGAGCAAGTCGCTCTTCATCACTGTCGTTCTTATGTTCACTATCATTCTTTTCTTCTTCTGAGTCAGAGGAGATGTGCACTTGAGCATCCTTCTTAATCCATCTCAAGGCACCATCTGAGTAGACAATTCTTGCAAGCTTTAAGTGACGCGGGCCCAACTGATCATAATCCTTTGATAGATTTCGAATGGCCCCTATTGTAATGTCAACTCCCTAGTATGCTAAGAATTGAGTGATGATATAACCAAATGACATGTAGATCTTGCCACTTGTGGGATCAGAATGATATAGAATGGAATGATAGATGTGCAGTGCAATGTCGATGTCAAGATGTTGCTCTAAGGCATACATCATGATCATATGAGGAACGCGTATCATGGCTCGACCCCTAGACACAATAGGTAAGATACAATCAAGAATGATGCGATACCAGACATAATGGTCCGCAGACATATTTATAGCATGAAATCTTGTCATAGAGGCTTTTATTGGTTGATTAAAATAGTATTTGTGGATTTGGTCTACAGTCACATTGGAGAATGAACCTGTGATATTTCCAGTGACTTCAGGGAAACAAACAAATGGATTTGAAGATGGGCGAAGACCAAGAAAGGATCTGATTGATTCTGGAGTGAATTCAATATGCATACCAGCGACAGTGGATATAAAAAATGGCTTTCAGTGATGTCAGTTGGTCTAAGATTTACATAAAACTCTTTGCACAGGTCCAAATTGATGCTACTTGTGCAATTGACTAGATTTTCCAGTTGATAGTAAACAATATGATCATAGATATGAGGAGATGTAGACTGGAAGAATTGACGATTTAGGTATCGACAATCCATGAAGTGAAATTCATAGGTTTCGAATATGTGTTGTTTTATTTTTGAAGGAAATCTAGGTTCAGGAGTGCCTAGGAAGTAAGAGGGGTCAGGATGTTGTGGTGTATCCTTATTTTTACGAAAGACCGACTTCCTATGAGGTTTAGAGGTGGTATGCTTTTGTCTTAGTCTAAAGATATGCAATGAATGATGCAAAAGTATAAGAAAATAAAAGAAGATTAGTTCACAATATAGATCTAGAAGAATAGAACCAAGACAAAGTTGATTTTAGAGTTATACCTCTTTGGATTTGGTTGATTCTCCATTGGGATTAAGAAAAGTAGTTGCTTTGGCTTAGAGGAAGGAAACTCTTTGACTTTAGGAGGACTTGAGGACGTTGGGGAAAAAGAATTACGACAGACTCGGCGCAACCTTAGGGTTGAAAACAATTTTAGAAGCTTGCCGCGATTGTTGTTTATAAAAGCGTTCGCTCATCGGTCGACTATTGGTAATTCAGTCGACTGATATCAGTCGACTCTTTTAAAAACAGTCGACTGCTCTCTATTTTTGAACCTCACAGAAAAATTGGTCGAGTGTTGTGGAGGTTGAGTCGACTCTTATTAGTCGACTGCTGTTTCATCAGTCGACTGCTATCGAAATTCAAAACTTATAGAAAAATCAGTCGAGTGATTTCTGAAGTTGAGTCGACTTGCATCAGTCGAGTGCTGTTGTAGCAGTCGACTGCCCTAAAATTCCGAAACTCACAGAAAAATCAAGCGAGTCAAATTGGTTGTGAGTCGACTTGGCCAGTCGACTGATGGAATGATCAGTCGACTGATGGAATGATCAGTCGACTGATATTCTGAATATGCTCTATAATACATTCTGATCTGAATTTCAGAAATGTCGTAGAAATTTCATAAAATTCAGAAAAATCTAAAATTTTGCGAGCACATTTGTTTTAGTGATATCTATCAAGGAAAAATTTTAGTTCTTGAAAATTTATTGTAATTTTACGAATTGGCACAAACTTCAAGAGTGTGCTTAATTGTGTACTTAGAGTATCAATATTAGCCTTAATTGTGAGTTCTATAATTTTGTTGATGTCTAGCATTATGATTGCATTAGATACATATTTTCTAATCATTTTAGATATCCAATTATGACTAATGAGCAAGATATCCATGAATTAAATATTTGCTTTCCTCATAATTGGTCTATTATTAATAATTTGATACTTTTCATACTATAACACTGTGTCATAAGCACAAGTAGAGCATGAGTATCATCCTATCATCTCACATAGTTTTCAAGCAAGCACAAACACAATCAAAGTCATCCTAAATGTCTTGTGAGATGTTATAGTTCATGTAATGGCTTATATGTTACTAAATTCAATTATTCCACAAAGCACATTCCTAACCCCCTTCTTATATTTGTAAAATCAGCTTCGGGTAATGGTTTGGTAAATATGTCGGCAAGGTTTGACTTGGATTCTATATAATTTAGTTCTATGTCTCCTCTTGTTATATGGTCCCTTATAAAGTGATATTTTATTTCGATGTGTTTTGTTTTAGAGTGATGAACTGGATTTTTAGTTAGATTAATTGTACTCATGTTATCACATAATACTTGAACCTTTGAATAACTTAGCTCATAGTCCTTAAGTGTATGCATCATCCACAAGAGTTGAGCTACACATCCTCCTAAGGCTACATAGTCAGCTTCAGTAGTAGATAAAGCTACACATGGTTGCTTTCTACTACTCCAACTAACTAAGGAGGATCCAAGAAATTGACATTCACCACTAGTACTCTTTCTATCTAACTTACATCCTACATAATCTGAGTCAGTGTACCCAATTAGATCAAAATTTTGGTTTCTTGGGTACCAAAGACCTACATTTAGTGTTCCTTTGATGTATCTTAAAATTCTTTTCACAATTGCAAGATGTGACTCTTTCGCACATGATTGGTATCTTGCACACATTCCAACCGCAAATAATATATCCGATCTACTAGCGGTTAAGTAAAGAGACTACCAATCATGCTCCTATAGGTCTTTGAATCTACATTTTTCCCTTCTTCATCTTTGTCTACATTTGTTCCCATAGGGGTTGATATATTTTTAGTATTTTCCATTTCAAATTTCTTAATCATTTCTTTAGTATATTTTGTTTGGAATACATGTGTTCCCTTACTTGTTTGCTTAACTTGTAAACCTAGAAAGAAAGTGAGCTCTCCAACTAAGCTCATCTCAAATTCATTTTCCATATGCTTGATAAATTCATGTAGGAACTCATCATTTGTTGACCCAAAAATAATATCATCAACATAGACTTGGGCAACAAAAATATCATTTTCTTTTGATTTTATAAACAATGTTGGATCTATAGTCCCTCTTCTAAAGCCTTTTGAAATTAGAAAGGTTGATAACCTCTCATACCAAGCTCTTAGAGCTTGCTTTAACCCATATAAGGTTTTTCTAAGTTTATACACATGACTAGGGTAATCATTACTCTCAAAACCAGGAGGTTGATCTACATAAACTTCCTCCTTAATAAATCCATTTATGAATGTCAATTTCACATCCATTTGATGTAGTTTGAAACACATATATGCGGCATATCCTAGAAGAATTCTAATTGACTCTAATCTAGCTACAGGTGCATAGGTTTCATCATAATCTAATCCTTCAACTTGATTGAAACCCCTAGCCACCAATCTAGCCTTATTTCTAGTCACATTGCCTTGATCATCCAATTTGTTCCTAAACACCCATTTTGTGGTCACAATAGTTTTGTCTTTGGGTCTTGGAACTAATTCCCATACATTATTTTTTTCAAATTGATTTAGTTCTTCTTGCATAGCTAAGATCCAATCCGTATCACCTAAAGCTTCATCAATTGTTTTAGGTTCAATTTGAGATATTAAGGCTATTTGACTTGTTTCATTTCTAAAATGGGATCTTGTTCTAACTCCTTGTTCAATATCCCCCACCACTTGATCAATGGGGTGATCTTGATGATGCCTAAGGTTTCTAGGCCTAATGGGCTCCTCACACTTGTTGTGGTTACATTGTAACTCATTATCGGAGTCACCTCTACCTCCCCCTAGATTGTTGCTCTCAAGTTGTAAATTTTCCATTTCTTTAGTTATTTCTTTTGTTTGTGCATTTATATCCTCATCAATTTGGGATTTCCTAGGGTAGGTATTACTTGTTTCATCAAATTCAACATTTGAAGATTCTTCTATGGTTTGTGTTCTTTTATTGTAAACTCTATAACCTTTACTAGTGGATGAATATCCTACAAGGATCCCTTCATCCGCCTTAGCCTCAAATTTTCTCAATTCATCCTTAGTGTTTAGGATGTAGACCTTACACCCAAACACCCTAAAATAGCTAATTTTTGGAATCTTGCCACTCCACAATTCAAACGGTATTTTTCCTAAAAATCTGTGAATTACTACCCTATTTTGGATGTAGCAAGCGGTGTTAACCGCTTCTGCCCATAAATATGTGGGTAGTGAGTAGGCATTTAGCATGGTTCTAGCAGCTTCTTGTAAAGCCCTATTTTTCCTCTCAACAACTCCATTTTGTTGAGGGGTCCTAGCACATGAGAACTCATGCTTGTATCCATTTTCTAAAAAATATTTGGAGAAGTTTGAATTTTCAAACTCTCCACCATGATCACTCCTAATTCTATTTATCTTAAGTGTTCTTTCATTTTCAACCCTTTTACTAAACCCAATGAAGATATCTAAGGTATCATCCTTATGTTTCATAAAGAACACCCAAGTGTATCTAGAAAAATCATCTACTATTACCAAACAATATTTGCTACCATTCAAAGAAGGAGTGCTATGACAATCAAATAGATCTAAATGCAATAATTCTAAAGGTAAAGTAGTGCTAGATAAAGTTTTACCTTTGTGTGATGTTTTTGATTGCTTACCCTCTTGGCATGCATCACACAATTTGTCTTTGATGTACTTGAGCTTGGGTAGTCCTTTCACTAGTTCCTTGTTTGCCACCTTAGCTATGGTCTTCATGTTGATATGCCCAAGCCTCCTATGCCACAACCATCCTTCTTCTTCTTTTGACATAAGACACTCAATAGAAGGGTTAGAAGCAAAAGCCAAATTGATATAATAGAGATTTTGATTCCTATTTCCTTCTAATATGATATTGTTCATGCCAATTTTCCTAACCAAGCATTTGTTTGCATGAAAGTCAACTTGATAGCCTAAGTCACATAGTTGACTCACACTAAGCAAGTTAAACCCCATGCCTTTAACTAATAAGACCCTATGGATGGTTATTGTGGGTGAAACTACAATTGTACCTCTACCTATGATTTTTAATGTTTCATTATTTCCAAAAGACACATTCCCTTTCTTCATGTATTTTATTTTGGTGAATTTACTTACATCCCCGGTCATGTGGCTTGAACACCCGCTATCCAAAATCCACATGCCGTCGTCCTTCTTCTCTCTCACCTACATGACACGAAATACATCCTTTTTAGGTATCCAGAAACTAGATTCACTTACATTTTCTAAGTATTTCTTTGGTACCCATGCTAGTGTTCCTTTTCCCTTAGTGTTTTGTTTACTAGTTAAGGTTTGTCTACCTACTAGGGAAATGTAAGATACTTCCTTAGGTCTATATCCTAAACCAGCTTTGTTATATACTGCCCTTTGACTGTTTAAAATTAAATCAAGGTTCTTAGATCCTAAGGTGAACTTTTCTAAGCATTTCTTCAAGTCAACATTTTCTTTCTTTAATTTCTCATTTTCTTCATTAATTTTACTAAATTGACTAAGTTCACATGCATTGGTTTTAGCAATCCTAAGTTCTTCTTTCAATGCCTTGACTCTAGACTTTGATTTATCTAAAAAATTTTTAAGATAAGCAATAGTACGATAAAGTAAATTTTGCTTATGCTTATCCATTACCTCATCCTCACTAGAGGAGGATTCATCTTCACTTGATGTTGCTTCATCACTTGAGGTTTCTGACTCATCCTCCGCGTGCCATGAGAGCCATGTGTCGGGTGATGTGGCATGTCTCCTCCTCATCATCTGAGGACTCACTGCTTGAATCATCCCACTTGGCTTGTGCAACCATCACCTCCTTTTTGCTTCTTGTCCTTCTTCTTCTTCTCTTTTGGTTCTTCCTTCTTCTTTAAGTCCGGACAGTTTGGTCTAATGTGCCCCTTTCTGTTGCACTCATAGCAAGTAACGTCAGAGTTAAAACTTGAACTTTGACTCTTACCTTGAGGTGATGTGAGCATCTTTTTGATGTTCCTTCTAGTAAATCTCCTCGACTTCCCCATCATCTTCTTAACATAGTGTGTCATTTCTGTGTACAGTGCCGAGCTTCAGTAAAAGGAAATCACATTCAAATTGATTTAAGAACTAAAGGCTAAGTACTTCCAATGGATCAAAACAACTACAATAGCTCAAAAATATTGAAAGAAAATACTGATCAACCAGAGTGGCAGAACAAAAAAAATGACAGAACAACAATTTCGGAAATCAGAAATGCAAATAGAACAGTAATCGAAAACAAATAAACTCAGATCTTCCCTTCACAAATTGAATCCCATCTAGCCGTCACACTAGATCCAATGTACAATCAGAAATCCCCGAAGATAACACTCAGCTTAGCTCAGCAACCCTTGAATCGGATCAGATCTGAACTGAAAATCAGTGGCGGAAGCAGAATCTCTGGTGAAACCCTCACCAGCGAATCTTTATAACAATTGTTGCCGAACTTCACTTGCGATCATCCCAAGGGATCTGGAAAACGAGTTGGAAGAGGAAAATCTGAGGTTCTGGCCGCGCGAGAACGAAGAAAACGACTTTGGCCATCATATCCTCGTCACTGTCTGATGACTCTTGCTCAGATTCAGATGACTCCTCCTTCTCCTTCTTTTTCTTCTTCTTCTCCTTATCTGCAACTAAAGCAATACCTTTCTCTTTTGTTGCCACATTAGCTTGTTCATGTAATTAAAGTTCACAAAATAATTCATCTAATTTTACAACGGATAAATCCCTTGATACTTTATAAGCATCAACCATAGATGCCCATAGAGTAGTTCGGGGAAAGGCTTGTAGAACATACCTCACAAGATCGCGGTTATCGATCTTTTCACCAATAACATGGAGACCGTTCACGATCTCCTTGAACCTTCCGTGCATCTGACTCACACTTTCGGTTGCTCTCATCGAGAAGGATTGTAGTTGACTTACCAAGAGATCCTTCTTGGCTCGTCTCGATTCACTTGATCCTTCGTTAAGTTCAATGAGCTTCTCCCATAGTTCTTTAGCCGAATCAACGGACCGACCTTGTTTAATTGTTCCTTTGACAGTCCGCATTGCAAGGTTGTCGTCGCTTTAGCGTTTGCTTGTGCCTTCTTGCACACTTCTTTCGACCAATCTTTTGTAGGTAGAATTTTTCCCTCTGCATCCTTGGGTGTTTCAAACCCATCTACAACACTGAATCAGTTATCAATATCATTCATAAGGTAGTACTCCATCTTACCTTTCCAATAGGCAAAATCATTGTCGTCGAAGTATGGTGGTCGTGCGGTGTTGTATCCCTCTTGGAACGCCATATGTTGCTCCGGTTGATGGTTTGATCTTCCGAAACTTACCGGGCTCTGATACCACTTGTTAGGATCGGTGCGTTCGCTAGAGGGAGGTGAATAGCATTTCAATAGCGTTTCTTCGATATTTCTCTGCAAGATCGTTAGCGGAAGCAAAATAATAATAAGAAAACAGAGATCAATGCTAACCCGTTGATTTACTTGGTATCCACCTCCGCAGAGGTGACTAGTCCAAGGATCCACACGCACACCACACCCGATTCCACTATGAATCTCTCCTTCTCAAGAACCTTGAAGGCGGAGAAACCTTTACAACTTTTTCTTCCTCGTATGATTAGAAATTTAGTTTTGGAGGAAGGGAAGAAATCACAAAATAGAGAACAAACTCAGCAAAGCAAGAAGAATGAAAGAATGAAAAATTCTTGAATGAATGATCTCTCAAGATGACTTCTTTTATTTCTTCCCAGCATCAGTCGACTGCTGGCAGGGCCAGTCGACTGATGGGCTTCAACGGCAACAAAATCTGCATTTAATGCTTGCCTTGTTTTGCCCAACGTTCAAATATCAGTCGACTGATCCAAGACCAGTCGACTGGCATCAGTCGACTCTTCATCCATCAGTCGACTGCCCAGTCGACTGCCGTCTTCCTCTGGCTCGACTGAACTTTCTGTGTGGTGCTGATTTATCATCAGTCGACTGCTGGCAGGGCCAGTCGACTGCTCAAGCTGAAAAATGTCATTTCAGCTTCTCTTAGCCATGACCTCGACCTTCAAACACCTCCCTCAACCTCGTGCCTCTCGTGGATGCTCCATCATCCTCGCACTAGCTTGAGATGCTTCCATCGGCTTCGTCACGCTAAGTCCTTTGCCAAGACCACGCTTGGACTTCTCCTTTGCCAAGACCCATGCTTGGACTTTTCTTTGCCAAGACCCACGCTTGGACTTCTCCTTTGCCAAGACCCAGCTTGGACTTTTCCTTGCCAAGACTCAGCTTGGACTTCTCCTTGCCAAGACCCATGCTTGGACTTTTCCTTGCCAAGATCACACTTGGACTTCTCCTTGCCAAGACCATGCTTGGACTTTTCCTTGCCAAGTCTTCAACCTGGACTTTCCTGTAAGCTTGCAACAACCATGTTAGATCACAAAGATTGCCTAACTTCAAACATGGTTTAGCCAAACATTGAAACCCAATGTGCTTGGGGCAAGATTGCACCAACACTTGATCCTCGGTCCTAAGGATTTGCTGCTAAACAACTGGTCCACCTGACCTGCCTAGACTTCTCGCCAAACAACTGGTCCACCTGACCTGTTTGGACTTCCTGCCATGCATCTGGTCCACCTGACCTACTTGGACTTCTGCTGGTGCACTTGATCCGCTATGACTTTTGCCTAGTCCTCCAGACCAAGACTTTCCTTTGCCTAGTTTCCACTAGGACTTTCATTTGCCTAGTTTTTACTAGGACTTTCATTACCTAGCCTCAACTAGAACTTTTCCTGTGCTCCCTGCACACTTAGATAAACACGTCAATACACACCACACACTTAACTTGAACCTCATGTCATCATCAAAACCAAGGTTCGATCATCTAGTGCTCCTTACACCAACACTCTTTATGTCGAATGGCAGTCAGAACACCGTTGATCACAACCATATCAGTTTGCACAATATCATTTTATGATTGTTTGTCGGTGGTGCCGGGAAGGATGCAAACTGATATTAGATCGTCAAGGTTAGTGCTCAACACAATCTCCGTAAAATGATATTGCTCTGCTACAGGTTATTACGAATAGCAGCAATTCATTTCCTAAGATACAACGATGACATCTCGAAATAGTAGCACTTCAAATTTCAAGACCAATGAATTTTTTCGTAGGCTTTTTGGACTCCGAATGCAAAAGATGAGATGTATGATTATTGAATGATTCAATGGATAAGTTGATTCGATGAATTTTCAGCATCTGAAGAGACCTATTTATACAAAGTGAAGAGGTATGGTACCCTTTGGTGAGTGATTGTGAATTTTAGAGCAGGATTTATCTGAGTAATTCAATCTGGAGGGTTGTAATCCTTCAGATCGCCCTTTAATCTCATCCGTCAGATTTGGAGAGTTATAACCCTTCAGATACCCTTTTGTTATAAGCCGTTAGATCTAAATCCAATGATCCATTAGATCTGACGCTTCAGATTAAGCCTCATCATCAACGGTCAGATTATGACTCTTCGCAATCTAACGCTCCAGATCACATTACATGCGATCCATCACACCTCTTTGATTCAACGGTTGTCATCCGTTCACCCAGTCAGTAGTTCAATCATCTCTCCTGCTCACCCGAATGTCACATAGGTACTGTCACGTCACATGTGAACCTGACACATCACTCGAGTGCCACGTAGACACTGCACGTCATCTGGAATATAAATTTAAGCTCCTCAATACTCCTCGCGAAGTGCAAAGTGAGCTAACAAAACGCTCATTGCACACATGAGAAGAGAGCACATGGGCTTTTGTATTAACTTCATTAACACAACAACATAAATAAGGAAAGGAAGCTAATGGAATTTATCGATATAGGACTATTCCCCATACACTTCTTGCTATAGCATTAAGTAACAATTAATATTATTCTGGACTAACTTTGAATAATTAATTTTTCATTCACCTTTAATAGATTTTGAGTAAATTAATAGTCTAGATCTATCTACGCGAAACGTAGATTTCAATTTTAAAATCAATTTTGACTTTTATTGATTGATGGTACCCCGATTTTTCGCAAACCTGTATTAGTTTTTTAAGACCTAATATCCAACAAGATCAACTACAACTGCATGCATGAGTCGACTGTCTATTATAATTAACGACTGAATTAAATCTTGATAATGAAATTAATTTTGATTTTTTTGTTGGCGATGATCGAATATGGCATTTATGTATTCTTTTATTGAAAACAACCATATATATCTACTTGATGATTTTTTTTGTTTGATTTACCCTAGTGGCCGGTGGGAAACTTCTGTGGGACCGAGCCGGCCACCCCCAGGGATTGAGTCAATGCGACTAACTGGGATTATCATTGATGATCTTTTTTGAGAGAAAACGGATACTAAATTTCAAGACATTTATGACACAAAAGGGTTATTATTAAATCTTCATGATGATTATTTTGACTAGAAAAAGGCATAATATTTTTCTTGACGTTCCCAAGAGTCCTCCATTATTTTCAAGCCAAAATGAGATTAAAATCAACTTAATGACATTTTTGATGAGAATAAGACCTAATTACTCTTCCTCTGCCTACCTAGAAAACTTTTATGTCAATTTGAACTCGAACGAGGTCAAATTTGCTATGAAGAAATTTTGGAAAACTCTCCTCATTAGTTCTTTATACAGTCGTCAAAATTGGGCATATTAAATTAATCTATCCGCTTAAATAATTTAAAAAGATTAGATAGGCCTACCTGCCTAGGCACATGATGGGCTCAAATTGATTTGGGAATGAGATTTTTTTCCAAAATTTAAAATTAGAGTGAAAAAGTCAATAGACTAATGGGTTTGATTGGTATAAACCACAACTCAAATTTAAAATTTTTTAATTTTTTTATATATTTTTTTAAAAGGCTCTCATTGGTCCGCTAACTTACAACTCACTTGCATTGAAGATTTTTTAGTCCGTCAAGATGGTGAATCGGTCCATCCCACTCCGTCATATGACGGGTTTCTAACATATCGACCTACCTTATCATAAGTTGATTTATTAGGGCAAATGAACGTATTAATCTTCTTTAGATTCTCTTATCTTTTGTGTTTCCAAAATGAGATCAAAAGGTCGCCAAGAAAACTATAACGAACATTACCTTAATATAATTTTTGCCTAATGTTAATAATGGTGGGTATCTTTCACTAGTTGTACACTGTATGCATGTATTACATGAATGTTAAACCCTAATTATTTGGAAAAAATACTTTTAAAATCTTTTTTCTTTTAATAAATAAAATATACTCTTCTGATAAATATTCTTTTCTATCTTAAAATAAAAAATAATAAAACTAAACCATTCCTTACATTTATTTATTAATACAACTCTATCATTCGGATACCACCTCGATTAGAAGAAGTTGTTTTAAAATAGCAATAGAATCGCGGTGTTATTATTGACTATAATTATCTAATAGTTTGAATACAGTTGATACATAGTCTAATTATGGTTTTGGGATCGAAGCTATGGCAACAACCCATAGGATTTATAGCTTTCATAACTTCTTTTTTCTAGATGAATGTGAAAGATTGTCTTTTGATCTACAAGTCGGAAGAAAACTTAGTAGGAGATTATCCAACGGAATATCTAGGTATTAGATTTTTTTTTTAATGTTATCTTGCTTTCCTTTGTATTTAATTCTGCATTATTTATTTATAATGATTCTTTACTTTGATGGGTGGAAGTTATCTATCAATACATTTGTTCATGAACTTTTCAGAATAAAAAAAAATTACTTGGAGTGTTTGGAATTACAATTGATATCCTTATAATTACATTATCTCAAGCTTATTATGTTTCTATTCATTTCTATTTCAACAAGATGAACTTTACTAATTAGGATGAGAATAGATGAACTAGCTATTAAATAGTAGACTTGTTTTGTATTCTTCTAGGGCTCTTTGATGTTGAGTGTCTCCTTCTCTCTACGTAGTTTGCTATGTGAGGACCTAAACCTATTCTTAAGGTTCTTGATGAATTGAGGCGATGCCATTCAGAGTTACTATAGACATGGAGTTTGAGGCATAGAATTGAAGTTATGGTAGACTAATGTGAAAAAGGTAGGCAAGGGGAACTTGGGAGAATTTTTCAAAGAGTTATCGCCGATACAACCGAGGGTATAGCCACAAATTATCTTACCCAATCTTTAACTTGGGAGCTAACAATGTTGAAGAGGAGGATCTCCGTATGATATCAAAGTGGTTGGGAAGAATGTGTGAGAGAGAGGAAAGTAATCTGGGGACTTTTTTTTTTATTAACTCGTATGAAATCAGCTCGAGAGCTATAAAATTTTTGACTCCACCATTACATACAACAATTGTCGTGGAGGCAAAGAATTGGGACAAAATTGGTCACAAAAGAAATTAAGAAAACTCTTGAAAAATGCTAGATGGGAGGGAAGATTAAAAGCTTTGCCTTTGTTAGAAAGGACGTCTAGCTAACCAAAAAAAGGTATTTTATAACTAATGTAGATTCTTTCAATGCACCCCATGGAAATCAACCTCCTATAAGTGGAAGGGCATAAATCTCAGGAAATGAACCCCATGGAAATCAACTCTTGCCTAATACAGTAACTCTGCCGCTTGAATATCAATGGAGGTGATGAGAGATAATTTAGCATGTGCGTCCTCCCAAGCTCAATTAGCGGAGTGATCCTAGCTAGAGCTAAGGTGAAGAAACCTAAGAGTGATGACTTGTTTGGATAAATCATTGGAGGAAGAAGAGAAGAAGAATACAAGAACAAGGTGAATCCAAAAAAAGAAAGAAAAAAAAATCTAATAAGACCTATGAAATAAAGTAAATTTAAAAAGAAAAAAGAAATTATCTACATCAACATTTTAAAGTCAAAACAAAGCATATTTAAAAATGAAAATGAAAACATCAATCTTCAACACAGAAACTGACAATCTTATTGTAATGGTTAAAGAAGCAAGATTTCATTCATTCATTCATTGATTCTAGAACCTATTATTGGTGGCATTATTTTAACTGGTCCAAGTACCACATTAAGCTCATTTCTCATGCTTTTGTTACGATGTCTTCCTTCATATGAACTCTGATCGCAAAACAACTGCAGCTCATAAACCATATATTCTTTAATTGATACATAGTAAATTAAGAAATCAGGATCGTTGAGCGTGTGAAACGATGGCCAGTCCTCAGATATTTTCTAGGCCAGTTTGGTATATAACCTTCATCCTCACAAGCAACCATCCACTCCAACTTTGACATATTGTTGTCAGCTTCTGATGCTCGACAAGGACTTGGAGATATTTTATGGCAACTGATGTAGATGTTGTCCATCCACATCCATGGTATCTGACTTAGCATCTACACAAAATTTCAAAAGGATTGATCTAGTAGATGTTAATTCGTTTAATCGTTCAGTTGAAGTGATCGGACTCAACGCCCAGGAATTTTGACTCCGCGTTTCAAAACGTTGATGACGACAGGAGAGCTACATCACCGAATCTACTAGTCACGGGGAGGATTGCAAACAGGACAGCGGAGCAGCTTCTGCTCTGCTAGCTAGCTGCTATAAAGCTAATCGCGGCTCGCCTTCCTTCTGAGCACCGAAATATCTTGAAGCAGGTGGTTCCCACTGTCTGATTTGATGAGATCAGGAAGCTGGTCTCTTGGGGTTGAGATGCAGACGTGGAATGCGTTCAAGAATGGGGGGATGGTCATCGAGAGTGCGGAGAGGACGTTGTTCAAGTACTCGATATCAGCTGATAGCTGCTGAGCACCTCTATCAGTGATGTGCTGAATTCCTCTTAGTTGCTCCATGAAAAGGGCAGTTGCACCCTCAGCCACCTAAACATCATAAAAGTCAAATTATGTGAGTTTTGAGTTGAATTCCTCCACCAAACAACAGCCAAGAATAAGGACGTGAAAATACACAGACACACACAGAGAGAGAAAAAAAAACTCAGTTTAGTCTCCTTGGATCTGAATTTGAAAAAGAAAAAAGAAAATGTCGATAGCCTGAGGCTTTCATCATTCCATGCTCGAAAAAATCCATATAATTTTTGAATCCTATGACAAAAAGAAAACCTAAGATAAACGATCAGAAGTGTTACCTTAAACATCCATTCAGTGGCAAAAAATTGGGCTTCCTCAGTTCTAGACTCACTGGTAGAGATACCTTCAGCTAGTGGTTCCAACTGCTGCGGTAAAGTAAGAAGATATTCTCCAACACTAGTGATGTAGGCCTGTGGGTATGCGCTAAAGCTTGGGAGTGGACGGGAACTTTGCTCCTCCACTGACGACCAAATTGGCAGCCGAGACACATCACTTAGACATTGATGAACTTTAGAAATAAGAACATCATAAACAAGCTCATTAACTGTATCAGAAAATGCTGCAACCCTTTGGGATGTCATAGGAAGGGAATGAAATCGTGGATCTTTGGACTGCAACATAGAACAAATGTTGTTATAAGTAACAATCACCTAAACTATCTTAATGCTACATAGTAGAGTTAAGAATAGGGCTTTAAACTGAGTGTAGCCAGGCCAAGCTTGACTATGTCTAAGTTTGTTTGCTAGAAAAGTAAGCAAGAGCTTGGGTTTTTACTGAGCTCAACTATAAATGATGTTGAGCTTACACAAATAGTTAAATTTTGATCTACTAAAAAATCTTATATATTTACATGCAACTGCATCCAAAGTGCCAAGGAGATAGACAACAAACTTAGACTATTATTCATTTTACATATTTTGACATGCTGAACAAACATCAGATCAAGAGCAGAGTATCAAGTTTGTTCATAAATATGTTCGCTTACAATAATAGCTACGAAAAAAAAATCATAAAAAATTTAATGTTGTTTATTAAAGTGGTATAACGACATATTACCCATGAGTCCCAGCTATTTGTAGTTTGGCTAACAAATACAAGGCTGTATCACTCAGGAGTAGCATAGTGTGTTGTAACATCGTAGAAGTGGAAGTACCTATTTGCCTTTTGCTTGGTGGAATCTTCTAAAACAAGTTGAAAATATGATATTCTTTTACCATGTTTTGTGCATCATATGCAGAAGCATTAAATACGAGTCTAGCATATTTCATGTATGATATGTGCTTTGCCAGTGAACTATAAGCACCATGAGCAGTGTATGCTGACAGTAAAAGGCCTAACACACGATTATATTGAGCTGTCATAGACAATCCAAAATATTAAAAGAAAAAAAATGATTCATTTAGTTTGTTCAGATTAAGACAGAATACTTATTAGGATAACAAAAAAATTAAAAAGAAATATATATTGGGTCGTCCGATAGGAAAACTACCGAAATAAGAGGAAAAAACATAGAAAACCAAAATACCTGCTCAAGGAGATAAGAAAGCTTCCTGGCTTTATCAGGTGCATCTGCAAGACGCAGAGTGCCAACATCAAAACCTGCCCTTTTAGCAACACCCATTTCATTCTGTTCACTATTAGCTTCATTAGATTGGTCTGAACTTAACCCAGGTACAGAAATTGATAGTGTTGTGCCAATTCTAGCCAGAGTTGCTCGTAATGAAGCTTCAAAAACAGATGTACGACTAGTTTGACAGTCAGCAACTGTAAGAATCTGCAAAGCTCCTTGAACAATAGACCATTCCTCCTCCTCAGATACCATATTGGCAATGTGTGCTGCTCCTTCCTTCTTTTGATCACTTTGTGAAATATTATCAACCCCATAAATGGATCGCACAGATTTTAGTGTATCTTGGAGGTTTGAAAGATATTGCAACATTATGTCATCAAGCACTAAAATAAGCTCATGGACCTCAGAACCACCAGTGAAATTAATGCATCGTTCAACAGCAGCTTCAAGAAACATAATAACTTGTGGAATAGATTCTTCCATCCTTCGGACAGTTTCACTTGAGTTCTATACCTTGTGCACCCAGACCTCATGCAACAGCACCACGAATGTCTAACCCAGAAATCTCATTAGAAAGAATAGCACGCTCCATCTTACCATACGTGTTGTTCTCTGATTCTTTACTTTCTTCCTCTCCTCCTAAACATTATTTCATATCATTTTGAGGAGAACGAAAAGGTTGTAAAGGTTTCTCCGCCTTCGAGGTTTTCGAGAAGGAGACGATTCATAGTGCAGCGGGTGTGTGCGTGCGTGTGGATCCTTGAATTAGTCACCTCTGCGGAGGTGGATACCAAGTAAACAAACCGGGTTAGCGTTAATCTATTATTTTCTCTATTATATTTTGCTTCCGCTAACACTCTTGCAAAGAAACAATCGAAGAAGATTCGAAAAATGCTATTCACCCCCCCTAGCGAACCAACCGATCCTAACACTTTCACTCGAGTGGTCAGTCAACTGGTCTCTGCCTTTCACTCGATCAAATTTTCTATGTATTTTGGATCAGGACACCAGTCGACTGATATAATCCCAGTTGACTGATGAAGCTGAAACTCACCTTTCAGCTTCCTTCTTTATCCCTTAGCCTAGACTCACGCCTTCAAACATCTTTCACAAGCCTCGTGCTCTCTTTGGATACTTTCGAGCCCACGACTCCTCATCCTTGCACTTGCTTGAGATGTTTCCATCAGCTTCGTCATGCTAAATCTTCATTTTATCAAGAGGTCGCACCTCTGGGACTTCACCATTTGTCAAAAGGTCGCACCTCCAGAACTTCACCATTTGCCAAGACTTCAAACCTGAACTTTTCTGTTTACTCAAATCACACATGTTAGATTACCAACATTGCCTAATTTAAATTCATTTAGCTAAACATTAAAATCAAATGATACTTGGGGCAAGACTGCACCAATACTCAGGTGGAGCATGATTCTCATTAGTGAGGAGTGACTTATGAAGGTCGGCTACTAGTGTCCAACAACGCAAACACTTCTTGGATTTATCTTGATGGTTGTGAAAGTCAGCTACTAGTATCCAACAACACAAGCACTTTTCAGATTTATCTTAATAGTTGGTCGAAAACTTCTATAAGATTGGATCTGTTGCCCTTAGGATTAATCGGTTCAAAAAGTCAAATACTTAAATTATCAAAAAAATAAGAAAAAAAAGAGAGAGCTAATTTAATTTATCTGGTTGACCAAGGAAAGCATTAAAGTGTCTAGTTGTTAATAATAAATTAATAAATTTTATCCTGCCTTATGCATGGAGGATTCTTTCATGCACTAGCATTTACGTTTGTGTTTTATAGGGAGAAACAATTTAGACTTTTCTGGTGAATTCAAAACATCTTTGAGTTATCTCTTCTACCTTTTGTATCTCTTGAATTTATGCTTGAGCGACGAGTCTATTTTGGGTTTATTTCCAAGTTTATACATCCTAAGGACATGAATTTTTGTCCTTTTATCATATTTATTACTTAAAAAGAATTTTGTCAATCCACTACAAAATTTTCTATTTTCATTTTTTTTATTATTCGGTATCATGGTTCTTTCCTTTGTCTATAAAATAGATATCTTGAGTAACAAAGACAAATTGAATATGTTGAGGAATCTAAATTGAGCAGGCAATTGCATGTGGTCGAGTGAGTTAGCTAAATCAAAACAATTGATTAAAGTTAGCAATACAAAATATTACATGTAGGGACAAATTTAATATTATAAAAATGATTTATTTTTTTATTATTGATAATACTCTTATATACCAAAATTGAAGAAAATAATAATTTTATATATTAAGGGTAGGCAGGAGAAAGAATACCGTCATCCTCATCCTCAACGAAAGAACCAAATCCACAGCTCTAAAAGTCTCATGTCGCCAGATCAAGTTAGCATTCGGTGCAGAGTTGCACATGGTTATCACATGCTCTGTGTTTTATAAAGCTTTCCTTGCTCCTGATTTAACTTGTAGGAACCAAAATGGATCCTATCTGCCTTCCAAAGTAGTAGTCTTCCCTACACCACAAGCTCTAATGAGACCCAAAAACAGGAAACTGTACCGATTTTAGATTGTACTAACTATACATATTGATGCTAAGAATGTCAACATGGCAAACCGAAAGTCAGTTATCCTACAGTCTTCCATCACAATTATGAACTACATAACGACGATAAACTTGCAGAAGATAAATTGAGGTGACTTTTGCTGGTCCTCACTTCGCCTCCTCTAGTCTCAATCTGTCACATGTTCTTTGGCCAACTCTCCTCGAAGCTTTTGGCCTTCACTTAGGAATGGGAGTGACCATTGAACATGGGATTATGTTAGAGGACAACTTTCATGAAATCTTTGCTGGATCGGTTGTACTTCATGTGGCTCCTTACGAGTTGGCCTGCTGCGAGGGCAGAGAGAAGAGAAAGTTCTCCAGCTAGAACAGCACCAGCCACAATGGTGGCGAGCAGCCTGGCATTGGCCCCAGGGGTCTCCAGGCTTGCACCCTTCACGCACAGAAGGTCCAAACAAGCAGCCTGAGAAGCCAGCTGAGTCCCACCACCCACCGTGCCCACCTGCAATACACAGAACACAACAACAACAACAACAACTTAGCTATGACCAACTAGAGCTGAGTTCAATTATATTTCATTGCTTTCTTTGCCTGGCGTAAGATGACATCCATCTATCGCCTGGAAGAGGACAGAGACCAACTTTTGTGTATAAGATGACACCAGTGAGAAGGTTGGTTCGGACTAAAGCTCATAATGTGTAGAATAAGACCCAATTGAGGTTATTCAACACGCATGCCTGGATAAACTCAGATCTCAAAATAAAACTGTTGGACAAATAATGATTTTGATTCAGATGATATTTTTTAAGTGAACTTGTTAAAAAGGATTACGATGATGAACTCCTTGGACTACCGTGATAAGGATGAAAGTAATAAAGGTGTAGCAGAATAGTCTCATGTTATGTATGAATCCAAATTGAAGCCATCAATCTTATGATGAAGAGGAAGCCAAGTGAAATCGAGTTAAGTGGTGAAGCATCAGACCAACAGTTATTGCCAGAAATATTGAGCCAACTTAAGAACCAATTCTAGCAGAAGAAAAATAAACCATCACATATTGAATCTGATTCCATGTGATACTTTCACTATCCTCATGAAAAATCTATATATCTATGAATTTCAACTTCTCACACAGCGTACTAGGAGCGGGAGCATTTACTAAGTTAAGAGCCTGTGGATCAGATTCAGGAATAAACAGGTAAAATGAGTTTAACTGATGAACTAATTAAAAGATGAGAATGACCTCAATGGATGGCATAGTCACAGATACATGGAGATCCTTTCCATCATTCACAGCTTCCATCATGGTGATGCAGTGTGAACTCTCAATATTTTGAGCAGGATCTTGGCCAGTGGCAAGGAATACAGCAGAGACAATATTGCTGGCATGAGCGTTAAACCCTCCAAGAGCTCCAGCAACTGCAGACCCAGCAAGGTTCTTAATCATGTTTAGTTCAACCAACGCCAGTACATTGGTCTTAAGAACCTTCTTTACCACCTCCTCTTTGATAATTGCCTCACAAACCACAGATTTGCCTCGGCCTTCGATCCAATTTACAGCAGCTGCTTTCTTGTCCGAGCAGTAATTACCTAGAGAGAGAGACACACAGAAGACAAAACTCAAACACACCATGTTAATAAAAGGATGGGATTTTTGAGTGATATTTGTGATGGTAGGGAAAAGCAACGTTGACTTGTCTTAGTCAACTTTGCATCACGTGAATTATGGGTTCACATCCCACAATTATGGGTCTACTCCAAAAAGAATTGAATTGCAACATTGCATCTAGTGCATGTGATCCAATAAATTTCTTCAATTATAATATAGAACTAACACGAATTAATCAAACAACTGACTTCAAATTTTTGAATGGAAAAGAAATAAAATCATCCCATGAATATAACAAGCTATGAGTCCCTACCATTTAGAATTGGAGAAATTTTCAGTACATTAGACAAAACTTATGGTGTCAAAAACATCAGCGCAAACATTAAACTCTGATAGGTGAAGATAATTTTCTTATCTAGCATGGAACAGAGAATATGAAATTACATCATACATAATGAATTCAAAGTGACATAATTACTGAAATAAGCATAAGAAGTCTCATGTACAGCTGAACCATTCTAAAAACTGAAACTGATAGGGTCTTCTGAAACGGAAAGTTCTGCTAAATCAAGCAATAAGAAATAGTTTTGACGACCTAATCTATTTGGTGTGTTGTTTAAGGCATCATCGAATAGGAGTGTCCTAATGTATAGTGTGTGAATACATTGGGAGAGGGATGGATCAAGTAGGATAAAGAAGCTCACCGGATATACCAATTACCTCCATGTCTGGGAAGTCTCCAAGAAGATAGTCCAACACATTTTGCACGCCCTTGGAGACCATATTCATACCCATGGCATCTCCAGTGCTGCAACTGAATCTCATATAAATGTTCCTCCCAGCCAGTGCACATTTGATATCCTGAAGCTTGGCAAATCTGCTTGATCTGCAGATGTTCATGCACGTTGAAAATACATCAGATTGTTATTAAAAAAAAGTAGGAAACAGAAGCATATAAAAGATTTTGTTTTCTATTCAATATAAAAACAACACAATTATTTACATTTCAGGAGTAATTGTAGACTATATTGGAAAACTATAACCTTCAATCTTGTTTTTTCTTGAGTTTAAATTCAATGTTCATAATGAGATGAAAGTGACTAAAAATAAAAAATGACATTTTATTAACTACAAAGAAGCAACGGATAAATCATGTCAAGAACGTAGATTGATAATCACCAAAGAAGAAACAAACAGGGAATATGGATCCCAGAATAAAATTGAGAGTTGTAACATACTTCATAACATGGGGCAAAATCAGTAACAAACTTCATAACTTGGGGTAACATCAGATAAGTTGAAGTCGTTTTCAGCAGAATGATGGGAAACAATTAATAAAAAGAAAGGATTAAGAAACTCATGTTTTAAGAACCGCAAACCAACAAAAAAGAAATCATGCCTACGATTCTCATAGATCACTATTTTGCGAATGAAGTTGAAGGAACAAAAGAAGGATTACTTGTTGAACACGAGGGAAATCGTCTCGAAATTGTTGGCCGCCTCCAAAAAGGCTTTGAGCTCCGCAGCACGCCTGGCCGACGGTAGCCTCACCGCTGGAGCTCTCGTCATACCATCCCTCAGCACGATTCCGGTAGCTCCTCCAGACTCTGCGATGGCCTTGCAACCCCTGTTGGTGCTCGCCACTAGGCACCCCTCGGTGGTGGCCATGGGCACAAAGTACCTCGTCCCATCCAGCACCAGTGGCCCGGCGATCCCCACCGGAATCTGCACGTACCCTATCGGGAGCTCGCAGCACTGTCCGAATATGGACCCGTAATCGAATCCGTCAAGAGGAAGCCCCTCAAGGCCCTTCCCTGTAGTCCGCCGCAGCGCCTCTCGCCGGATCCCGGCTGCTCTCTGACAGTCTCCCAGCTGAGACTCTAGAACGTAAGATGGTGTCTTTCCCGCGACGACGGAGGAAATGAGCTCCTCGTCGTCACGGCTGGGATCCGGCGGCATTTCCTCAAGCGGGGAGGCGGGGCAGAGGAGCGAACAAGGCGCAGGAGCCGGGGCTGAAGGAGGCTCTGCGGAGTCGGAGAGGAGAAAATCGTTCTCCTCGTCATTCGAGGATACGATGGACTGAACGAAGGCGATGCCGAAGAAGCTGAGGAGATAGATGAGGGACGAGACGAGACCGACGATGGCGACGATCTCGGAGAGACCAAGGACGTGGAGCGGGGAAGAAAGGCGGAGCTTCTCGCGCCACCGGCGCATAAGAAAGACGAGGGAGACGCCGAAGAGAGCCGCGAAGAGTAGATTCGTATAGCGAATGGGAAGGGGGAGAGCATCGGAGGCCTGCACGGGGGCGGATGGGGAGGGATTGTGAGTCTTGGTGGAGGCGGAGACGGAGCCAAGAGGAAGGCGACGACGGAGGTCCATGGTGGTCAAGAAACAAGAAAGGGTTTCGCGCGCAACGCTTCGCCCCAGCCGGAAACGAGATGCGGAAAAGGAAGGAAACTCTTCTCTTCTGCAGAGAGAGCTGATGAATCCAGCCAAGCAATTTGTAGAATTAGACCCGAGAGAGAGCATTTATTTTCGTTATGGAAAGAAAACTATTTTCGAAAATGATAGAAACAGTAGAGGTTTACGTCAAATATGTATGCAATCGTTTAATAGTTTTTTCTTTATTTTATTTTACGGGCAAATATCAAAGAAAATTTTAATTTTTTTGTAAATAAGGAAAGGGACGTTCTTCAAGCACTCTATCCCACCGGTAACTGTCTTCTAATATTCAATTTTCATTAATATCTTCTATTTATATATCCCATTTAAATCATCAATCAAGAAAATGAAGAACGTGTTGTAATAGCGAACTTATTGTAGATGAATCCAGCCAAGCATTTGTAGAATTAAGACCCAAGAGCATTTATTTTCGTTACCGAAAAAAAACTATTTTCGAAAATGACCGAAACAGTAGAAGTTAACTTGAATATCTATGAAATCACTTGATAGTTTTTTCTCATCTAAATTATCAAATTTTAACAAAGAATGTGTTATAATAGTTTATGATTTAATAACTGATATAATGTGAATATTAGATGAATAAATTGAATATTAAATTGATAAAAATATTTTTATTTCAAGATTATTGTTAATTTTACTACCATTTTAATATTATTAAACAGATTCTAATAAAATTTAAATAATTTTAATTAATTTAATAAAAATTGATATAAAAGTACTTTATATATAATATTTTCATCAATTTAAATTTAAAAATTATTTTAACATAATGTAGCAGTTAAGATTTAAGTTTACATCTATTCAATGATGTCAGAATAAATACATTTTCAATATGAAAAATATGTGAAATAATATTTTTTAAAAAGTCTTTTTAATAATTCATATAAAAAAGTACATTTTTAATTTTTATTTTTTTTCTTAAGTCTCTCTTTTTCTCTTTACAAATTCTTAATAAGTATTTTTAAATTTTTTTATTATAGATTACAACTTGATTTTTTTATTTATAGATGAAATATAAAATGTTATGGTAAACCTTAAGAACTATACAAATAAAATAAATTTAATGAAGTTTTGCAAACCTTAAGATATATAGATATTTTTATTCTATAAAATTATAATTTTATAAAAATTGTATTATTTAGAAATGCTAAATTTTGTATTCTAATTTGAATATCAAGTAATCATCTACAAAGTCAATAGCTTGAAAATTAAATGTTGATGGGTAAGAGGCTAATTGGATGGTGCACATTTATTTTTTTTTGTTTTTTTAAAGAAAAAGACAACTCAAGTGTGATTCCTACACTGAAAATGAAAGGTAATTAAGCACATCTTAACAGTACAATAATACGCATGGTTAGCATACCACAGCTCTAGTCTGGAGCTTATGATGCATCATTAGTGTCATCTCAAATAATCATCAAATAAGGAAACGAAGTAAATCTTTACAAGTATAGTGTTCCTAAAGTTTCTCTTAACGATATTCTATCGAGCACTCGATGTAACCTTAACAATAAGCTCTCTAGCATTAATCCAGACTCGGTCTAAATTAAGTACGCTTTGGTATAGATAACTTCTATAAAGAATATCATAAAGATCGTGTGTTAACTTCTAACAACTTATGAAAGTTATGCGTGACAATCTCCTATCATTGCTAGAGACATTCTAACTCTATTGCATAATAGAGACGTTCTAACCAACAATTTTAATCCAATCTAAAACAAGTACTGCTAAATACCTTCTAAAAAAAATGATAAATCCCAGTCAATCTCATGGACTCAATCCCTGGGGGTGGCCGATCCGGTCCCACGGAAGTTTCCCACCGACCACCAGGGTAAATCGGGAAGCGCATACGGCGGTCAATCCAGATGTCCAGCATCCTTTGATTTCGTTCCTCATTTGGAAGAAAATTCTTACAAATACGCCGTAGCTGGGGATCGAACCGCGAGTCCCTGGGTCACAACCCGGATGTCCTACCGTTGCACCATTGCCCCGGGGACCAGGGGCGGATGTATTAAGGGGCCCGGGGGGGGGCCATGGCCCCCCAGCCCAAGTTGAACCTTTAATGTGTTTAAATTAAACCCTTAGGGTTACTGGTTAATAGGTTTTAGGGTTAATGGGTTGTTGATCTATTGGATCCTAAACCAACCCGATAAGCCGATAAAGAAACCTAGAAATCGCGAGTCTGCCTTCGTTGGGTCCCGATCGCGCCTCCGTCTTCTTCGTGTCTTCGTCGGGCGCGGCGGCAACAACTTCAGCTTGGATTGCCGGCGATCTGCAAGGTGGCTGAGGACGCCGGTGAGTGAAGGGTGGATTGGGCAGTGCTGGTAACAGGGTCAATCGGCGGCGGCAGTGGCGTGAAGGGCAGACCGGAAGAGTCGAAGAGAAGAAGTAAATCGGGTGAGTTTCAGCCGAATAGCTTGATCTCTAGGATTTTTCGGGCTGTGATTTGAGTTCTTTTTGGGTTTTCACTTTCCAGGGCTTGGGTGGTTTGATCATCGAATCAGAGAGATTGGTGGGTGTCGATCACAAGGAAGAAGAGAAACGCCGGTAAGGCCTCAGGTACTCTGCCCAGGTGCTTGTTCTTGTCCAGTTGCTACCTTTGAGCCTTTCTCACATTTACCACCATATATTCATATATCTTTATGCAGGAATTTGTCTCATTGGTTTTTTTTCAAGGAACTGCAGATAATGTAGACTTTAATTTACTGTCTATTAGTCTATAGTCTTTATTTTTAAGAGAATGTTTGTTGGTCTGAATTACACTTCTATCTTACTGTTGTTATCTGGAGGTAAATTTTCTTCAGATTTCTGTACTTTCATGAAATGTATAGCACAAAGTAGTAATCTAATTCCATTGCATTTTATGTAATGATTATATTATGCTATGTTAGGTTTTTGTGCTAAGGATTATAAATGTTAATTTAGTTATTCTTTATTTTTTTATATAATTATTTAAGTGATTAAGTTTGTACTTAGGTCCTTGATATGTATCTTTGGGCAATTCTTTTGTTCAAATGAGTATATCATTTTCATTATATGGCCCCCCCAAATATGAAATCCTGGATCCGCCTCTGCCGGGGACTGCTAAATACCTTCTAGAACATAGTGTTGATGTTAGAAAAAGCTTAATTTAAAATATGTGCTTAATTAATTTGTGACAAGTGTATGCAATACTATAGGTCACAAAATAAGAGGAAGTCTCGACAAATCAAGCATGATTAAATGTCTAACAAGAAAAATTTTATATAGATTAAGAGTGATTGAATACCTGTCAAGAAGTCATAACAAATCAAAATTAATCAAATGTTTAACAAAATAAAGACTTAATCATTGAAAAATTTGGCTAGGTAAAGAAAATTTCATTTAAAAAAAATGATAAATCCCAGTTAGCCTCATTGACTATCTCTGGGGTGATCGATCCAGCTCCACGAAAATTTTCCACTGGCCACCAGAGTAAATCGGGAAGTGCACGCAGCGGCCAGCCTTTGATTACGCTCCCTATTTGGAGGAAAATTCCTACAAATACGCCGTAGCTAGGGATCGAACTGCAGGTGCCTAGGTGACAACTTGGGTGTAACCGTAGCACTATTGCTCCGGGGACAACAAAGTTCCATTTAAGATTCTAGAGAAGGATTCAAATATTTATAGAATAACAATTTATTCTAAGCATATCTGACGATATCGTGGAATGGATTAGGATTGACTTTAATTGAATAGCTCTGTCAAAGCTCCGCCTCTACTAGTGATCCACGTCAAGCTTTTGTATGGACAACTTCTAAAGACATGCGTTGCATCATTGTCTTCGGTACTAGCCGATGATCGACAACGATCGATCTGAGAGATAAATCCTAATAATCAAAACACGTAACAATATTTATCACAATAGATTTTCAGGAGTTTCTAATTATTACGAACAATCATATTTTTGATGTGGTTTTCGGTGGTCAATCTTTAATTGTCAATTTAGGGCAAACAACCGGAAACCCTTTCCGACATTGATGAAACATTCTTCGACAACTTCACAAGTTTCCAACAACGAATCTCAATAGCAATCCGACGGTCTAACAACAACCTGGCGCTCCAGCAACAACTGTGACACTCCGACAGCAAATCCCAAACGCGAACCCGACAATAAACTGGCAGCGATTTCGGTCTTTCGGCAACATATCCAATGCTCCGGCGGCTTCACAAGCAGTACCTGTTGAAGCGTGCCTCCGGCGGCTGGGATTGCTTCTGTCTGAGGAACGATCACGGACGGAAAATTCCTCTAGTTTCCACAAACCAAATCCTTCGGATTTTGGGTGTTCTTCCTCTTCTCCGGCAGCGTCGCTTGAAGGCTCCTCTGCTTGGACGCTCACACACACAGCGTAGGCTCTTCTTCACTTGGACGCACACACAACCACGTAGGTATGCTCTCTTCACTACACCCCCATCTGCAGCAGGGCCTTCCTCTCCCTTTAATAGGGAGAGGTTGCGATCTCTACAGAGTGCACGTAGTGCACTTCGTGGGCAAGCGTGGGGTGGTGGGTGGGCGGTTTACGGAAACTGCCAACATCTCCCACTCGTCCAAGTGAAGCCACAAAGGCAAATGGTCACAAAGACCATTAAGAGGTATCTAGTCACATAGACTAAATATAACCGGAATGCACAGTCACATAGACTGTAAGAACAACCAATTCATACATAGGAAAATGGTTCGTGCGACAGCAAGCACATTGAGCATTCATTGCTAAGAAAGTTGTTACACCTTACATAGCTGCTCATAGAGCGATCAATGCTAAGAAAGTTGTTACACCTAACTTAGCCGCTCCCCAAATAGTACATAACCATTTTCTGAATGACACACAGTCATTTGTCTGATGGCTCACAACCATCATCCAGGTGACACATAGCCGTTCTCCAGTGATACATAAATCACTCTTCTAGTGGTACATAACCATTTTCTGGACTCATTATGTCTTGCTATTTACCTAGATTAAATAATATTTATTTACATCAATATGAACATCTCTAACCCCTCAGTTTGACTATCATGTCAAGAGCATGTTCCATATCCATAATATTCACATTCATTTCCATACATAATAGAAATGGGTCGACCAGTGAATATTCTCAAATAAATGTGAATCTATTTAATCTTCCTTTTTAGCTTGAGTCCATTCATTTTAATCAGTCGCTTTCCTAGTCATGTTCCATAGACCGGCACAGACCCGGTGACCAAAGCCCGGACCAGCTCCGGCGCCGTACCTTGATCTCGGCACAGACCCGGGACAAGTTCGGTTACTTATTTCCCGGCACAGACCCGGTGACCAAAGCCCGGACCAGCTCCGGCGCCGTACCTTGATCTCGGCACAGACCCGGGACAAGTTCGGTTCTTATTTCCCGGCACAGACCCGGTGACCAAAGCCCGGACCAGCTCCGGCGCCGTACCTTGATCTCGGCACAGACCCGGGACAAGTTCGGTTCTTATTTCCCGGCACAGACCCGGTGACCAAAGCCCGGACCAGCTCCGGCGCCGTACCTTGATCTCGGCACAGACCCGGGACAAGTTCGGTTCTTATTTCCCGGCACAGACCCGGTGATCAAAGTCCGGAGTCGGTCCGGCGCCGTACCTTGATCTCGGCACAGACCCGAGACAAGTTCGGTTTCTTATTCCCGGCTCAGACCCGGTGCCTTATTTACTTCGGCACATACCCGGTACAAGTTCGGTTTCTCCATTCCCGGCACAGACCCGGTGACGTTTATGGTTTTCTTATTCCCGGCTTTCAGGCCTCTCATGGTTTTATCTGGACTTCTGGTTTCTTATAGCCCCGGCAAGGCCTGTCGCGGCACATCTAGTGCAATCTAATAGTCTCCAAAGCTTCCCGGCTTTCCGGATTTCTTAACCCGGCTCATCAACAAACGGTTCTTTCCGTGGCCGTTCCAGACTTATCCACATCATAACTCAGAGTTCCCAGTCATGGCTCGGCGCCTGGGCTTAAGATTTCCTTCTGCCTACATCGGCAAGGATTACTACGTTCTTCCTGAGAACTTACCCCTCACCAGGCCTTAATGATTCAGGTACGAGCCATCTGTACCAGTTATTATCGCATACATATTACATAACAGCAAATAGAGTTGTATTCCTTTTACTGACTCTCGTCACACATACATTACATTCCTGCAAGTAAAGTTATACTCCGGTGCATACATAATCACACATGGTTTCATGACATAGACCATAACAAAACCACACCTTTTTATTGCATAACTCAACTATTACATAAGGAGACAGTACAACCAAACACCGTATTACATAAGGAGACAGTACAACCAAAGACCATATAGGGAAAAACGGGATAAGAGAACATTCTCCCGTCGAAGAATGGAAGGGTTCAAATGGCTCTTCCTCGACGAGTGACCGTCGAGCTGCATCCCTACACAACACAATGGAAGGGATACAGCTCCATCAGCTGGAGGAGGAAGTGCAACCCCACCTCCCTGTATCCCAGCATGGCCAGGCCAAGGTCGCGATGGAGAACATCTCCAACTACGACCACGACCATGAGTTTTAACCTCACGGTCGTCGCGCCGTCAACCAACTGGCCGGTATACAGGGGACCAGCATCCAGAGCCCGAATAGAATGGCGAGGGCAATTCTGGACACTGGGTGGTAGTCGTAAAACTAAAAATCCAGGCGAGCGTCGGAAGCCGTCGCCGCTGACCCAGGCGGTGAGGAAGAGGATTCCTCCCTTAACGCATCCCGCCTCAGAGCTTCAACTGAGTCCCTGAGTTGCCGGGCATCCTGGGAGAGAGTAGCCAAGCCCAAGGTTAATCTACGGTTCCTTCTCCGAGCCGTAGACGCCTCCCTCTCTGCCTGCCGCAGTTTAACCTCGGCAGCAGCCAAGCGCCCTTCCAGCTGGGCTCTATGCTCGACCACCTCCAGGTATTTCTGCCGGAGCTCCGCCAACTCTTGGCGAGAGTCGATAGCACTGGAGGCCCAGATCCCCATCATGCGATCAGCCTCCTCTTTCTCGGCCCTCAGCATCCTTATCTCTCTCTCCATTCCGGCAGGATCCATGCTTAAGGAATACGAGAAGAAGAAAGCAAGAGAAGATGGGATTTGAACCACCTTTCGGGCCCAATATATAGCCTCGTTCGCCCGTCCTCCACCGTTAGATCGTCCTGACAACTTTATCATGCCTCGCGATCCGAGCCGCTAACGATTAGGTTACACAGGAAACTAGGCGTTGTCATAACTCCCTGCCGTTTCCCAAGGCACCTTACCCACGTCGCCTGTTGGCGTGTTCAACATGCCAAAATATTACGGAAAAGGACAACTCACATCGGCGTCCCGTACGGCGGTCTGACACAAGGATACGAGGGGATATGAGATGTGCGGACACGACAAAGATGATAAACACAGATCAAGACTTAGTTTTGCTCCAATTCCAATTTTTATTTATTAATTTTCACCTTCCTCACCTGGTTTATCCAGGGGAAGGTTTACACGGGACATGGGACCAAAAACAGAGCCGGGCTCCCTCAGCTCACGCTCCATCGCCTTCACCCGGGCCACTCCTTCGAGGAACTCGTCCCTCAACTCCCGAGTTCGGCGAAGATCCTCGATCGAACTCTGCTCGGTCGCTCGGGCTCGGTTGAGAACCACGCTCAGCTCTCTCTCCAGAACCGCTACCCGAGCCATTGCTTGGAGATGTTCCCGCTCCCGGGCAGTATTCCGGGCCTCAGCCTCGTCCAACTTTCCCTGCAGCACCAGGGCTCTGAGATGTTGGTGAGACGCGTCAAGGGCCCAAGTCCGGGCTCGCTGTTCCGCAGCCTCCTTAGCCGCTATCAGCTGTCGCATGCATCTCTCGGCAGCATCGTTGTCCATGATCTCTTATGGATGATGTAGGAATGAAGGAAGAGATGAAGAAGGCTCTCTGTTGGAAAAGTTGGGATGAGAAAACGGTATACCCTCGAGTGTATTTATAATGCGGACCCGATGGTTCGGGTACCCTTATCCGCCGCTTCAGCAACCAATGGCGTCTCGGCACGCATAGTAATTGGCTTTTAATGGAAATACAGTATACGAAGAGGCGGGAAACCTAACTTTTGCGACGATTCGTTCTCACTGCCTCGAAACTATTAATCATCGTGATTCGTGTATATTCAAGTGGGCAGGGATATGATCAATAGCGAAAAATGGTCAAAAGGAGAGCACAAATGATACCCAAAAAGATAACTAACATTAGATAGATATGATAACACAGATACTCGACCACAAAACCCACATACATACAAGCCAGAGCTCAGTCACTCTCTGGGCCAGATTCGCCGTCAGGCCTGCTGCTCGAAGAAGAAGGAAGATGAACTCCCGGTTGGGTCAAACGATTCAGTCGCCCCTCCAAGTCTCGTAGCTGGGCCAAAGTCCCTTCAAATATCCGGCCAGACAGCAGAGCTCCCTCCATCGCCCCATCCAACACTTGTTGGAGTAGTCGAACCTGGCTGCGGACATGAGGCAATCTCTCGCTCCAGCGCCCGGATGCGACGATTAGCGGCGCGAAGATCAGATGACTGCAGGAAGGCTCGCTGGCTGTCAGCCCTGCGCCCGTGCTCCAGATCCAAGATGGTCCCTTGGAGCTCAGCCGCCTTACGGGTCCAAATCTCCGCTTGGCGCTCAGCCGCCTCCTTCTCCCGGATAACCTCGGACAGGCGTTGGAGCCAAGTTGGTCATGTCCATGGCTTTCCGGAAATATTTGATGATGGATGAGAACGATAAGGAGAAAGCAACACTACTAAGCATATATATAGACCCTCAAGGATGTCCCCAGCCCTTGGATCTCATCGGGAGATGTAAAAATCCGGATTCCAAAAGTCACAAAAGCAAAAGCAGGACACGTGTCAAATATAAGAAATAAAACCATACAAGAAGGTGTTTAATGAGACAACTACAAGTAGGTAAGTTCATAAATGCTGGAGAACAATAAGTCAAGGATTCCTGTTCACTCGCCCGGCCTTCAGTCTTGACTCGGCGGAAGGGTCTCTGTGGCTCCCTTCAGAAGCTGATGGAGCTGAGGAAGAGCCGGCACTTTTAGGAATACCCTTGTCCATCTTTTCCCGAAATACAACCCATTCCTTGGCAGAGTCAAACATATCCAAGTCCAGGTCCCGGGAAATAAGGCCTAATCGGAGAAGCCGACGAAGAGACGCCATCATTCCCAGCTTGAAGGCTTGATAATCCCTCTGGTCCACAGACTTGACAAATTCTGGGGAAGAGAGATATTCCTCCTTGGCCTTCTCCACACGCTCGGCCTCCCCGGCACGGTACTCGGCTATCTCAGCCTTTACACTGGCGACTTCCGCCCGGGCATTTGTCACGTCGACCGTAAGGGCGGCTTCCCGTTTCTGGACTGTGCTCAGGAGTTGGTTGAGAAGTTCTTTCTCTCGGACAGCTTCCAACCTCTCCTTCTCCCTAGCCGCCCGGGACTCCTCTGCCTGTGACCGAGCTTCCGCTGCCTCTGAGCTGGCCGATGTAACCAGACCCTTCTGATGGATCAATTCCTTCTCAAGCTCGTGAACCCGGGCCAGATGACCCTCTGACCGTTCGAGATACAGCCGGGACTCAGCCAGTGCCTTATCCCGGGCTGCCTCGGCGGCTCGCTGCTTCTCTAAGGCTAGCTTGACCTCTGCAGCCGCTGCTTCTTCTATGCTCCCCGAGGTCTATCATGAACGGCATGGAATTCCAGGGAGAACTGAAAACATCGAGATATGAGAAGGTTGTCACAACATAAAGATGAAGACCGGAAAAGTTACCTTATTATAGGACGCCAACATGCGGGCGCTCAGCTCCATGCGTGGCAATGTAGGAATGACCTGGGTCCGATACACCTCCAGGTCGGGCACCTCCGGGAGATAAATCATCGGCAACGCCTCCTAACTCAGCCTCCCCGGCCGGACTCACAGGCCCGTCCTTGGTTCCACCTGCTCCTCCTCGGGCGTCACTGTCTTTGGTAGGTCTTCGCTTGGACCAGGAGAAGTCTCCGCAAAAGTGATCAGCCTCTTCCTGAGCGTCTTCCTCCTCTTGATCGGGGGACTATCCCCCGGAGAAATGGTAATGGTCTGACCACATGATGGGGAAGAAGCCTCCCGAAAGATGCAACCCGCCGCCGGGAGAACATGGCGGCGATTGCCCCTTTTCCTCGTCCGCGTGAGTTCCTTCAGTCAATCCCCGGGTCACCCCCGCCGGAGCGGCGACGATGTCGCACTGCTGAGGCAAGTCTAGCTGAAGGAGGAAGGTCCATGTCTTCCCCCCAGATAATGGCCGGGTCAAGCTTACCTGATCTCCCGGCCTCGGCGCCCGTCTCCTCAGGCAATCCCTCAGCCGTTACCAGCCGCTCAGCCATGGCCGGGATAGGAGACGGAATTGATTCCCCGGTGAGACCAGCAGTATCCCGGGAAACATCTCCCGTCTCGTCGGGACTGGATAGGTCATCCAATAGCCCATCCCCCCATTCTGAAAGAGGAGCATACTGGGGACCAGTGAAGCATCCATGAAAAGCTCACCTGTGAAAAGGGATGAAAAGTTAGTTAGTATAACGGAGCCGATATAAAAGAAAAAGGGCTTACGTAGTGAGGCTCCAGGAGTTGCTGGGACTTTGCTTAGCCCCGCTTGGAACAGCAGCCCTTCGTTGTCAGTAAGACGGCAAACTCGGAACTTCAATGGACCTAGTGTGGCGGTAGCTTGACGGAAAGCGGGCGATTGGCAGTACTCATCTAAGAAGGGCTCATGGGGTGGACCTTCACGCCACGCCTCTGGTTGCGAACAAGAAGGTGGTGGTCGGATGTAGAAGAAGCATTTCTTCCAACCCTTGTGGGAACTAGGCAACTCGTCCAAGAATTTATGATGTCGCCTACTTTTAAAGTTGTAAGTCCCTCGCTCACCCTCCTTACAACTGAATAAGGCCAGAAAAAGCTGGGCCCTCAAAGGAATCTTGTATGCTCGGCACACTATCACTGTCCCGCAAAAAAGGCGAAAGGCGTTGGGCGCTAGTTGCAAAGGACTGATACCGAGGTATCTAACTACGTCGTGAATAAAAGGAGATAGAGGGAAACCTAAGACAGTTCTCTATTTGACCTAAAAGCAGGTCCAGAACCCTGCAGGAGGACGATGCGCCCTGTCCCTTGAAGAAGGAAGACGAACCTCGTGGTCCGCCGGAATCTTTCCTTCCTCCCTAAGGCGAGAGATAATGGACTGGGAGCAGGTAGACTTTTGGGTTTCGTACCATACCTTGACATCAGACATGGCGGAAGATGGTTAAGGAAGCAAGAACAAGGAAGGCGAAACTTACTTGAGGAAGAAACACAGACACGCGCCGATGATGGTGAATAACCTAGCAAAGAGTCGCGTAGTAGGAGCCCGGGCTTTTAAAGGGTAGCGCAACTTCGCTATCATAAAGAGGACCGTTCGATCGCGACGGTTAGGCTTCGACGGCTACGATTAGTTGTACGGCCTCCGCTCGCCTGACTTGTGTCAGCAACGTGTCGTTGTCGGACGCGTGTCCGTCGACAGGAATGGACGAGATGAGCACATTGCCACTCACGTCATTCGCCATTAAGGAATACTGCCTGTCAGGACGAAAAGGTATGTCCCCTTTTTCGAGGCTGATATTTTGCCCAGATAATAAGTACCATATCAAGTTTCCTTGCCCGGGAAATTTTCAAAATCAGATAATGGGGTTGGAGCGTGATATTTTCGAATAACTTAATCTCTATTCACCTGGCAATCAAGAACGGGAATCAAGAAGAATAGATTAGCGACCACAGAGTTCGCTCGGGAAACCAGCTTATCGGGAGAGTCTCTCGAACAACAAGAAACACACATCTCAAACAGCACGAAAATTCAAAAAGCTTGAGCGATGGACTTTAGAATGATAATTACAGGGGTTTTCATACATCAGGACCAATCTCCCGAGGTGGTTCATCAGGAGTACAAGGAGGGTTTGTGGCTGCCGATCCCTTCAAGCCTGGATCCTTGTCGGCTGGGGCCGCCATAGAACCGGCTAGAGTATCACTTACCCCTGGAGTTTGGCTCGGAGCTGCAGGTATAGCCGAGGATGAAGTGCTTGTCCCGGCAGCCCAGATCTCTGAGAAATGAATCCTTCGTTGAAGCGGGAAGTGCTGCCCACACTTGGCGGATGTCCCAAAGCTGAGGATCCATGTTACGCTTAACCACCCCGACCTTGAATAGCCGCCGGACGGTTCCTTGCACCCCCACTTCAAATAGAAGTTTGCAGCGCCTGTTCTGGTTAGCCTCAAGCTCTAACAATTTAGCTCGTAAGCCAGCCTCCCTAGCCCGGGATTCTTCTAGATCGGCCTCGTAAGCTTGCTTCCCGGGACTGAGACTCAGCTAGCTGCTGTCGCAGCTTATGAATCTCTCCCTGCAAACCAGCCTTCTCAAAATCCAGTTGAGCTTCTGCCGCCTTTCTGTCCCGTTCTTCCATGGCTAGCCGATACTCGGCACGCAACTGAGCATCCCTAGCTTGTTGTTCGGCCGCTTTGTGCATCCTCCAAAGCTCGCTGATCAGCTGAGGATTGTCCCTGCAAAGTTAGCATGTACTCATAGAGACCCTTATGCCAGGTTTTGTAATCCTCAAATTCTCTCTCCACCCGCTGGCGAGCTTGGATAGCACGCTCATGTCTTCTTGCAATTCTGTAATCGCTTTATATGTGACGGCTGGGGCCTCGGGTGGTGGTCGCTGACCCCGAAGGATAGCCAGCTCATCCTCTTTATTAGCATAATCTTTTTCCAGCTCTAGTAAGCGTTGCCGGATCGCCTCCTTCGCTAGTCCGTCCTGACAATCCCGAGCAAAGCATGAGAGCTGAGGGTAATGGAAGAGAAGAAACAATAATTGAAGGGTGGCTTACCTTTGCATGAGATTCAAACAGACCATCGACGATATCAATCAGACCTAACTTAGGGAAGCACCTCGTGCTCATAACGTCGTAATCGATCCCTAGCAGTCTCGGGAGCGTCCACCCAGCTGACATCCCCCCTGAACCTCGTCGGATACGCTGTCGAGTTGGAGGCTCCCGGCGGTGGAAGGTCAAAAAGAATCCGGGGGCTGGCTTCGCCCAGTCTGGAGGCGAAGTATTCCGGAATATCTCCTCCTGCCCTCCTGAGGAGGGGCTCTCAGGAGGTTCTTCCTCCCTGGCTCGCTTCTTTCCCCTCGGAGAACCTTCTGGAGGAGGTGGAAGGGAAGCATCGCCGGTGGGTTGTTTTTGACCATCACCCTCCTCGGACGAGTGAATTATTAACCCCTTTGGCCGGGGGCCGACCTTGTAATGGCTGTGGCAAGGGCGCTTGAGCCCGTTGAAGTTGTGCATGCGGGACTACCGGCGGGGTTTGCTCTTCCGCTGGCCTCGCAGTGGAAGGTTGTCTCCTCGGGTACGTCCGGCAAAGTCTCCTCCCTTTGAGGAGGCAGCTGCCAACGCGGCTCAGCCTTCACAGACTGTCGAGCACTGCGTGACCTCGTCACCGGTGGTCCTTCAATCAGCTTCACCAATTCGGAAGACGTTGATTTCTGTGATTTGGTGGCCCCTGACGCCTTGCCTGACTTAGGTTTCGAGGCGCCTTTCTTCTTGACATTTACTCGTGTCGGGATCTTAAACCAAGAGTCATCAGCCGGATCCCCCTCTACTCTGAGATTGTTGGGATGCGCCAGCTCCCATTTCACGTTTTGATTAACCGAATGTCCTAGCATGACCAGGTCTGTAGGACAGCAAGGAATTAGAAACTACATCACCAAGGGAAGAATAGGTACATATCATACTTACATAAGTTATCCCCTAGAGGAACATTAGCTTGGCTTAATCCTGCACGGTACATCAACGCCTCATTGTTGACTAATTTCTCCACATCAAAATCCAGACCCTCGAGTATTTGACGGGCCTCGCGCAACGCACCATTGGTAGGCACCTCACCACTCAGACGAAACGCCGAGAGACTCCGAGCCCACCGGCTGGCCCATGGATACTCCTGGGGAGGTTTGATGTAAAAGTAACGCTCCTTCCATCCTCCTCCGCCACACGCGGGCTGCTCAGAAACTCCAAACCCGGCCTGGCGATGAAGAAGAAGATGCCGGGTTCACAGCTCCTCAGCGAATACATAGAATGGAACAGGGCCACATTAAGGGGAATATTATATAAGCGACAGACAATAATAGTCCCGCAAATGATCTGGAAGGATTCTGGGGATAACTGGGCGATATTGATGTGGTAAAAACTGGCCAGTTCATGGAAAAAGGTGGGGATTGGAAATCGCAAACCACTGAACATCTGGGAAGGAAGAAAGTGGCATACTCCCTTGGAGGCCGGCAGGGGCGATTACCAGGCGTAGGAAAACCGACAACATGATCCGACGGGATGGGGTACTGCTCCTGAAGTATTGTCAATGTCTCCTTATTGAAGTGGGACACTTGACGCTCATACCAGGGCGCTTCCGAAGACATCGCTAATGGAGAATGATGCAGAAACTCAACCGCCGCAGGCACAACGCTGTGTCGCCGGAAAAGATGACGAAGTATGAGCAATGTCAAAAAGTAACCTGTAGGGTTTATATATATACGGATGGATGGCACCACGTAGCCGTCCGATGAAGAGGTTCTATTTCCAAGGTTCGATCTACGCCTTGCTTTTGCAATAAACCTCGTTGTGAGACGGGTACTGCCACTGGCACGTGCCTGACACTGCAGGCGAGGCGTCAGGCATATGCGTCTTTTTAAATACCATCGTTTTCCGGCGCGCGAACAGCAAAAAAGATGAAGAAGGTTCGGTGAGACTGATGTCTAGTCAGTCGGCATACCTCCTTCGACTAGACTTGATGGGGAGACTTGTGATGTGGTAAGTCTTGCCGGGCCTGACGTGGCGCGATCGGTCAATAGATTGCCCAGCCTGGCCGGTTCGGGGCCCACGGTCAAGGTGGTCTTGCCCGGTCATGTGCGGCCCCAAAGGTCAACAGATTGGCTGACATGGCAAACCCTGGGGCCCATAGTCTCGTTGTTGGTACCCTCAGTTAGGGGAATCCGAAACTGAGGGGCCCGATAGATCATAACCCGGGAGCTCAGCCTGCTCACCCGGACTCAGCAGGGTTCCCTTGCTCGGCCATCCCTATACGATGCCCGGTTCACCCGGCTGTCACCGTCTATACCTTTTCCCGGAGTGTCGACTACACTGCCGAATCATCTCCCGGGAAACACACTCCCCAGTTCCTCATATTATGTCTCGGCCATCACTCCCTATCACCGGGATTGCTCGGCCACATTGAGTATCACCGTGCCCGAGCATCTCTTGCCTCCTAGACTCGCTTCCCGGGATACGCATTGGGTAACCTGCTCACTGTATCCATACTGCTTATTTGCCCGGCCATCCCTCCGAGGCGCATGGCTTGCCCGGCTACTACTAAGCATAATCAGTCCCGAGCCTAATTTACCTTCTGAATGCAATTCCCGGGAAGTACTCCGTACAATCAACCTAAACTGTGTGTATCGGCTCACTGTAGCACAACTTGTCAAGTAGCCCGGCCATTCACCCACGGTGTCTGGTTCACTCGGGCAACGCACCCCCTACTTGGTCCCGGGTAAACCCGATTGCTGTCGGTCCCAGATGCTTTCCCACTCCGATAAGTAATCCCAGCTCAAGTCCGGTTTACACTACAGACAAAAGAGCATGTGAACTGGTGTGCAGGGAACAGGTTGCGCTCATGTCCTCACGATCGTTCCCCCCGTGGCAATCATCTTCCCCTTTTTTGGCTAAACGACAGAAGCCAGGTACATCGCCACGCTGGAAGACGGTTACAGACAGGTCGCCCTTGTCCCTCAGATGCCATCCCTCTGGCGCAGGTGTCAGACAGTATCAGAGGTTGTCCCCCCGGATACCCTCAAAGCCTGCTTCGTTGGCAGGAAGAAGGTTCTCCTCACAGGTATATAAGTCCTCTCGCAGGTATGAAGAAGGCATCGCATCTTTTGCATACTCACTACTATTCTTCTTCATTCTCTACTACTATTTCCTCCACCGGAAACCTAACTTGAGCGTCGGAGTGGCCTGCCGGGACTTCCCGGCGCCAGCTAATCCGTTCGTTCTTCGGTGATCTTGCAGGTCTTCTTCTTCGTTGGGCCCCTGACGGTTGAGGTGGCATATTGTTGACCAGTGGGTTGACTGTCGTCGGTTTTTGGCCGGAACACACCTCAGAGCAAAGGTTAGTGACACAGGCTCTTGCATCTCTATGACGGTGGCTTCCTCAGGCTTCAGCATACAAAGACGATGTTAAATTCTACAAGTGTATATTTTTAAGAAACATTTGATATATAAAGTTCCATAATTAACCACTAATGGTGCAATTTAATTCACAAGAATAGATCATTTCTCGAATTTGAAATGAAATACAATTACCATTTCTAATAAAATTGTCATTCCCATTTAATTCTGCACAATTATTCTAAGATTACTTATTCTAATATATTAAACTTGTAAGATCTAAAAAGTGCTTTTTGCTGGAGGATGGAGATAAAAGAAAATAAAAGAAATTAAATAAATGACAATGTATCTTGTTTTAATAAACTAAAGCCTATTTCCCTGAAGGGATAAGTTGAAGGATGGACAGGGAATGAGAGATAATCAAAGAATGAATCTTCAATCTCTCATTTCCTTAACAACTAAGAGAGAAGATGAGTATTTAAAAAGAAAATTTTTAGGATTTATTATTTGTAACTTATCAACCCAAAATTGAACAAATAGCTAATTAACCTTTCTTGATTATATAAAATTATCCAACTCCTTTATTTACATCCATTTAAAGAGACAACTCAAATGATAATAGAGAAGAGAACGTAGAAGGATTTAATTTAATAAAAATCCTCCATTTTACTTCTGCTCAAATTGAGGGGCAAAAGACAAAAATGAATGCATGCACACTTCTAATAAACACATAGTCACATACATAAGTGAAACTACTTCTCTCCCTTGAACCTAAGCAAACTAAATAAATGAAATAGAATAATAATAATAATAATAACAATAATAATAATAAATTATCTAGTCTTCATATAATCCATTTCATTTCTTTTCTACACTCACCCCCTTATAAAATATACAGCATTTACTTGTACAAATATTTTGATCTTTGAAAATCAGTGCTTATTACTTGTGAAACATTTATTTCACATATTATAAGATCAGTATCATTAGTTTATTCTTATTTCATGCAATTCCTAGGATTTACTCCCTGTGGATTTCACTCAATACAATGCTAAAAGAATTTCGAAAAAAAATATATATATACAGACAAAGCAAGTGCAAGGTACCTTATCTACAGTCTTGTTTTGTCTGCAAACAATGTTAGCAGTTCCTATATCTCCTGCAGTAGAAAACTTGACTCCTTCCTTAGTCACTGAAATAATCACTGCCACGTTTGGAACCACAATAAATCAGCAGAAGAGCAAAGAATTACAACAGATTCAATGAAGATCTTTGCAAATCCTAAGCTGCTCAGATCTCCTATGCTTCTCAGATCTTTGCAAATCCTTGCAAATTCTCCTGAAGGCATTCGCACAATGGCTTGGTACTCAGCGTCTGGAATGCCAAGATGCTCACTATCTATGTCCATCAGCTTCATTATAAAATCAGCAATCTTGTCTTGATCTGATCAAAACCAGGAAAAAAAGAACATAAAAAAGATACTCAAACCCCACTTGCAAGAATGATATCAGAAGGAAAAGCTTCATCATTTCATCTGCTTTGAGACAAACAGTCTCAAACATTTGGAGGACACAATGTCATCATAGAAATATTCAGTAAAAATAATCACAATAGGTAGAAATTTTAAACTAAACTTTCATTGTTTTAAATGGCAGATATTCTCAAACCCTTGGAAGGCACAATGTCATCATAGAAATGTGCGGTGAAAATAATATCATAATGCAATATCAGAAGGAAACCTTTCATCTGCTTTAAGTGAAATATATCATCAGAATATGATTGTAGAAACATACAGTGAAAATAATCACAGTTGATAGCAAATTTAAGACATTTCATCTGTTTTTTAAAGGCTTGGAGGGTAAAACACAATCATAGAAAATTGAAGTGAAAATAACCACGAGAGGTAATGAGTTTAAGACTACAATTGCAAGAGTGATATGAGAAGCAGAAGCTTCATCTGCTTTAAATCACACATTTCTCAATACTTGAAAACAACTTAATTATATAAATATGTAATGGAAATAATCATCCTCTATAATTCTGTTTCGACGGGTGAAAGGTGATAAATTTAACGGTCCAGTTGAATCCAGTTCACAGTTCGAGCCATTCGAACAGCCAATCTAATTCAACACAGTGATCGAACCATGGATCTGTTTTTGGCAGAAAGCCACAACCTTTGCTATAAATCACTATGTGAGACTGAATAAAACTTTAAAGACTCGGTATCTATTTGATGGTGAAATGTGGAAGTTCAATTGACATATCGACTAAATTATAACCCTGTTCTTTCGCTGGCGATTAAATAGATTCATTGGTATCTTATTTGCAAACGTTTTCTGGTTCAGGTTTCCTGCAGTGACATGTTCGGCGTACCTTCTCCAAAGACGTACACTTGAGTAGTGGTGGTGTGATGTAGCTCTCGGTTCAGAGCACTTGACCGCCACATATTGTTGTGGTAGCGTGGAGGTCGCAATCAGTGTTTATCATATCTTCCACCGGTGATGACTTTTAGCCCTATGTTAGATAACGTATGCGACGATATATTCTGAGGAGGTTGTTAGCCTATATGTGTAACATTATTACACTCTGATGATATTGGCTCAAGTAGTTCACTTTTTAGTTAATTTATATCATTGATACAGATATACATGTTGATACCCACAGGATTATGATATTTACTCATGCTGAGATTATATTGTTGATGATTTATATATCTCTTGATTATAATAAGAATTGAGAAGTTATCATAATCGAAGATAATAAATGATAATTAAGTTGATATGCTAAATTCATATATGAAAATATTACATGATTCTCAATAAAGATAACTAAAGCTATTGATACATATATATTATGTATAAAAGGAGAATTCTAAGAAAAATTTAAAGTTGAAATAAGAAATTATGATCTACTGTATTTCTTTGGCTTCTTAAATAAGATTAAATTTATGCACATTTTTTTTTGATTACCCACTTTGCCATTGGCTAACTGTCTGCATTCTTTGGCCTCCAGTTTTGTAGGCGCAGACTTGATACTATATTTAGTTCATTTTTCCTTAGAGTTGTTTAGAGATCTTGATGTGCTGATTTTGGTTTGTTTTACCTTAGTTTTGTGGCATTTAAATTTTGTACATATGTCGTTTTATATGTACATGTGGTTGTCCATGAAACATAATAAATATATATTTATGAACTTTTTTGTTTATTCTGTTTATAAAGTATAGATGGTTCTTTTATTGGTTCTTTTATTATATTATAACTGACTGAGATACCTCCCGGTGTGCGGGAATGACACTTCTGGGGCGTGATAGAGGGGTAGACGACCGTAGATGCTTCCAAGCGATCGGTATAAATGGAATCCTGCTATACAGAAAAGTCTGGTCAAGGAAGAAAATCGACCTAACACCAAGCGACCAGGGGAACCTAGTTGATTGGGATCACAAATAATATTTATTACTAGATAAATTTTGTTATCATGTCAGCAGACTCCTAGGCGACCGAGGATGGTCCAGTCGACCGAGAGGTAACATATCAGCATCTGAAGAATGCCTATAACAAGAGTCATGAGGCAGAGTTTTCAATTATCTCATTCTCAACATGCTCATGCTCACATTTGGTGTTATTCGAAGGCTACGCGTTTCAACTTTGTACTTCATTCTCCATATACGGCAACATAAGCATAATATTATCATTTCTTAATTATTGTACATTCTTGTAGTATTGTATTTTACTTTTATATTCTTTTTAAGGTTTCTTCAATTCTAGAATCTTTCTATAAAGGAATTAATCGAAATAAAAATTAATTTATTTATGTTGTGCGCCCTTATAATTGTTGCAGGTTTTATCAGTTAACTTAGAAAATATTATTGCTATTAGAATACTTAATTTAATTATTTATTTTTATTCTATTGCATTACTCTGTCAATATTTTTAAAGTTATTTTTCTTCCTTTAAAGCTAGTAAAATTCATAATGCTATTAATCTCCTCTAGCGTCAAATTCAATCCTACATCCATCTCATCTTTGAACCAACTAATCCTGGAGATGATTGATTCGGTCCCACAGAAGTTTTCCACCAGTCACAAGGGTAAAATGGGAGGCGCTCGTAGTGGTCTATCCAGACGATCCACTTTCTCAGGCTCACTATCCACTGAAGGGAATCTCCTGTAGTGTGCTGCAGTAGAGTCTCGACTCCAAGATGCCTACGATCTACACTGGAGGTCTAACCATTGCATCCAATTCCCAATCATAATAGTCCAAAATCAATTTTAATTTCCAACAACTACTACATCCTTTGCAAGCATGGTGCAGACATAACAGTAGTTTTTAGTTGCTATACCTACTTATTATATTGTTTTTAAATGTTTATATTTTTACAACAGAGTTTTTATGACCTTTTCTAATGTAGTTATTGATGGCAAGCCAAAAGAATCAATCCGTGAGCACGATGCTCAACTGTCTAGCATTGGATGACACCTTTCCAGAGGTTGGTGTTCTCCATTGTTCTTCCACAACCTTGTGACGAGATGCATGTTGAGATTTTCATTTTTATTGTGTCAGGTGGATTTAAGGAGTTTAATTTGATTGAGTGATTAGGGGAAGGGAAGAAACCAACTACCATAATCAGGGATGTTAGATCTGTTAGATCCGATGGAATCCATATATATCTCTACAACGATACGATATTATCCACTTTGGGCCCATGCTCTCATGGTTTTGTTTTTGGATTTTTATCTAAAAGGCCTCGTACCAATGAGATATTTTCCATCTTTTAACCCGATGATCTTTTTCATGTATTTTCAATGTGGAACTTTGATTGTATCCCAATAATCTACCTCTCAAATAAAGGACCATTGGGAGCTCCTCCTTAACGGTCCTAGCGGATCCCTTATTGGTATGAGTCCCAATGGATCTGCCCCCTTAACGGTCCCAACGGACTCCTTATTGGTACGGGTCCCAACAGACTCGCCCCATTAATGATCCCAACGGACCCCTTAATAGGAGTCTCTACTACATGAACTTGGCTCTGATACCACTATTATATCCAATGGAATCCATATATATCTCTACAACGGTATGATATTGTCCATTTTGGGCCCCTATCACAACCCAGAGACCTCCATCCCTATATGGAAGTTAGCTTTCTTGCTCAGACAATATTCATTCCTACATCAAAATACATAAATAGTACCCAACAAGGGTATACAGGCTATACGAACATAAATATGCAATACTTTATTCAATATGGTAGACAATGTTCGACCCTAAAATCTAACTCAATCTTACCATGACATGACTGACAACTGACCTCATGTAGATAATGAAATGAATAATGCTGAAATAACAAAATTATATAAGTAGTCAACTATGCAAATAAAGCAAACTTAATGGACTTTGTAGAAATCGTCTCCATAACTATCGCCGAGTATCTCTGAACAATCGTCTAATTTTATTGTTCAAACTTCAAAAATTACCTCAAGTCTACGAATCTGGAGGTCAAAAGAAAATGAAAAGTGAGCACAAAGTGCAAAGTGGAGATATAAAAGACGTACATGAAAATATTATTAAAAAGGGCAACACCATCAATTCTCATTTATCTTTTCCATGTCATTCGTCTTTTATTTTCTTTTTAATTAATATCCTTAGTTCCCATATTATTGTCTTATTTTATTCGACCCCTCAATATGATTTTTTTGGGTAGGTAAACGACATACAATCTACTCATCTAGAATATGTCGTTTAGAAAAAGGGGAATGACCTACATTCCACTTAATACAAATACATCATGTATAAATGAAACAATATCAAAGTGAGTGGCCTGCAACCCACTTGAAAAAAGATGTATTGTATAACCGAGTGAACGACCTGCAATCCACTCATAACGAAATTGCATCGTAAGTATGCGTCTATACATACATAGCTCGGGTGAATGACCTGTAATTCACTCAAAAGAGATGTATCGTATATGCAAGGAGTGAACGACCCGCAATCCACCCAATACGAAATACATTATGTGAATGCATATATACAAACACATATATAGAGTGAACGACCCGCAGTTCACCTGAAAAATATCTCACATAACAAAATAGGATGAATGACCTACAATCCACCCTATGAGAAAAATTTTATCTCAATTTGATCGACATTTATGCACGCGCAGAAAGACACGAAAATTCCTTTCAAGTTGCGGAGCAAAGCGCTCTATATGTATAGAGAATTATTTCATTCTTTATTAACTTGGTTGAAAAGTTATATCTCCTAACAAGCATTGAGCCGAAGCTCTCTCGTATGATTATATGACTTGCTTCAGTTATAAAAATTTAATAAATAAAATTCATTTTTGATCATCTATTCTTTATTGCCTCATAATAATTCAGGTTATTTTTTTTTCTAAGTTTCATGATCAACTTTTGAACAACCAACAATAGATCATATATGAAAAAGACAAGCAAGTATGAATGATGAAATCAAATCATAAAGGTATATATATAGAAACATACAACATATTATTATCTTTTCACAGAATGAAATTATTGATATTTATTATCATGAAAAGAAAACTTAAGTTGATTTATAATAGGAAGTCGCATGTGAAATAACATCTTAGACCAAACAAGAATGATATTTTCACAGTTTGTAATTCGAATAAGATCAACAGCAGTGATCCGACAGGGGTATTCAGCACTGACATGGAATCCAGGTATAAGGAAAATAGAGTAGCTGTGCAGATCAAAAGTTGTATCTTGGGTTTAGCTGAATCCCGACCTCTTGACTCGGTTTCGGCATCACGCGCCGACCTCATGGTTCAGTCTTATCATCATAGACCGACCTCCTGACTCGATCTCGGCATCACACACCGACCTCATGGTTCAGTCTTATTATCATAGGCTGACCTCCTGATTCGGTCTCGGCATCACACGCCGCCCTCATGATTCAGTCTTATCATCATAGGTCGACCTCCTGATTCGGTCTCGACATCACACACCAACCTCATGGTTCAAGCTTATCATCATAGGCCAACCTCCTGACTCAGTCTCGGCATCACACGCCGACCTCATGGTTCAGTCTTATCATCATAGGCCGACCTCCTAACTCTGTCTCAGTATCATATGCCATCTGATGACTTGGTCTCGGCACTCCTCTAGCATTAGGCACCAACCTCAGGGCTCGATCTTGGCATGACTCTTGCAATCCATATTAATTTCTTGCACATCATATTTATTAGAAGACATGGTCATTCCGATTAATCCAAAGAACACAGGACCAATTCATCCGAGAAGGTAGGAATGCTTCCTTAAATATATATAAACGGAAACAGGATCTCTTCAAACGGAACAAATACGCTAGAATATTTCTCTAACGGTTGCTGATATTTCGGAATGAAAAATAACTACTATAAAAGGTAGCCCATACTCATGGGCACAGGTATGTACACATATATGCACTAATTTTCTCAAGCCACATTATTCTCTTCTCATGCCGAATTCTAACTTGAGCGTCGGAGTGGCTTGCCGGGATTCAACCCCAGCGCCAATCTAACCCTCCTTGGAGTTGTTTTGCAGGCCACTTCTTCCCTTTCTGCAGCTTATTCCTGAAGCGTGCACGTCAGTGATTTCTGATCCAGCGTCTGCGCCATCCACGGTGTATCGATCGAAACAAATTGGCGTCGTCTGTGGGAACCTAAACCAAGACACTACGATGGTGAACATTTGAGAAATAGGCGGCGAGCATGATTTTGCTGAAAAGAGTTATGACGATAAGATGATGGTCACCCCTGAGAAGATTAACGAATTAGTCTCACAGACCATGATGAAGGTACTACAACAACACTCATTAATACCACCTTCAAGAATTCTGGCACCCCCACCGGAAGACCTCTCTCATCATCAAAGATGGCCCCTATCGAGGGAGGAGAATGCATCCCTATTGAATTCTCTTCGCAAGAAGCATACCCTCCTGGAAAAGGACTCGCATGAATCCAGAGTCGACCTATGTCGACCCAATTATAAGAGCAAGACAATCATGGAAGATGAGGTAAACCTATCCGGTATGTCTTTTTCTAAAAAAATATTGGAGTAGGGACTGCCTCGGCACTTTCGACAGCCCCAGCTAGGAGAATACACCGGGTCTTCAGACCCAGAAGATCACTTATGTCATTTCGAGAATGCTGCTTTGCTGCACCAGTATCCTGACGGCGTCAAGTGTCGAGTCTTCTTAACAACCTTGGCGGGTTCTGCACAAAGATGGTTTAGCCGTCTCCCTCCTTCTTCTATACATTCCTTTGCTAACCTCTGGACTGCCTTCCAACATCAGTTTGCCAGTAGCAAAAGGTATCAGAAAACACATTTGAGTCTATTCACCATAAAGGAGAAGCTAAGGGAAACTCTCCGGGAGTACATTCAGAGATTTGACAGGGTTGTTTGGGATGTTCCTTCTACGCCCACAGAGGTATTGACTAGTGCTTTCTCTCAAGGACGGATGGAGGGAGAGTTCTTCTGATCATTAGTAAAGAAACCACTTGCCAACTATGCCAAATTATTAGAGAGAGCTGAGAAATATATACATTTGGAGGAAACCCAACTTGCTCGGCAATGGGACAGCTCAGCTAGCTATAAATCAGAAAGAAAGACTTCTCCACCTGTGCATCGCAAAGGAATGCCATGAAAAGAAAAGCATACTGTGCATTCCGTCTCTTCTCTTTCTATCCCTGGAGGGATACCACATCAAAACGTCCCGAAGGAACAGGTTCACTTTTGCACTTATCATCAGTCCTTTACTCATCACACTAATGAATGCAGGCACTTGACGTAAGAGATAGAGAAAATAATAAAGGAGAAACATCAAGGAAAGAGAGATCTATCTCCCTTATCAGGACATGTTCCTCACAAATATCATAAGCCGGAGATGCAGAGAAGTCGTTTAGAAGGAGTACAAAGAAGCCCTATACACAGCCAAGATGCCAGAAGTTCAAGAAGACGTGCCCCCAAGCCACCTCAAGACATCATACGAGGCAAAGAAGGGAACCAGAATGCACTAATCGGACTCGGCCTGAGAACCCTCATCATCGGCGAGTCATAAATATGATCTCGAGAGAACCTACTGATGGAGATTCTAATCGTGCCAGAAAAACTCATGGGAGAAGACTGGAAAATTATCGTAGCAGTACCAACAGAAGAAAGATGGAAGGGCCTATCATCAACTTCGGACCGCAAGATCTGGAAGGAGTCTCCACATGTAACATCCCCCTCTTTCTTATGCTAATAGTGAGACGTTACGTACTTTAACTTTAATAACATAACACAATTTAAAACATTCTTTTCTGTTTAACAAGCGGAAGCAAAGAAATAAATAATAATTCTTGGACATCAAATAAACATTTATTTAATTCTTAATCCTTGATCTTATTCCGCGGTTCCGCCGACACCACACATCAAACACTTTTCCAGCTGCCTCCTCTTTCCTAAAACTTTTCCTTTTATTTATCTGCAGTATGAGGAAATGCAAACTATAAGCAACGCTTAGTAAGTACATCATCTAACTCACAAAAACCATAGAAAGCTTCGTAATAACATATGCTATATGAAAGAAAATGCTGGTAAATGATATGGGGAAACTTATACTATATATAAGTGAAAATAGATAAACATCCTTCTTTGGGCCCAGCGAGGTATCAATGCAGACATCTCTTATATAGGCGAACCTTGTGCCTTGAATTCCTTTTCTTATGGGCGAACCTTGTGCCCGGATGGGCGAACCTTGTGCCCTAGATTCCTTTCCTTGTGGGCGAACCTTGTGCCCGGAATCCTTTATGCCTTGCATTTCTTATGGGCGAACCTTGTGCCCGATACCCGCCTCTTAAAAGTAAAATACCTTTCTCATACTTCTTATATCATGCAATTCTACCATTTACGTATGCTTTAACAAAATCATGCATATATACTTTAACAAGATCATGCTTATGGAAAAACACAGGAAACAATTTATACATGCTATGTAAAAGAACTTTATGCATGCTTTTAATAAAATCATACTATAGAAAGAGCAAAGAAAATAACGGAACAACTCATACTGCAGGTGAGAAATGTACTTACCTTATTGATGAATCGTCACAATACGAGCCTCTAAATACTACTAGATCCACGAGTCAAATTCCTGTAACAAAACATCCTCTAAATAACATATCCTAAAATAACCCCAAATGAATATTATATCTTATCTGAATTTAACCTAATCAATTAATTAGTTAAACCCCATCAACCTTTCCAATTGGATACATCTTTGATTAATCAAATACTAACTATTAAACTAACCACTTAATTAAGTAATCGATCAACGATTAACTAATTAACTAATTAATTATTAACTTACTATTCGTATCATATTAATAATCTAACTAAACTAGTTTAATCAACAAACTTTAATTAATCAAACTACTTTAATTAATTAAACTTACCTTAATTAATTAATCTAATTAATTAATAATTCGTGGCTTTACTGCGCTTGTCTTCTCCACGAACAGGGCAGCGCGGCGTGGAACAGAGGCGGCGATCGGATGGCGTCTGAAGACGGCGCTGGCGTCGGACGAGCTGGCGCAGTCGTAGGTGAGCGGCGGTGGCCGGCTCACGGCGGTCTTGAGCTTCGTCGGTGTGCCGAAACAGAGGAGGTGGCACAGGTGGCGGCGCTGGTATGTGGCGAAGGTTGGCAGCGTCTTCACGGTGGCGTCGGGCGGAGGAGGCGACGACATCGGCCTGTGCAGCGGCGATCCCACGCGGAGGCAGCGGAACAGAGGATTCGGCTCAGCTGTGGAAGGATCGTAGGAAAACAGCGGCAGCGGCGGCGTCGCTGGTCTGCGGGGATGGCGTCGAGGCTGCAGCACGGCTGGCGGGCTAGGGTTCCTTTTAAAGCCTCTTCCGTTCCGAACTTTTCGCCGACGGACGCGGCGGCGCACGAAGAAGTCGCGGAACAGAAAGCGAGCGCGGTCGCGATCGCGAGTCGCGCGGGGGAGGAGAAACAGTGCACGGCTTTATTTTGAGGAGTGCACAGTAATTTTACCCGATTAAATCTAAACTACCGCATTTTTATCGGCTAAACCCAATTAAAACTTATGATTTATTAAAACAATTGAATATGTTACTGTAGCGAACTGGGTCTGACTTTGGTTCGCTTGGTTTACTCATCAAACGACCTCTAATTTGACTCAAACTAATTTTGTTGGATTCGTCTTCGCAAGATGAATCTTGTCGTCTAGTTTATTTTGTCAAAACCTTTTTCCGTAGAAACCAAACTAACTTGGTTCAGTTTGGTTCAATCTTGGTTTGCTTGGTTCGGTGATTAATTGACCTCCGATTTAGTTAAAACCAGTCTTGTTGGATTCGTCTCCGCAAGATGAATTTTCCTTTCTATTTTATTTTATTTTAATCAAACTCCCTTCTATTATTTAACTAAAGGACCTTTATTATAATTTTAAATCTAATTAAAAATCCTAAAAATAGGGACAAATAATATGGGTGTTACACCACACTCCACGATGACGCTTTAGTCATTCGAGCTGTGATAGCCAACTATGAAGTAGCTCGGATTTTCATTGAAATAGGTAGTTCTGTCAACATACTATATCAGGAAGCATTTAGTCAGATGCAGATAGAAAAATCTGACCTCAAATCTATGTCTACTGCTCTATTTGGATTTACTGGACATGAGGTACTGCCATTGGGATAGGTCAGCCTACCTCTTTCCCTAGGACAGAAGCCTTTAATTCGAACAAGAAATGTTGTTTTCACAATAGTAGATGCTCCTTCCTCATACAATGTTATCCTCGGAAGACCTGCACTCAGTGCCTTCCAAGCCATCGTCTCCACTTTCCATCAAAAGATAAAATTTCCAGTAGGCAACTAGGTCAGCACGATTGGAGGAGATCAAGACATTTCTCGGAGATGTTACACGGCCATGGTGCGTACGGATGTTAAAAAGTTAAAGAGAACTCCTCAAGAAGAAGTACACTCCCAGTAAGAGGGTCCCATTATTCCACCACCTCGTGCACAAGAGAAGGAAAAAATACAAATTGTGTCCGAGTTGCCCGATAGAGTTTCCCAGATATCCGCCAACCTATCACCTGAATTAAAAACTGAACTGGTAACTTGTCTCATTCAAAATAACGATGTGTTTACATGGGCACCTCAAGAAGTCACAGGAATAGCTCCTAAACTCATGGAACATCACCTTAATATTTTTCTGATGTCCGACCTGTTATGCAAAAGAAGAGACATTTTGAACCTGAATAAGATAAAGTTATACAGGAGGAGGTTGCCAAACTTCTAGAGGCTGGACACATCAGAGAGGTTTAATTTCCTACCTGGTTGGCTAATGTCATACCGGTTCCAAAAGCAGGAGAAAAGTGGCGTGTCTGTATCGATTTTCGAGACCTTAATAAAGTTTGTCCCAAAGATTATTTTCCTCTACCACGCATAGATCAACTGGTAGATTCAACTTCAAGGCATGAGTATATTTGCATACTGGATGCTTATCAGGGATATCATCAGATCTCATTAGCTCGGGAGGATCAAGAGAAGGTTAGTTTTATCACCTCAGGAGGAACTTTCTGTTATACAGTTATGTCTTTTGGTCTAAAGAATGCAGGAGCTACGTATCAAAGACTCATGGATAAAGTATTCAAACATCAGATAGGTCGTAATATAGAAGTATATGTGGATGACATTTTGATCAAGCTAGTCCGAGCTGAAACCCTGGTTGGAGACATTAATGAAACATGTAGTACCCTCCGAAGGTATAACCTCAAACTAAATCCCAATAAATGCTTATTTGGTGTTAAAAATGGCAGATTTCTGGGATACATCATCACCGAGAGGGGTATAGAAGCCAATCCGAAAAAAGTACAAGCCTTGCAGAATGTGGCCTCACCTCGGAATATCAGGAAAGTTCAGAAGCTGGTAGGTCGGATCGCTGCGTTATCACGATTCATATCGCAATCAGCCACCAAAAGTCTACCCTTTTTTAAGATATTGCACAAAGCTGCCAAATTCTCTTGGGACGAAAAGTGTGAGCAAGCCTTTCATGATTGAAAGACCTACTTGGCTACCTTAACAGTTCTGGCAAAACCGATCTCTGGAGAAGCCCTATGGTTATATCTATCTTCCTCGGAATATGTTGTGAGCTCGATTTTGGTCAAGCAAGAAGGGAACATTCAGAAACCTATCTATTACTTCAGTCATCTTCTAAAGGATGTGGAGATGAGATATACTGCGTTAGAAAAATTAGCTATGGCTCTGGTTTTGACAGTACGCAGGCTGCGCCCTTACTTTCTTTCTAATTCTATGACAGTATTGACTAATAGTGCCCTGAGCCGAATATTAACTAACCCTGAAGTTTCAGGACAATTGATTAAATGGACTACCAAGCTCGGAGAATATGACATACAATATTAGCCGAGGACAACTATCAAGGTACAAGCTTTAGCAGACTTCCTAACTGAAACTCTTGGTATAGTACCTATGAATCTGAGGTATGGAAAGTGTTCGTTGATGGGGCATCTACTAAGAAAGGAAGTGGAATTGGAATTCTATTGTGCTCTCCTAAAGGAGACTCACTATCGGTAGCCATAAAATTACATTTCAGAGCTTCTAACAACGAGGCTGAGTACGAGGCATTACTAGTAGGACTGCAGGCAGCTCGGCATGTTGGAGCAACTCAAGTAGTGATTTGTACAGATTCTCAACTTGTTGCTCAACAAATAGAAGGAACCTTCGAGATCCAGAATGATAAGCTACAAAGGTATGCTGAAGCCTTTAATAAACTAAAGTCTTCTTTCTAGGATATTGCTATTCAGAAGATACCTTCGACTGATAACCAGAAGGTAGATGAGTTAGCTTGCGTAGCTAGCAGTTTAACTAATTGGGAGCAAAAGAAGTCGGTGGTACATGACCAGTTGATAGTGTTAGATTTGAGAGGTGTCCTAAGGCAATCGCCTTACGGTTATACTATTTATTGGATAAATAGTAATTCACTATTTGAGTGCACATTCCATATGTGTTTGATTGGATCTTAAACTCAAATACTGAATGTCCGCAATATGATTCATAGCGTGAGAGAATTTGTGATTGGATCACAACTAGTGAGCATCTCTACACGTGTAATTATAAATGTATTGGAATTATCCCTAGTCGAGGATTGATGAGCACGGACGTCATCGATCCTGTCGAGACTAGCACGTTTTGAACTCCTTGGTTAGCCAAGCAGCTAATCTCACTGCTGTCAACATTAGATGTTGAGAGTTAAACGTGGATGCTGGTTAAAGGTAACCAGTTCATTGGAGTGACCTGTCTATGGTTAGAGTGACCTGTCTTGAGACTTCATATGGTTATATATATATATGTCAATGAAGATCTCAATGCAGCTTAAGTGCGAGTTTCCTTTGACTTGCGGTATTCAAGTCACCTTGGTCATGGAGGCTTATACTTTGACATCTTAAGTAAACATCTCCGAGGAGGTGTGGACCCGAGATGATTGGGTATAAGTCGAAGTGTCCGAAGGTGTTTGAATAGCCCACAGAGGATTCACCGCTCTTTAGAAAAGGAGACGTATACCTTGCGGCCGCTTGTCAAGATTGTTACTAAAAGTCTTTGGCCAAAGCATTACATGTTAAGAGTACAAGACTCTTGGACACATGTACAAGTAACTTGAATCCACAGGACAAGAAAGCAGCTTGTGCTAGGTATGACGTAGTCAGCTTAGTGAGGACCGACACATAGACCATGTCCTGAACCAAGCGGGTATAAGACGGTGAAAGGAACGAGGCACGTTTAACTAGAGCTGCTGAAGGGTTTAGAAGACGTTCTGGAATCAATCGTTGATTTTCGATCAATTGGAGATCATCATATACTATTAGGTGTCACTCATGATCATTCCATAATTAATGATTAATTACGGACGACCAACATAACCGGAAACCTATTGGGTCACACGCACAACAAGTTCTCCGAAGGACTTAAAACGAGTTTGAGAATTGGATTCTCAGAACGAGAGAGATAAAATCTGGATAGTCCAGATAATGGACAAAATGATGGAACTCGTCTTACGAAGACCAAACGAACGAAACTAATTTCGTTAAAATCAGAGACCGTTTGGTTACTGAATTAAATGATTTGATTTTGAATCAAATTGAACCAACTTGGTTTGGTTCACGAATGGAAGAGATTTTGGCAAAACGGATATGATGAGGAGATTCGTCTTGCGAAGATGAAACAAACAAAACTGGTTTGAGTTAAATCAGAGTTTGTTTGGTTAGTGAACCAAGCGAACCAAGTTAGAATCTGATTTGCTACAGTGCATTAGCTGAACCCGGTTCAGCTGGATTAGTTCTGGTTTAGTTCAAATCCGGTTCAATAAAAGCCCGGTTCAGCAGCAACCTAAAGTAGCTATATGAGCATCGCGATTAAGGGGTTTTAGGGATTCCTGTTCATCTCCTTCCCACCGCCGGCTTCTCTTCTCCACCGCGCCTCATCTGCTTCCGTGTGGCTGCCCCAAGACCATATGGCAGCCGATTGCGCCGAAGAAGGGAGAAGCCAAGGAGAACCCTAATCTTCCCTTCCCCTATTCTCCTCTCTGCTAGCTGCGGGCCGCACCAACTACAGAGGAAGAGGCGCGATCCCTCCTCTATTTGCCGACCGCCGAAGAGCCGAGCTGGACGCGTGTGGGTGACGAGAAGAAGAAGTTGGAAACTAGTTCCCCTCTTTCTCTTCTTCTTTTCTGTTCGAGACATGTCGCTGTGTCACCGCATCTGCTGGCCTCTTTTTTTATTTTTTTTTTTTGAGGATGGACACCGGAGGAACCTGTTTTGTGCTGGTGTTGCTCTTGGATCATCTTGCAGGCCACCGAAGGAACAGAGAGGGATCTTTGATTTTGTGTTGCCATTGGAGAACACAAGTAGCTACCTCCCTTCTTCCTTCCCGCGAGCAAAACGCAGCAGAGGAGGTGCTGTTTTGATTGTCGATAGATGAAAACCAATGTTCTGTTGTGAGGTGCTGCTGTGAGGAGCTGTTGTGAGGTGCTGCTGTGATGAGCTACCGTGAGGTTTATTTCCTCTCCACCTTGCTGCTGTGAGGAGCTGTTGTGAGGTGCTGCTGTGATGAGCTACCGTGAGGTTTATTTCCTCTCCACCTTGCTGCTGTGAGGAGTTGCCAGGACCATCTCTTCTCCATGTTGTTGCCGAAGGAGAAAGCTTATTCTTGTTCGGCTATGTAACGAATCTTGTTCGCGGAAACTTGCAAAGTTTCCGGAGAACTATTCCATCATTACCGGAATATGATTTTCGGTTGTTTATCCTAAATTGGCGATCAATAGTTGATTACCAAAAGCTACATCGAGAATACGATTCTCGATGATAGTTGAAAAGCCCCGAAACAATCGCGCGATACACGTTGTTGCATGATTTCCGGAACAAGGCTTCTCTCGATTCGATCGTCATCGATCATCGGCTAGTACCGAAGACGATGACACGACTTGTGGCTTACGAAGCCGTCCAGACGGGAGCTTAGCGTGGATCACCAGTAGAGGCGGGACTCGGACGAGGATCACTCGATTGATTCAACACGGCTCAATATCGTCATCGCGAGGTACATGTTTAGAATAATTTCTTATTCTGTAAATTTTATTTGTGCACGTAGAATAATTGTTATTCAGAAAAATTTTAATTTTCTGTCATGCTTGTATGATATTCTTTCCTTCTATGCATGCGTGTGTTATTTAATAATTACTGTTAATTATTATTTTATTTCCGCTGCACACGTTTACGAAACGTGTAGACACGCGCATTGCACCTGGACGATCCCAACATATAACCCACATTGATCAAGTCACTGAAGCAAATGAAAATGCCGATTGGAGGATTCCCATTATTGATTTTCTTAAAGATCAGAGCTTGCCTATTGAGCCTGAGCAAACCAAAATTGTTAGGAAGCGTGCAGCTCAGTTTACTCTAATTGTAGATGTTCTGTATAAAAGAGCTTTCTCTAGACCTCTGCTCAAATGTCTGAGGTCTAATGAAGTTGAGTATGTCATGCAGGAGATTCACCAAGGTATATGTGGAAATCATATAGGGGGAAGAACTTTGGCGCAGAAGGTAATATTGGCTGGATACTTCTGGCCTACTTTGCAGAGGGATACAACCCGGATGACTAGAACTTGTCTCAACTGTCAGAGACATCAGAATCTCCCCCATCGGCCTACAGAGCTATTAAAAACTGCCACTGTCTCTTGCCCTTTTGATCAGTGAGGGATGGATATTATAGAATCTTTCCCAATTGGGTCTGATTAAAAGAAATTCTTATTAGTAGCTGTGGATTATTTTTCTAAATGGGTGGAAGCTGAACCCTTAGTCAGGATCAAGGAGGATGTTGTTTTAAAATTTTTATGGAAGAACATTATTTGCCGATATGGAATTCCTAGCAGGTTAGTATCTGATAATGGACGACAGTTTCACGGACGCAGACTACAAGATTGGTGCAAAGAGCTCGAAATTGTTCAGGCCTTTACCTTCGTGGCATATCCACAAAGCAATGGACAAGCATAAGTAGTAAACAGAGAGCTTGTCATAGGCCTTAAAATAAAGCTGGATCAAGTACAGGAAAACTGGGTGGACGAATTACCTGGTATTCTGTGGGCTTATCGAACTACTCTAAGAGACAGTATTCAGATGACCCTTTTCCATCTGGTTTATGGAGGAGAAGCAGTAATACCTGTGGAGGTTGGAGTAGAATCAAGCTGAGTCCTTGCTTATGGAAGCGATAATAACGATAAAAGACGCACGGAGTTGGATCTCATTACTGAAATCCGGGAGCTTGTAGCTATCAGATTGGCAGCTTATCGGAGGAAGATGTGTCAGCCTTACAACAAGAAAGTTATACCTCGCTCTTTTCATGTCGGGGACTTCATCTGGAAGAAGATCAAGCCAGTAGGTGATGTTGAAAAGCTAGAACCTCAATGGGAATGGCCTTATAAAATTACTTGGTGACTCGCCAGTGGATCTTATTACCTGGAGGATGCCAATGGAAAAGACCTCGACAGACCTTGTAATGACATTCATCTTCGTCCTTATCGCATTTAAACTTGTGAAAATTTGTTTACCATTTTCATTATTATAAAGACATTTGATGACCGCTTTATTGCTTAATATAAGATATTTCTTTGTGTTTCTAACCCGAGCTCCAAGCTGCTCGATGACTTTGCCTTACGACAAGCTGGCACTCCGAGCTGCTCGATGACTTTGTCTTACGATGGGCTGGCGCTCCGAGCTCCGAGCTACTCGATGACTTTGCCATACGATAGGCTGACGCTCTGAGCTCCGAGCTCGATGACTTCGCATTACTATAGGTCGGGGCTCCAATTCTTGCACTAGGAGATCTTGACCTACAACGGATAGCCAACTTAATACATTCTGGTACGCTTTGAACACACATCATCATGCACTGATAGCTTATGAGGATATCTCTTTTAATAACTTCGGCATATATCCATCTTTTATTTAAGATTTATGTGAATCTTTCCATAAAATCTCTTAGATACAGCGTCAAGAAAAACAGTTCTTTAAGACGAAGGAAAAATAGAAATAACTATAATACTTGGTGCAGAATGGATCTCCGAAATATACAGCTAGCTGATGCAAGTCTGAAAATAGTAAGCATTACAAGTTCTAAGTTAATTAAAGATGAAGTTCAGCTAGAACATTACAACATAATCAAAGAAAAGTGTAGTTTGGCCTCGCTCTGCGCAGTTTAATATCAGTTAACAAATTACATGGCTGGAGAAAAATGTATCAACCTTGCTTTTCTGAATCAGGCAAATCATCCCAGACCTTCTCAGGGTTTAGAAAGCTTAAGTTAGCTCCTCTGGGTATCAATCTTGACTGAATGAACTGCTTACCAGCTCCTTCAAAATCATATTTTAACATTCGGCTGATCTTGGCTCCTAACAGCTCATAGAACTCAGAGGAACTCAGGAAAGTAGTTTTCTTGGCCTGCCATCTGCTCTCCTCACTTCCCTTGAGCTCTGATAGCTCCTTTTTAATGGCCATCAGCTCAGACAATGTTTGATCTTGTTTAGTGAGAATTTGTTCCTTTTGCTTTCTCTCCTCAGATAACTGAAGCTCTAAATCTTGCCCCTTGATCACAGCTTCTTGAAGATCACGACTAAGGTCTTCTCGTTGCCTCTTGGCCATGACTAGCTCAGCCTCGGCTGGACCTTCTCCCTTTGGTAGAAATCGGCTTCTGCTCTGACTTTAAAATTTTCTTCTTGAGAGGACTTGAGAGCCTACTGAGATTTTTCTAGCTCTCGTTCCAGTTGTTGAAGTTTACTTGATTGAAGCTCAATTTCTCTTTTCAACCTTTGTTCCTCTGCCTTAGCCCTCTCCAAATCAATTTTAGCTGCTTCACCAGCCTATCGATGTCTTTCTATCTCAGCCCTTACCCGAGCCTCCTCAACTTCCCTATGGGGACTCTGCAGTTGATTCTTCAGCTCGGCTACTTGAGTTTCCAGACGATGGTTAGTGGTTTCCATTGCAGGGATACGACGTTCTAGCTCTCGATACTCCTTCCAAATCTAACCGTGACATTATATTATTAGATATACAGTTCCCTAAGTCAATGTTAAGAAAATATAATAAAGAAAGTGATCACCTTGGCAAGTGAGCCGTTTAGGTGCTGACACAGGATGTCAGTAGCCATTCTGGGTAGCACCTCTGTTTCATATCGACGGAAATCCTTCACAGACGTGCGGGCTCGCCCATATTTGCCAATAGAGGTAGCCCGCCGGTCTTCTTCAGAAACACCTTGAGAAGCCCGAGGGGGATGAGTGGGTCTTGGCTTTTTCTCTGACCTCTTTGGTGCAGGGATCAACTCGGAGGAAATGATGGGTGATTTTCCCTTGTCATGCCGGTGTTTAGTCCGGGTCTCAAGAGGGACTAACCTCAAAGGAGAGATGGCCAAAGGTGCATCGTCAAAAGAACCACCCAAGCCATCCGGGACTTCAGCAGGAGCCTTTACTGGTTCTGATTCGGTTTGATCCTGGTTAATGTTGGTACTTTCCTCTCTATTCCTTTTTTTCGATCTCATTTCGTTGACGGTCTCAGATATATTGGCCTCAGGCAGTGGTTCAGAACTTCTGGGATCAGGTACTTCTATAACTGAATCTGAATGTATCTCTCCAGAAGGGCCAGCAACAACATATACATGAACTGTGTCTTCTGATAGGACACCCTATGGTGCTGCTTCAGTCTCTACGGTAGTAGCTGAGGACTCAACTGCTTCATCTGAAACCCACCAACTATCGGTGGTGGTGAGGTCCCACTTCAAGTTCTTTTTGACTGAGACACTCAACATAATTTGACCTATAATAAATAAGAAGAGAGAATTAGTCAATATAAAGGTCAAACTGATAAGAAGAAGGAACTTACTTAGTGACTCTTCTAATTGAATTGCATTAGGACTTAGACCAGCCTTGTACAACAGGGCTTCATTAGCTACCAAGATATTCACATCAAACTTTAAGGCTGATAGGACTTTAGTGGCATTTAGGAAAATTGACTCTAGCTTGTACTGACCTAGAATCGGTTGAGGGAGTGGCTTAGGACACCAAGAGATAGGCCAGGTGTAAGGGTAAGGAGGTTTTACAAAGAAATACTTATTTTTTCAGCCCTTATTTGAGGTTGGATATTTACTCAAAAACATACATCCAGGTCTAGCCGCAAAATAAATAGTTCCGACCTCGCCTTTCTTAGGAAAGAAGAAATAGTGAAAGGTAGTAGGGTCAAAAGGGAGTTGATAAATCTGGAAGACTATGGAAGCACTACAAATTAGACGATATGAATTAGGAGCTAATTGAGAAAGTGAGCATTGGAAGTAAGTAGCAAGGTCTTGAAGAAAAGGAGGAATTGGAAACCTCAAACCACCCTAACTGACATTGGAAGAAGGTAATATAAGCAGGAGGGGGTAAGGACGGACAATGATCTCGGGTAGAAATCTTAATTTGGTGATCAGGAGGGATCCCGTATTGCGCTCGCAACATGATGTCATCCCATGAGATCAAGGATGAACTGAGAGACTAGCCATGAGAAGATTGCGAACAAGCGAAAAACAACAGTGAAGAAAAAAGGACAGTGCGGGAAGGGCTAAGAAAACAAGGAACGCGATAGCTAGGGTATAATAGAGCCAGGACCACGTAGATGATTAGAAGGAAGGAATGGCGGACAGTAAAGATTTACTGGGGTTAGTCGCCATTGCTGACCAGAAGAGAAGTACGAAGCACACAGGATCGCTGGAAGGAAAAGACACAGGTGAAAGCTCACGCGGGATAGGGTTCTCGCTGAAGAAGAAGAGGGAGTTAGATGGGGCAACCTTAAATCAAACAACCAATGGATCCGCATCGTTGAAAAGCAGATCAAGTGGTGGAATAAGTCGATAAATAGTTTTAAAACTTAGGAAATTTGCGTTGATTAGCTTAAAGTGATCAGAGTAAAACACGCATCAAATGTAACCCTACGCCTATGACTTGACTTAAGTCTAGTCAGTTGGACTTCGCCTCCTTCGATTAGACTAGTTCGGGGGGCTTATGATCCGGCAGGGGTATTCAGCGCTGACGTGGAAGCCGGGTATAAGGAAAATAGAGTAGTTGTGCAAATCAAAAGTTGTATCTTGGGTTTAGCTGAATCCTGACCTCTTGACTCGGTTTCCGCATCACGTGTCGACTTCATGATTCAGTCTTATTATCACAGACCGACCTCTTGACTCAGTCTCGGCATCACACACTGACCTCATGGTTCAGTCTTATCATCATAGGCCGACCTCTTGATTCGGTCTTGACATCACACACCGACCTCATGGTTCAGACTTATCATCATAGGCCAACCTCCTGACTCAGTTTCGGCATCACACGCCAACCTCATGGTTCAGTCTTATCATCATAGGCTGACCTCCTAACTCGGTCTCAGTATCATATGTCGACCTGACGACTCGGTCTCGGCACACCTCTAGCATTAGGCACCGACCTCAGGGCTCAGTCTTAGCATGACTCTTGCAATCCAAATTAATTTCTTGCACATAATATTTATTAGAAGACATGGTCATTCCGATTAATCCAAAGAACATAGGACCAATTCATCCAAGAAGGTAGGAATGCTTCCTTAAACATATATAAACGGAAACAGGATCTTTTCAAACAGAACAAGTACGCGAGAATATTTCTCTAATGGTTGTTGATATTTCGGAACGAAAAATAACTACTATAAAAGGTAGCCCATACTCATGGGCACAGGTATGCACACATATTTACCCTAATTTCCTCAAGCCATATTATTCTCTTCTCGTGTCGAATTCTAACTTGAGCATTGGAGTGGTTTGTTGGGATCCAACTCTGGCGCCAGTCTGACCCTCCTTGGAGTTGTTTTGCAGGCCACTTCTTCCCTTTCTGCAGCTTATTCCTGAAGCGTGCACATCAACGATTTCTGACCCAACGTTTGTGCCATCCACGGTGTATCGGCCGGAACAAGCAATTTATAGGCTACAGGTAATTAATTTGCATCCTATAATATGAAAGAAAATATCGCATCCTATAATACGAAAGAAAGTAGCAACGTGAAGAGCTAAGAAAATTTGGACTGCTGATTGAGTTCTGAATCCATAGAACGATCAAGATAAAGAGAATCTAATTAAATTGTTTATTCATGTGATCGAAAGAGATCAAATAAGAAAACTCCACCTCACTTAAATATCCACTCATGCTTAGATTGTTGGCAGTGTTGTGATGACGTGCGACGACAATGATGATGATGACATGGAACGAGGACGGTGAAGGCGACGACAGGGAGCAAAGACGGCGACGGTGGCAACGACGACAGAAAGTAAGGATGGCGACGGCGGCGGCGGCGGCGTGAGGAGTTTGAGGGTGAGAAAAGAATATTAGAGTTTAGGATTAGAAAGATTTTAAAGTTTTTATTTGTATTTTTGCATAAAGATCCAACAAATTTTAAAATTTTTAACTAATTCTTTTTTTTAAAAATTATTTCAAGATATAACAAGATCACTTGAACTTGGATCTCATAGTTTTAAGCATGGAGGCAATTCATTCAAAACGCCTTGATGCGAATCTATTGGCAGAGTTCATTCCTTGCCCTGTCCTATTTTTGCCTCCCAAGCCGTGTAAATGTAAATGTTTGCAATTCGACAGGATATGTTTAAGGATTTTCGAGAAATATTGTTCTTTGTCATCGTTAACACTGGTTATCATACTTTCCACAGATGTTGTTAAACTTATGCATTATCTATGACTTAGCATTAAGATTAGACTGTGTATTTCAATTTAATAAAGTAGCAGGATGTGGGCGACTTCTACTTTCAACTCAAATAAAAATCTCAAAATTCATACTTTCTCGTCAGATGACAGAAAATAAGGAAAGCTAATTCGTCCTCATGGTATTTATCGATGCTCCCGTTTCCTTATGGCTTGAAAAACAGACAACTGGATCACATTTGAACCTTTTTGTTAAGGCTTACTTAAGTAGCTGATGAAATTTAACATAATGAGAATAATGAAATAGCTAAGTCGAGAACAAAAATGAGAATTCCCACAATTAGAGAAAAACTGTCGTCTTTTCCAGCTCCCCCATTACTCAATTCAGTAGTACAAAGTTGAGTATTCTTTTTGCTCAAGGGGTGGAAAAATATATATGGAATCAGGCACGTAAATTTGGTCCATAATATCATTCATCATTCACAACTGAGTATCTGTGTGGGTGACTTCGAACCAGAAGGACGATACGCATCCGATAGGCAGCCTCGCAGCAGCAGCTCATCTTCTCTCGTGTAAATTGTGGGCAGTGTAAAGGAGGCTGGCCTGCTTGATTTAGCACATACAAGTATCAACAATTGTGGAACTTATGTGGCAGAGAGCTCAGTTGGTATTGTACAGAGGCTAGAGAGACTTTGCTCGGACATTGATGCCACCCCCTCTTACAGACAGGAAGGGGCCCCTGAGTGAATCAGCTCTGCTAACAAGATTCGAGTCCAGGAACACAACTATTACAGTAATGTCATCATGAAAATGACGACGAACTCCACGGTCGATCTTCTTGAGATCAGAGTACCGCATCTCACGTTTTTTTGCTGCTTCTTGTAGCGCAGCTTTGACAAGTCTTCGTGCACTTCCCTGCAGGATTATGAAAATGTTTTTACTCAGATACCCCTGTAAATCCAGCCCACAATGCTCAGAAAGATAATTGCTCTTTTTTTCTTGATAGTTCAGTAAAAGAAATAATTTGCATTTAACATTGTAGTCAACATGGGGGGAAGATATTGTCTATAGTCTCTAACGCTGAAGATAATATCAGATGTGTTCTCGTATTGGAGGCCAACCTAAGCAAGTAAACATTTGCCAAACTCTTTCAGAAAGAATAGAAACTTCAGTTTCTTTATTGTTGTTATATGTTCAATGCTCACTTATGAATTATGACTTGTTTATTCCTTTGTTGTTCGAGTTATTTGTGAAGTTACTCAAACCAAAACAGAATCACTAGGAACTATGCATTATTCAACATCACAAGAAGTACCTTGTCAACTTGTTTCATGCGTTCGTCTACACAAAAGTGCCTCAGACAAGTATTTGCTTTAAAAAAATAAGGGGAAGCACCATGGTATTTAGTGATATTTAGATGCATAATATGTTGATGTTTCATGGTTCATCACTGTTAACCCTACTTGTTTCTGGCTCTAATAAATTGTCTGAAGAATGCATTTAAAAAAAAGAATCAAATGCACCAAAACAAAAGAAATTCTATGTTTGTGCAACACAAACCTATTGTATCCCACCAGTCCAGGTGGTCCAACAAAAAAGTAACAAGCGCTAGGGTATTTAGTGGCAGTCAGATGCATATTATATTGATGCTTCACAGTTCATGTTACTATTAGCCTAGCAGATGCTCAACCTTTTGAATCAAACAATAATCCAACTTGAAAATAAACACAACCTACCATATGCAAATTGCAAATGCATCAACACTGGTAAATGCTTCCTTATGCACTTAGCCTTGGTATTTATTTCTATTCCAAATCGAAAGCAAGAGGGGTTCCAAGGTGAACTCAATAAAGTGTGAGGAAATAGTGATACTACTGTAATTTGCAACATCAGCAACAAGGGAAATGAATTAAACTCACACTGCGAGTGTTGCTTTGAACAATGTCAACAGCTTCTTGATTGCTGAGATGCTCCCAAAGCCCATCAGATGCAAATATAAGGAACTGATCTTGAGGTTGCAGTGGTTCCACAGTAATTGTTGGTTCTGCACTCAATATAGGATTTCTTAAATGGCTCACGGAGTCTGAATTTTGCATGCAATGGTTCCCGATTGAATTCAGCCTTTTTTAGGTACACATCACCAATTGACCTGGAAATCTGGAACAAAATAAAGTAATTTTCTTTAAGGGAAATTAAGCTCCAAATATATTATTCACTAATAATCAAAAAACATACATTAGTGATATCAGGAATGGGAAAGAGCATCACTGAAAGAGTGAATATCATTGACTCTCTACAGAGATATACGATGCCAAGAATTGGCAAGTATGTTACTGTTAGATTTCTACCAGCTTTGGTCACATCCTAATTAGAGCTACTCCAATTTTATAAGGATTCCAATCTGGAACTTACATCTCTCCTATGACCCAAATAGGTTCAAGTGATCTGGATCTTGCTTTGTTGAAATGACAAAAGTCTGAGCCAAGACTTCAAATCAAGTTCTTAGCAATAATTGGCAGGCTAGAAATAAGGGAAAAGGTCTAACTCACTTCTTCATAAATAAAATATAAATGTTGAATGATTAATGAACTAAAACTTAATCTGATAGAGTGCATATGATCACAATATGTAGCAGATATGACAGCAAACCATCAGACACGTGGGTCACTCTTCCAATCAGTAGAATCCGTTAACCATCAAATCAAGCATGTATTTTTTTAGCATAATAATGTGCACAAGAAAACAAACATCAATCTACCTGGATTAGGCCCTTGACACGCCACACATTATGCTTCAAAACAACAATATGTTTATCATCAGGATGCATTGACTGCAATTCCCGCCTCACAGATTCAATTGCTACATTGTGTTCTGCTGATAATTGCACAGCCAAAACTTCTCCAGTTGCTTTCACACCTCTTCCTAGAACAACACGGGAGTCACCAAGATTAGCTATATAGAGTGTACCGCTGCAGATTACCCCAACTAGACAGCATGAGCCAACAGCTGCAATCTGAGGTTTCACAGGCCATTGTTTGGTCACCAAGGAAATAAACCCCTCCTCTGTTGCTTGGTATGCCTTCCTTATTACATCAATGGACATGGACTCCTGCTCTGTCACAAATCCTGTCAAAACAATTGCTATGAGAATGGGCGATGAATATCACTATATTATGAAAGAGGTACCCTTTTAAATACATCATGCAGCACATCCTATCTGATCCTGATTAAGAATTGAGTTTCATCTACAAAGTAGCAAACAGGAACTAGGCAAATAAATACAAAACACAATGAAAAATAATCAGAAATGAATTGTAAAAGTTAAATAGGAACAAGAAAACGGGGTGAATATGATCAGGATACATGTATATTAGTATTTCTCCTATTCACCCAGCATCAAAACCTTTATATTGTTTCAAACAGGAGCTAAAATTAACCACAGACAAACAACTTAATAGACCAAACAAAACACCCATGATACCATGAAGCAGTAATGACCAAAGGATAACCTAAAGAATGAGAAACAAGGAAACTATTTTACAATTTAATAGTTAGAAAAAGATGCACTGTGCCCATAAATGACTTTTACTCAATTTTTTTTCATGAATTCTTTGATATAACAATACCGTACTCATATTATTGAAAGAATGACTTGCTTTACTCATAATTCATAAGAATGCCTGAAGTTCCTAAGCATTAATGTAGAATAAACTGGAGTTGTGCAAGTACAGAGCTTACTCTTCAGGTTCTGAAATAGATGATCATTGACATAACGAGAAGTTTCTGGACCACCATGCCCATCATAAACCCCAACAAAAGTCCCATATGGCCCCAATTCAAGCGAGCTTAGAGGTCCTGACTCAAGCTGGCTCTGATCCTCAAGCAAGTTATTTGCTTGTACAACCGCCATTGAAAACTCACCATAAACATGCTGCCCATTGTCCTTGTACCATAGAAGCCCATCCTGTCGACCAACCACATCAGAACCAGAGCGGGCAAATAAGTTTGATTGCTGCCAGCAGGCCTTTAATAGGTTTATCAATTTTGTTAACATCCCTCATCTCAATTAAACGCACATTTGTGTTTTCAGCATCTCCCAGAAAAAAATCTGATATCCCAAACTGAATCTGCACCTCTCCTCCAAAACTGAAACAAAAGAAGTCGCATGAAGCATGTCAGTTGGAACAAAAGACAAATGCTATAAACAAGCCACTAAAGTTTTTGGGAAGACTATCAAACATTCAACTTTCCTTCTATAACCACGCAAAGAAACACCAGACTGAATTAGTCGAAGATTTCAAGAGCAAACCAGTCCGCCCTCTCAGAGTTTTTTTTTATCACAATTAATATAGTCACTAATAAGCTAACTACCAACACACCAAATTCATCTGATAGTTCATAAGAATCCAAATCCAAGATACCTTCCAGGCACAACAACACGATCTACTCACAATTCCTCAACAGCGCCACTACATTCGCTCCGACCTGGATTAATCCATAAGCTTCCGTTGTAAGTAAGCACACAAGACAACGCCGCCCAAAAAGGAGGGGAAATTCATCCCTAAATCAAATCATATGCTTCCAGAGACCGATAGGTTAAAAAGAACAAACCTTCCAGGCCGAGATCGCCACCACGACGCCCCAGATCTGGAAGATGCGCTGCTTCTTCCAAGGATCGAAGAGACGACACGGAAGGTTGCGCTCGGATCCTCTATCGCCGGATTGGGGCTTTCTCGATCTGGAGGCTGCCGCAGCCGAGAAGGGACTCGTTTAAAAAGACCCGAAGTATTACCCACACGCCAGCGGAGCGCAGCGCTTGAGCGAGAGTTGGAAATTTTTTGTAAAATAATTTGGAAAAAATGAAATAATAAAAAGGAATAAAAAATTATCTTATTTTATTTTTATCTCAAAATAGCAGTTCAAAATTATTACATCAGCAAAAGCAATTTTAATTAAATTAGAATGATTTTAATGAAGTTAAAATAATTTTATTTCACTTTGTATTGGAATAGTGCGCTGAAGGTGTTCTTAGCCGTGCCCTAGCTCTCTCCGGCCGCTCTCATCCTCGCCTCCGCTCCCCCTTTTCCTTTTCTACTTCACCGGCGTACCAACTTCCTCCAACCCTTTCGATGCTGGTCCTCCTCTGGATCATCGCCAACCGTCGACCGTCGAGGAAGGTAACACTAATTCGCCAATTTCCCTTACATGCTAGATAAGCTCGCCAATACCCAAATCATGACTAGTTTTAGAGAATCACTCTTCGAAATTTGACTCGGAATAGGATGCTTACGAGTTCGAACTGGGTTTAGCATCCGATGGGAGTACGCGAATCGATCGAGCAAGACCGAAAAGATCACCTCAAGAGAATTTACTTGCTCTAAAGAAGGATTCCGAGGCCATGACAGACCACAGGAGAATGTGCAGCGCTCGAAGAGCCCTCGTCCCGGGACGAGAACCGGTCGCCTTGTTCCCGTGACCATTAAGCTCAACGATTCCAGTGGAAAGTATGTAGTTTGCAGCTTTGAACAATCACCTGCCTCACATTTTTCTCTGCGCTCACATGATGCATTCGCGTTGCAAACCTCAAACCTCAGGCTGTGATGCTGCTAAAAATTCCACCTTTTGCAATGAAAATCACAGGAGTTGCCTCACCACTAAACGGGAACGCCGCATGAAGTATGAAGAAGCTGCAAGCTTACAAGGTGAATCCTTTATTCTATTGCGCTGTGCTACTAGATGAAGAAAGAAAAGGTAGCTAATGCCTTCTGGGCAGATCCCAGATTGGAAGAGAAATTTGTGCCAACAAAGAACTCTATCCATTAGCATTATTCATGGATTTTAATCATCATAAGGAGATTATTGAGTTTGGAGCAGCACTTTTGCATGACTCTCTAGTACTGAATCTTTTCGGTGGTTATTTGAAACTTTTCTTCAAGCAATGTCTTGGATGAAACCAGGAACAATTTTCACTGAACAGCATGATGCTATTATCACTGCATCGTCTTTGTATCTCACAGATTAAACAAATTGCAGTGAAGAGTCTTAACCATTAATTTAGAGTTGGCTGTGTTTTAAGGAAAGAATTCAAAGCTTTTGTCAATGATTATGAGGAGGTGGATGTTCCTGCATGCATGCAATGGTATGCCAGCTTAACAAGTATATCTCCATGATAATGGCTGGTTGCAACAAATATTTGAAGTGAAAGAGAAATGGGCCAAGCCATACATAGACTACAGTTTGTCTGCTGGAATTAGGAGTTCAAAGTCGAGTGAAAATTTAAGTTCTGACCTGAGAGAGTATTTGAAGTCTGGCTAGTGCCATTTCTAATGATGCATTTTGAGAGTCAGAATAGAATTCCAATTAGACTGCAGCAATCACACCCATAATATATTCTTGTTATTTCAGATTATGAAGGGTATAATTCCAGTGAGAAGATGACAAAGTTCAAGATCAAGGCCCCTATGCTAATGCAGGCTGCAGAAATTTACACTCATAATATTTTCCAGTTATTTCAGATTGAGTGTAGAGGAGAATCTTGGTGCAATGTAAAATTATTACCATATGATCTGATAGACATGGATTTGAGTCGTAAAACTAATCTCTTGCAATATAAAATAAAATTACATATAATAAATCTTTCTTTAGGACTCCATATTGATGGGAGTTTCGTGTATCAAATTGCCTTTCAAATTGAGTATGAAGATTTTATGTTAATCAATATTAACAAAATATAATTATGATTGCAACAAAAATATAAAAGATAAACAATAATATATTAGTGCAAGGAGCACTAGTCTACTTTTAGGATTTTGATTTTTGACAATATACTGAAGTTTGGTCAATTTGACCAAGCGTTGATTCAAATATGACATAATATTTGGATGTAATGAAGTTTGATCAGGTCAGTTTGACCAAAAGACTAGTGAGAAGTTCTAATCAGTTGGACTGGATAAGGAAGTCCTAATCAGGTTGATTGAGCAAGGAGAAGTCCTAGTTAGAGGCTAGCCAGGAGAAGTCCTAGCTAGAGGCTAGGTAGGAGAAGTCCTAGTTAAAGGCTAAGTAGGGAAAGTGCTGGTGAGTAAAGCTGGATAAAGAAGTCCTAATTGAAAGTTAGGCAAGGAAAAGTCGATCGGATGTTTGGCAGGTGAGAAATCTACCTATGAAAGTGATTAGTCCTAATTGGAAGTTAGACACAGGTAAGCCTAGTAGGTTAGACCTACAAGGTAAGACTTAGGTAAGCCTAGTAAGTCAGACAGACTATAGATAGGCTTAGGTTGTTTGTTTGTATGTTTATCTTGCAGAGCTAGAAGCAAGATTGAGGAAGCATAAGAGGAGCAAATAGAAGCAGCCGAACCAAGTTTGAAAGTCAATTTAGATCAAACCTGGTTGATTGGTTTCGGGCGTTCGGATCATACTCCAGGCGGCCCAGTGAGATGGTCGCAAGCTCTCCTATAAAGTTCAGGCGTCCAGATTAGGTGGAATTGGCCCCGATAAAGATCACAAAACTGAATCGAATCAGTTCGGAGCGCTTGGAAAGGGATTGGGCGGCTGGAAATGTCTTTATAAAGGCCTCTATGCCCAACACACAAGAACAACCCTAATTTTCATCCATCATATTGCGATACTGCCGAATGCAAACGAAATCAAGCTCATACTCGTGCAACCGGGCAAGTTCTAGATCGGCTACACAAAAGTTTCCTTTTTATTTAGGTCGTATTGTCTTGTACTTTTTATTTTTATTTTTGGACTGTAAGACGGATTTCTCCGCCTCCTGAAAAGTTCTGGAAAGGAGATATTATTAGTGGACGAACGTCTACCGTACATAGGCCTTGGATGTACTAACCCTTAGGGGTTAGAAACCAAAAAATCCGCGAGTCTTGTTTTTTGTTATTTAATACCGCTGCAAGTTCTCTATGTTAGAATAAGAACGAACACCTAAACGATGAGAGCACCGGTCCTACAATTGGTATTAGAGCAAATGTATTTTCGATTATACTAATCGCTACGGAAACAAGAAGGTAAAGATGGAGGGGGGAGCGAGGTAATATTTATGTTCATTGTAAATTCTACATAATTTGTTTTAAGTGCAGGGAGAAAGGGCATTGTAAAAATCAGTATTTTACTTGTAAGACTTGGACGGCACCACCGATGGTAAAGGAGTAACCGATGTCAGGAGTTCGACAATACAAAGAGCATATTACGTACTTCAAGTGTCAAAAACGTGGATACTATAAAAATCGGTGCCTAGAGAGGAAGATAAAAAGGAGATCAAATTGAAATTAGGAGTTGTAATTTTGGTAAATCCTTTAATTTATAAAAATACCTCTAAAATTTGGCATGCCAGATTTATTTTTATTAATAATTTATATAATACTAAAAATTTAAAATTTAAAAAATTTAATTAATAAAAATATTAATTTGATTAATTTAAAAAATTTAAAATTTAAAAATTAGTCAAAATTTAATAATTTAAAATTTTTAAATTTGATTAATTTGAAAAATTCAAACTTAGAAAATTTAAATTTAATTGATTTGAAAAAGTCAATTAATTCTAAAATTATAATTAACTAGTATTTCACCTGTGCAATGCATGGGACGTTATTTTATATAATTAATAATTAAAAGTAGTAAGTATGAATATTTGAATAAATAATTAAAATACAAATAAATTAAATTGGCTATAAATTGTACAATTAGAAAAAAAATAATAAATTTTGAAAAACTTCCTTAAATACAACGTTTGTTGTTGAATTTTTTCACAAAATACATGATAACTTATTGTTCCTAAAAATAGTAAAATAATTCATTATTAAAAAATATTAAAATACTAGATGTAAGATATCATGATGTCATTGACAAAGTCTCCCCACAAATTAAAAGAAGAATAAAATAATACTTACTCCAAATCTTTTAAGATAAAATCAAGAAGGTTTGTAAGATGACGACCAAATTCTTTATTTTGAGGAAAGTCTCGTGCAACTATTTTGCCAATGACATTTTGAGAAAAATATTTTTAAGCTATAAGATAAAATATTCAATCAATTAATCATGGAACAAAAAAATAAATTAACCTACTAAAAAGTATGTTCTCATCAACAGAATCTGTCTTCTTCAGTTCACTAAAAGACTTGAATTCATAAATCATCGATGGAAATGTATCATCAAAAATTTCGCATACATGAGTTTTTATAATAAAATTAATCTTATATTTATTTGTTGTTGTCTTATATTTCATTCGATTCTCTGCAACAATGCTATTTTTTATGACAAATACATGACTTTCTTTGAGAATGAGTTTCACTCTCTCCATAATCTGACGTTTTATTATTCCATGTATGTGTTCACCCTACAAACATATAGAAAGATTAAATATTTGTATTTTCTAACAGTAATCAGATATATATGTAAAAAAATATACAGTCTTTTTATCATGAAAGACACATTCCAAGCTAAAATCTCCGTTGTTTCCATATGTAGGTAGATCGTAACAACGAACTAATCGGAGTTTCAATGCCCACTGCAATTTTTGAAGGGTTAACCTCTTAGATGAGATTAAACAGAGGAGTCATTTTTTTATTTCAGCATAAAGTGAGTGAGTGAAGATATTACAATCCTAATTTATAAAGTGTATGTAACCTCACCCTCATTTGTAATATGTGGTATTTTTTACCATCAAAGTTATTCAATATATTTTGGAATATGTGGTATTTGATATGATCTTTAAATTATTTAATATATTTAGGAATCTGTATTTTACCATTTAATAATAATAATTCAAGCATTAAAGTTTATCTTTAATATGGATTAAAATGCATTTAAAGATATGTGGTATTAATATGGATTAATATGGATGAAAAATTGTATTATTAATCAATTATAGCTGTATAAGTTTGTTTCTATATAGATAAATATATCTATTTATAGAAATGATCTTTAGGCGAGAAATTTTTAGAAAACAACTTACTTTATATATATATATATATATATATAATAAATTAATTTAAATTTAATTATAATTAATTTAGATTTAATTCAAATAAATAAAAAAATTAGATTAATTTTTTAATTTATTCAATAGAGATAATAAAAGATTAATTAGTTTAAATTTAATTAATTTAAAATTTAATAATAATTTCAAATAAAATAAAATTAATAGTAATCAAGATAAATTTAATAATTTAAATTTAATTAATAACTCAGAATTAAAAAATTAAAATAATTAAAATAATAAGATAAATTCAAAATTTAATCAAATAAATTTTAAAATTAATAATCTAACTACTAAAAATCAAAAATTAAATTTTAAAAATACTTACAATAAAACTTCAAATTTTAATAATACTAATTCAAATTTAAATATCAAAAATTTAAAATTAAATTCCAAAATTCATAAAAATAAATTTTTCAATGGTACCAATTCAAATTTAAATTTTAAAAACTTAAATTTAAATAATAAAATTAATTATTATCCAGTTCTATTTAATTATGAAATATAACTTAATTAAAAAAATTTTAAAATTAATAATTTAAAAATAAATAAATAATTCAAACAATAAATATAATTAAAATCTATAGATTTAATTATAATAAAATATTTATAATTATGAAATTAATTTAAAATATTATCAAATGAAATTAATTTAAAATATTATCAAATGAAATAAAATTTAAAATGTGTTAAAGTGGGTTGATGCATTCACAGGTGTACATGAAATATATCAAATCAAGAATTTGATACAAAATTAAAAATTAAAAATTATTTACCTTGATTAACTAATGATACTTGTCATGTACGTGCATATGTTTTATTATTTATGTACATAAAAGTCATGTCATCATATTTAATTTCTACTTAACTTAGAATAGTTAGTTAAGAATAAATAACTGGACAAGTTGGGGTGAGATAATAGTATGTCAAGGAAGCTTAGTCTAGGTAGTCAAGTGTGATAAAGAGTGTCTTACTTAGTCTGCTTAGCTAAATGGAACTAATTGAAGTTACTTCGCCATATCCTACACTAGTTAGATTAGGATTTTTCAAGAAGCCGGTTAAGGACATGATTTTAAAAAATGACTTTGTTTAAGGAAGTGGTTGTTGTTCCAATAATCAAGAAGACCCTACTTCACCATGTCCTAAAAGTCAATTTTTGAAATGTGGACTTAATTAATTGACAGTTAAATCTAAATCTAACACAAGGTGAGGTCGAACACTCAATAGAATTAACTTAAATCAATAAAGGTTAAATTGACACAACATCTCACAAAACTCATAAGACAATTCATGTATGTCATATACTGAGACATTTAGAATGAATAAAATAATAAAAATAATTAAATTATCAAGTTATGAAAATATTTTCAACAAAAATTATTAAATTATTTTTTAAAAATTTGATAATTATTTAAGATTCATGCTTGCTGAGTGGAATTATGTTATAATTTTAAAAATATATATATTTATGAAAATTAATTGGGCAACACTAAAACACAAAACCTCTAACTCAACACTATATCTATAACTATAAGACATATCGGCAGAAATTCCTTGTGGCCAATAAGGATGTCTTAATACTTTTTAAAAAACTTCTTAAAATTTAATTACAAAAATTAGTTTGAAACGTTACTTAAAAACATTTTGAAAATATTTTTTGAAAATCCATATTTTGAAAAATGTCTTATAAATTATTCTTTTTTGACTTGGAACAACTCTTAAAACACATAGGAAGATTATTTTGTTGTCAATAAGGAGCTCTAAGGAAATGCCAAATTTAAGAGAAAGTTCAAATTGAAAGTTCAATTCAAATTCTTATTTTGAAAATTTATAAGTTAATTGTGCTTTTGACTTAGATCAACTTCTAAAACACATAGTGAGTTTGCTTTGTAGATAACAAGGAGTCCTAAAGAAACTTTAGATTTAGGAGATGTCCAAATCAAAAGAGTAACCTATTTTAAAAGCTACTTTTTATAAATCTTTAAAAAAATTTGAAAAGTCTTTGCAAATCTATTTTAAAATCATATTTAAAAATTATTTTTAATTATTTTTTTAATGTGAATCAAACCCTAAGATACATGAAAAGATTATTTTGTGATTAACAAATAGTCCTAAGAATATGTCAAGTTAAGGGGGAAATCTTTGAAAGAGTAATAAATAGTTTTTCAAAAATTATTTACTTTATATCTTAAAATTTTATTTTAAAAATCTTTTTAAATTTTTTTTTGAAAACCCTCTTGAAAAATTCTTTTGAAAATTCTTTTTTACAAAATTATTTTAAAATCTACTATGATTTTTCAAGCAATGTCTAGACTAAATTGTAATCATAGAAAATACTTTAATTGTTGATGAAATATAATAAACATTTTAATATATGAAAAGGGGGAGAAAGATACTTAAATTAAAAATCTAGAATTCTCCTCAATTCATAAAACCCTGACATGATTTAACTTAAAAAATTATCAAACATCAAAATGGGGGAGATTGCTAGTGCAGAAAGCACTAGCCTACCTCTAGGATTTCGATGTTTGATAACATATCTAGGTCTGGTCAGTTTGACCAAGAGTTGATCCAAATAGAACTTAATGTTTGGATCTGAGTGAAGTCTAGTCAGGTCAATTTGATCAGAAAACTAGCGAGAAGTCATAGTCAGTTGAACCGGACAAGGAAGTCCTAGTCAGGTTGATTGGGCAAGGAGAAGTTCTAGTTGGAGGTTAGGCAGAGAAAAAGTCTTAGTTAGAGGCTAGGTAGGGGAAGTCTTGGTGAGTGAAGCTAGGCAAGGAAATCCTAATTAGAGGTTAGGCAAGGGACAATTCAAACAGATCAAGACTGACCAGATGTTTGGCAAGTGGGAAGTCTATCTATAGAAGTGACTAGTCTTAAATTGAAAGTTAGACACGGATAAGTTTAGTAGGTTATACCTACAAGGTAAGACTTAAGTAAGCCTAATAGGTCAGACAAACTACAGATAGACTTAGGTTGCTTGTTTATACGCTTATCTTGCAGGAATCAAGAGTTGAAAACAAGATTGAGGAAGCATAGGAGGAGCAAATAGAAACAGTCAAATTAAGTCTGCAAGTCAATTCAGGTCAAACTTGGTTGACTAGTTCCAGCGCCCGAATCATACTCCAAGCGTCCAAAATGGTCCAGGCGACCGGATCAAGAGGAATTGACTCCGATAAAGACCGACGGAATCAAATTGGATTGGATCGGTTCGGGATGCCTGGAAAGGGATCTGGGCACCCGGAAGTGTCTTTATAATGGCCTCAACATGCACCACAAGAAGTAATCCTAATTTCCATCTGTCTTCATACTGTGGTGCTGTTGAATGTGAACAGAGCTAAGTTCATGCGATCGAGGAAACTATAAAAAGGATGAACTGCACTCAGGACTTCCAAATCGGCCTACACGAAAGTTTTGGTTTTTTTTATATTACAGTCTTAATTTATATATTTATTATTATTATTTTGGATTGTAAGACGGATTTTTCCGCTTTTGAAAAAGTTTCGAAAAGAAAACTATTAATGGATAAACGCTTTCCCATATATAAACATTGGACGTATTAGCATTGGGAGGTTAGCAACCAAATAAAAAATTGTGAGCCTCTACTTTATTTGTTAATATCCATTGTTATTATTTTAATAAAACAAATTAATGATGAATACTTTATTCCCCTTTAAAAAATAAAGATTTCTTTTCAAACAAATATAATTGATAGAGATAAAATGTATATATTTGCATAAAAAGGAAATAACTACTTCCATTATTTTTGGGTCAAAATTTTAATAGTGAGAATCATAACATTCGTATTTTTAGCATGTTTTGGAAAATGATGCCTTTTAAATCTGTACACTGTCCATGAAATTCCAAACTTGAGGTGCCTTGAGATACAGAGATCATGCAATTAATTTGCATGGTTAATCACAACGTATTACACAATTAACTTCAGTACAAAAATAAAGCTCTCCAGAATTTAATATCGACAAATGGTGTTAATCTGAAGTATTTGAATTATTAGCACATATATCTGAATGCTTCAACCAGATGATGATGAGTAATAGCATTACAATCAAAACCAATCAATCTGCGCAGAGTGAAGCCAGCAATTCCATTATTCCATCATCTTCTTATCCTTGAATTCGTAACTAGACAAAGAAGTTCAGCAAGTTATTAGAAATTTTTAAGAAAGACAGTCTTCCAAAACTCAAGTTATTTGCTGCACTTCCTTTTGCTGTCGGAATGAGGTCTTAAACTCTGCTTTCAAGTTGGGGATTGTTCGACCTTGTGGTCGCTGCTTGGAACGAACAGTTGAGAGGCCACATGGTCCAAGGCTATCGATACCTCATGCATCGAAGGGCGCATGTGGGGCTGATCGTGTAGGCACATCGAAGTGATTATAGCGAGCTGGTAGAAGGGGCGCAGAGGGTAGCATCCTTGCAGACTGGGATCTGCCAATTGGGTGAACCTCCTCTTATCCTTGAGGAAAGGACGCGACTGCCAATTAAGAAAGCAAAACATCATAATCAACAATGACATGAGATTGCAATATAGCAAGCAATTTACTTCACTTGGACATACAGAAAATACATGAGAGACTAGAAGGATTCCTTCTAATGACTGGGAAACAAATCTAATAAGTTAAAGTGAATGACTGATTCGTATGAATTTTCTGGATTGTGTATTAGACCATGTAAACAAAAACTGACAGTAAGAAATTGCATATATCACAAGAAAGGAAATCTACTGCGCAAGTAAATTGTTAAAAAGATTGAATTGCTGCAATATGATACATACCCATGCGATCAAATTCTGCTCCCCTACGCTCTTAGTATCATCGAAAGCCCTTCTTCCAGTTATCAGTTCCAATAGAACCACACCGAAGCTATAAACATCAGATTTAACTGTTAATTTGCCACTCATTGCATAATCTGGAGCACAATAGCCGAATGTCCCCATCACCCTTGTTGAAACATGTGTCTTGTCGCCAACAGGCCCAAGCTTTGCTAGTCCAAAGTCTGAAAGCTTAGGGTTGTACTCATTGTCTAAGAGTATGTTAGCCGATTTTAGGTCACGGTAAATGATAGGGGGGCTAACAACATTATGCAAATATGTGAGCCCTTTTGCAGCACCAAGAGCAATCTTTATTCTGGTATTCCAATCAAGTGGTTCTTTATTGGGAGGCAGATCTGGAAGGGGAAAAAAATAAGCCCATGAGGAAGTAAAGACAAGATTCGAGGCATATATTGAATCATAATGGAGTTTCACACTAATCAATCAACAACTGATATAGTGTATTATCAAAGAAAGAATGATATAGAATATCTCACACGTACTGATGGTGCAATCATCAACACTTTACCAGCTTGCAAACCCTATCTACATATCACTATACGTGCATTGCTTGTTTGATATATAGTGCAGTCAATTGAAAATTATTTTTTCTAATTAGATCTAAGAACGACATCAGGGTGTATATGGTAATTCAGAACTAGCACAGAATCGAAGGTGATTGAATTCAAACGAAATATAGGTGTGATAAATGTTTTACCATTATGATTAGTTTCGCAATATTCAACATTCTAAGGGATAAATATGTAAATGTGGTTAATATGACTTTCATAAAATACTCTTTTGTTTATACACACACCATGTTAGGGGAAAATAAATTAAGTGTTTTTAGGAGATTTTAGGTCTCAGAACCTGATATTAATAATTGCCAATCCATTAGAAGATGTTTTAAGAATTGTATCTAAGAACAACACTTAGGGTGTGTAAAATATTTGGAACTAGTCTTAATAACAATAAACCAATTTACAACCTATATTCAAGATATATCTCATAAAAAGAAAAAGAAAAAGAAAACAATACTATAGAGAGACGTTCAGGTAGATTTAATTACTGATAAATGAACAAGAATAGGTTAATACGATATGGATAGGCTCAAATACAGCCAATAATTCATTAATTAGACAAGTTGAAAAAAATTGCATTGAAGGTACAAGTGGAGGGGAGAAAAAAAATTAACACAGTTAAAATTGACTTAAAAGATATTGATACCAATAACGATATAATTTCACATATACTTGAATGGAAAAATACAATTCATGCAACAACTCTAAATAGTTGTTGAATTTGGAATGTTTCTAGAATGGAATATAAGTGGAATGATTTTTTATTTTCCTATGTTTGGTTTTACCATATCAAAATGATTTAGGGGAAGTGAAAAATCTGGTTAATATGGATTAAGATGGACTTTATTGACTCCAGAGGAATTTTTTCATCAATTATATCTAAGAACAACATTTAGGGTTCTTATGGTCATTTGGAATTTGTTTGCATGGTAGGAAACAGAACAGAATTTGAATGAAGCATACATGAAATGGTTGTTTCCACTAAATAAGATTAATGGATAAATTGAAGAATGTTCATTCGGGTGTAGAACCTAAAATTAACAAAATGGAACTGTCGTTCTACTAGAATAGCTATTCCAACTCAAACTAATAACCTAGGCATCGATTGGAATCAAAGGTAATGAAATCAAAAGTGTATAGCTACTTCTTCAGGTCTCTTAGTACCAAAGACTCTCTCCTAGAATCTTAAGATGCTTCGACAGTAGAAAATATGAAGAGAGCAGGTATACCATATAAGTGCTGCTCCAAGCTACCATGCGGCATATACTCATAAACCAAGAGCCTCTCCTCTCCTTCAGCGCAGTATCCAATCAGGCTGACGAGATTGGGATGGTGAACCATTGTCAGCATCAAGCACTCGACAAGGAACTCTTGGGTACCCTGAGATCCTCCCCTTTTGAGCTGCTTAATTGCGACAACCTATTCTTAAAAATCCCAAAAAAGATAAATCCTTTTGGTAAATTCAAGCAGAAGGATGCCAAAACAAACTAGGGTTTCAAATAAAGGAGACTAAATGAAAGCAACGTTGCCTGCCTGGCTAGATTCCAATCGCCCCTTGAACACCTTTCCGAACCCACCTTCTCCTACCAAATTAGCCATCTTGAAGTTTCGGGTGGCGGCGGAGAGTTGCTGCAGGGTGAAACCCTGGGCCAAGGTCTTCACCCCATCGGGAGAAAACGCCGCCGCGGTCTCAAACTCTGCACCCAAAAGTAGCAAGAATAATTACGAAAAACCTAGCCGTGACCCAATTTTGAGACGCAAAACAATCATACACCGCAAGACAAACCGCCGGAATCGAATGGGCGCTGCTGCTCTACGGGCCGCTTCCGAGTCCTCCTATGGCGTCCAGAGGTGAAGCAAGAAAAGCATTTCATGGCTCCCTATGAATCACCTCTGCTGATGGAATGAAGGGCAAAACGAGTAGTGACATTAGCCAGCTCTTCCCGTTCTGCGAATCCGAGTGGATCGGATCTTTTGGGCGGGAAGAGGGCAGGAAGAGTGGCGGCTCGAGGAGCAGAAGGGACGAGGGCGGGGAAGTTGAAAAATAAGATGGAGGAGGAGGGAGGGAGGGAGGGCGGCCGGAGATGGTGACGGGAGGCCATGAAAGGCGCAGGCTTCTTCGGAGAAAAGAATGGAGGCAAAAGTCGTCCTCCCTCCGCCTACCAACAAAAACTGGATAAAAACTAAAATTTAAAGTTTAATTTTTTAAAAAAATAATAATAATAATAAATTAGTGTACGAATTGTCGGTCCTAACCATAGACACTAAACTCGTTCAATTAAAATGTATTAACTAAATTTAATTCATATAATGAATTTTAATTTCATCATTAAAAATATACAGTGAATTAAATAAATCGATTAGTCCAAAATGAGTTTTGATAAAAACCTTCAACATGCATCCCATTTTTACAATCAAATTAAATTTAATTAATAAAAATTGTAAATATATATAATTTTATGTTTGTAATGTTATATATATATATATATATATATATATATATTATATATATAATTGACTTATAAAATATTCATTTTACCGTTTCTATGACGCTCATAGGGGCTTGATGGTAACAATAAAAAAATACTTAAAATTAATTATTGTCCCCCGTACGATTTAGAATAAGAGGAAATAGATTGTCTGCACAATTAATTACATTTTACATTGATTATGAATGAAAATCAATTTCTTTTCTTACCAAGGATAATTCAAATCTCATTCAAAACACATTTTACTTAGAGAATTTGAAAATCTTATAACAACACTAAACCATCTGAAAATTAAAATTTTATAGCATTTAATCGTCCACCATGACTCGTCCTCCATAATCCATCCGTACTCCACGATTTAACTTGATGATTGATAAAAAAAATAAATACTTAAATTATCACCAAAAAAAAACCACCATCTAAATTTCACCAGCAAAAGAGAACAAAAGCAAAAAAAACAAAAATCTTGTTAAGAATTAATATCGATAATGATTAATCTGTACAAACACCCTTCTTCTACTTTTACAACGGAATGCGGGTTTCTTCAAATGTTAAATCACCTGCATCACTTAGGGGCGGGCGCTATTTGTAACAACATGAGCCATAGCCGCTTCTGTTCTCTAACTTCTACCAAGTGGAAAGGAAAGGTGTACACTTCAGAGCCCCAATGCTAAGTTTGGGTTTTTCGAATCTAATCGAACCCCTGAAACTGGTGATCCTATTGATTGGAAACCTAAATTTAGGTCAGGAGAAATAGAAACCGCCTTCGGCATCAAGGCCACTCTCCTTGTTCCCTGAGAATCATGGGGGCCATCAGGCAACATCAGGTGGCTGCCAGAAACTGATGAGGTACTTGGATCAGCAACTGAATATACACTATCAGTGTTTAAATTACTAGTCGATGCTTGAATGTTAGTTCTTGACAGCATGTCTGACGATGTGCGAGAAGGCAATACCGTTGCCTCTGAACTAAAACTCCCAGGTGATGCTGATACCTTGACAGTATTTCCGACTTGAGAAAGACGATTAAACCCTAAACCAACTACTTGTGGAAGTTGGTTTCCTGTCTTTTGCCAAATGCCATGTAGGCCTACAGCATTATGTGGTTTCAAAGGACTAGGTTGATTTCTAGCACTGGCTTCTTCAGATTCTGTGGATCTTCTTTGATAAGAAAGGGGAATAGTAGGTGAACTTGAGCCTGCGTTAACTTCGACTGCTGCATCATCAGACGCATGTTCAGATGCCGATGCACTTGTTGTCGGCAAGTTTTCTGGTTGGGATGAATTCAGGGATTTAGATGGTAGAGGATCAGACTGTTGCGGTGCCTCTTTCTCTCCAATCCAACCACGGCCAAACTTTGTCCCAGGAGGGAGAACACGCTCAATTCGTTTAGCAGCGATTTCCCAGGCAGTAGGACCAAGTTTTGCAGCAAATCGTGCCAAGCTCCTTGCATAAGCATGCTCCGTGTAAAGGCCGACCTAATTTTAACAGTCAGAACATCAACTTAAGAAATTAATATATTTGCATATTATGACATGGTAGCCACAATGTAAAAGTTTATCAGAAGCTATGGAAGAAATTAAGGAGAGTGAACAGCTACTAGTCTACTGATAATCTTCTGATACAGACAATTACCATGAATAGAGTTATTTCTTAGTAAGATATGAATGTTGGATAGGATAATCGTTGACCATGAAACAATGGCCAATTGAAATTTTCATGCTGCAATCTAACTTAATACTTACAGGAATAAGCTGCTTTCTCTCTCCATCAAATGTCGTTAACACTGATGGCGCCATTAGGGAGTTGACGACCTCATGTAGGGTATATGTACTGCGACGATTTTCATCCATAACAAAGGACTTCTTTAGATATTTCAATGAACCACTTTTATAGGCAGAACCTACAAAAAGATTCCAAAAGAACAATTGTGATATATTTCACAAATGGTCATATTTTTATCTAAATTTATTATAAAACACTACAACACAATTTAAAAACCTGAATTGTCTTCGTGCCTTTCAAGCTTATGCTCATCGGTGAAACTATGAGGTTCAGTATTGCGAAGAGCATAAGGTTTTGTAGGCAAGTTGGCTAACTTGGTTAATCCAGTATGAAATAAATTGTTCGACGAGTTGGTTGATTGATGATTGTCTCCTGCATTAGCAAGTGTCGCATTGGAAGAGACATTGGTGCAAACACTGTCAACAGCAGGCCGACCTAATTTCTTGAAGATATTTTTAGTCGGTGGCCTGCCTCTCCTCGCTGGCTTTGGTTCTTCATCATTATCATCACTTTCTTGTCTTAGATTGTCAAAGTTCTTTTTTGCAAGCTCTTGTATTGCTCGAGCCTGTACAGACAAAATACTCATCAACATAAAAGTAACAAAGTGCATATATCACTACCAGAAAGTTAATGGAAACAAACAATGATAGAAACAGCTGACACCTGTCTGTAGTAAATTGTGTCTGATGCATTGTATTGCATTGCATTTGAGCTGATTAAAAAGACATCTTTCTGCAAAAAAACATGAAACCAATATGTTTTCAGACAAATGGACCGTCACCTCTGATGTGCTAATAAAAGGAATAACTTACGAAAGGCTTATTCATCACAATAGATATCATGAAGCAAAGAGGCAAAAAAATGAGGAAACGAGGTAGAATATGCTAAAACAGCAGTGCACAAGAAGAGTTCCACGGATGGATGATAGCATAACATTTATAGTGGGAGAAATCTCTGATCTGGAAAAGCTTCACTTAAATAATTTTCTATGATTCCTGTTTATTACTAACACATCAATTCCAATTCAAGTTCAGAAAACAAAGGTGAAGTACAACATGGCAAAATTGCAGTGCAGTAGTAGATGAAACAAGTTCCAAGAAATATTTAACTACAATTTTAAAGCACAAGGGAAAAGGTCATTAACAGCATCTTACTATATCCAAGCTAAACACACAAGGATGTACCAACTCCTGGAATACCAAATTTACCATTATGAAACAGGTTATTAAACAGATACTACAGGGCGCATATAGTCGATCAGTTCTAGAATAATTTTATCAATATCACTATCTAGTTAGATAATATGATATCCAGAACTTCATTTCCACCCATGTTAACTGTTCCATTGGTTCTTCTCTTATTACTCAAAAAATATATTTTATATATTCTTGTTCTTTTTTACTTTTTTTTATATATTCTTACATGTTCTGCTGATCTTAAAAACCTCAGCTTCTAAAATTTCCTCGATGATGTAAGATGTGAATCAAATCTAATTAGACTCATCAATTAACACCATAATGTCGCAAATAGCATATGTTGAGGTTAATCTTGAATATGATGTGTTAGCTTGTCCTAACATAAAATGATATTAACTTAGATTTTGTTAAATTTCAAATAGTTAAAATAACTATAGGAAAATCATTTATTAAATTTCAAGTAGTTATAATCCTAGTGAAATCATTATCTTATATTTTTTTATCTCATCAATATAATTACTAGAAAGTCCTTTTCTATCTCAAATTCCACCATAATAATTGTCTAACGACTCTATCACAAGTTTTTTCTAAGTAGATAAAAATATATGCAAATCCTTCTATCTCTATATTTCTTCATCAGTTATCTTATTAAATAAATAATATCTATGATTCATTATCTAAATATGAAATCAATTAAATTCTCAGAAATATTCATCGAATCTCTTATTCTTCTTCCGATCACTCTTTTTATGGTATGACTTATCAAACATTCTCACAATTAGAACCAAGTTTTAAAATCTCAACTCATGCTATCATTTTGATCTTTGAGAAGAACAATAGGATTTACGTACCAAATTGTGTCATATTGGTACAATTTTAGTTTTGAATTATTAATGATAACATGATTAATTTTATTTAGTATGACTTGATCCCTTAGATGACTAAATTTGGGGATCAAATAATTTCAGTTGGAGGACATTAGATATCAAATTTTTATTCTATTTAATTGCTTGCCATAATTTATTTAAAATTTTTTATGACCAATTACATTGAACTAAACCAACTTATTGACTTTTGGGGATCTAGTGTCTAATTAAGTTTTTGGAACTTCATTAGGTTGGCACAGATATTACAATCATGCAGGTCCAAACCAGGCTCGATTTGGACTTATAATGAGTAGATTAAAGTTAACCCAAATTCGTACCTAGGGTAGGCCATGTTAATTGAATAAATGGGCAAGTTAATTTTCAAAGGAGTAGAAAAACCTTTTTCTTCTCTTTCACTCCCCACTCGGCCCATACTCACACCCTGCCTCCGCATTGTCCCTAGTGATCATAGTGCCACTTCACTCCCACAATCGCCAAGTGTTGCTCCACCCCACTATCCTTTTGAGAGTCACCCAACCTCCTTTGCTCTTGTGCAAGCCATCAAACCGTTCATTACCTTGTGCAAAAGCTACTTGCGCCACAACCCTGTCTTCGCGTGCCCAAGACACCATCACCTATAACACGTGTGTGGAGCATCGTCTAACTCTTGTGCACATCAGTGCTGCTGGTTAACCTTATATGCACATGGAGCACTGCCTGATACCCACCATCCGTTGGTAATGCATGTTTCCCACCTACAATTGTCATTGCATCTCCTCCTCTCCTAGTGATCTCATGTCAAAGACTCAACCAAATAGTTTAGTGGTGTCAGGTTGTTCAACATGTCGATCAGTTAGTCAACAGAATGTTTCACTAAGTGTCAGCCAATATAGAACGGAACCTTAACCATTATAAGAACAATAATATATATCACTTTTATAGCTATAAATAGGTACTAAAAAACTTTTCTTACATTCTTTAAGCGTCTTGTTAATTTTCAAAATTTTACTAAATAACTTATTTAATTAAATTATACCTTGACCACCTAAGTTCTACCAAAATTCAATATTAATATCATTAGGACACACACATTTATCTACTTTAGTTTTGTTTAAAGCTTTCTTAATCTCACTTGATCTTTAATATTATCGAGAAATCTATAATTATTAAACTTATCATACTTTTCAATTTCTAAAATCAAATTATCTATATAATGTTCATTAAAAGCAATGACAGTACCATGAGACAACGAGGGGAACAACAAATGTTGGGAGGAAGAAATCTTCCTAGCAGTCTCAAAGGTCACTGAAAGCCTAGCTAAAAGGGATGAAATTGGAGCCATCCAATCCATCCATGTATCTTGGCTTTCGAAGATCCTGTATAACATATCGTAGGGGATGGACATATCAGTTAAGCCCTCTATGCTTCAAAATCACATTAACCCAACAATATATCACAATGATATCAATACCACCATTACTATAATGATTGGATACTTCACTTTGTCAATAACAATAGCAACAATACAAGTTTTGTTTGCAAACAATTTGGGGTTCTATCTTATCTGTCATTCAATTTTATACAAGCCTATATCACTAGTAATATTTAAGTCTTTTAAATCACCAGAATTTTATTTGGTATTCCCTACACACCTTGAACTGTGATGGATTCAAGTGTCTTGTCTTTAAAAATATCCAAACAATATCAACTTATTTCTCTGATTCATGTAGTGGGGCAACACCCACAGCTCCATACTAGATTTTTTTTTTTGAAACGTTTATCCAAATAAACCCACAATTTATCCTCAGCATTTTGACCTCTATTATACTGACTTTTAATTATAGTTCCTCCTTATGAAAGACTTTGACCAAAAAAATATGATTGATTGTATCACATTCTACAAAAAATTATTTCTAGCCAAGGAACACAAGATGATGACACAAAATGTGAGAAGTTCCTTGATACTTTTTCCTAATAATATGATAGTTTCACAATATCTCCTTGATGAATAATATACCTAAAACTTAGTATCAAGATTTCATATTCAATCTAATATAACAATTCTCACTTTTTTTTCTTACTATTGTAACTATCTCATGCATTCAACTTTTAGTTCTGATTTTCCTCAAAAGCTTTGATGACTAATTTACTTGGATGGAAAGAGAGATCAGGAGGAGGTTAGAAGAGAAGTCACAAAATTGCAAATTATACACACACATATATATCGGGCCCCTAATATTAGAAAATGCTCAAATCGGGCCCCTATTATCATCTTTCAAAAATGATCAAATCACCCCCCCCCCCCCCCCCCCCCCCCCCCCCCCATTGGAACTTTCTTTGTTAAAAAAAAAGAGTGTTTTGTTAATTTGAGTCAATCAATTGTATGATATTATCCACTTTGAACCTAAGCCCTCATGGTTTTATTTTTAGGCTTTCCCCAAAAAGTCTTATGCAAATGGAGATATCTTCCATCTTATAAACCCATGATTTTCTCCTTGTATTTCCAATATGGGACTTTAATTGTATTCCCAATAGGATGAAGATTTCATCATAACAATAAACAAGCTATTAACTTAGTGAGGGGCAAACACACTTGAAAACTATGTCACTGAGATTGTAAAATTAAAGACATTTGAATGTATCATTCAACAAAATGGGGATGCTAACAAAGAAAACACTAAAAGAATGAATTGATCAAGCGGAAAGGAGTTTCTGAAGTCTTGTTTGATCATCTTGTGCCCATCAGGTGAAAAGAGAATTTTGTGATACAGCCTATCATAAGTATCATAGTGTTGGGCGATTAGAAAACAATAAATATAAAAAAACTAATGTAATAGAGAGAAGAGTTATAAGATCGAAGCAAGCTACCTAACAAGATATATAAAAATAATAATAATGTCTTCCAAGAGATATTAGGTGTAGCTCCAAGCACTCATTATGGGAGAAAATAAATATTGATCGAATATAATGGAGAAGTTCTGAACGATGAGTGGGTTCAATAATTAGATAATTTAAATCAATTAGAATTGAAGAGTAAGAGGTAGAGAGAAACCAAACAATTATATAATTAAATAATTTAAGAAATTTGAACAGTACTAGCTTTACATAGAGTTCAATGAAAAGGCGAGATTCATGTAGCCAAAACACAAATAGTTGGGATTAGCATGGTCTGATGATGACAAGAGCCTTCGAGTTAAGAGGAAACAATGTCATCATTATTTTTATTTTTATTTTTATTCTATAAGTAAATAAAGATTAATAATGTGGCAAAATGTACAGTGTGTAAGTCTTTAATATCTAGTGCTAGATCAAAGAAAATTCCTAAAGACCAAACGAATGCAATTTGCATATGCACTCCGGTAAAAAGGGGTACTCTTTTCTATTTTATTCATCAAGAATATTGAAAAACAAATGTGGACAAGTATCTCTTAAATTCAAATAGTAAAGTAAATATAAGAATACTACCGATTGTACGAATCTAACTATTATGTTATGTCTCTCTCTTATCAATCGGCACTAATGAAAGAAATGGAAATTCCCGTATTTGTCTGATGATAAATACGAAATAAAAACAAAAGAAATAGGGATCCCGTTGGGTATTAGCTCTTGCTCCCTATTTCTTTTTTCACATTAAATAAATTTATCCATTTATTTAACAAATCGGATCCTAGTTCGAGACTGACAACTGCACACTCCTCAAAATCCTCTCAACATCCAATTGTCCCTCTCCAAATCTACTACGATTCCTAGCCATCCATACATGATGTACCGTGGATGCTATGGCTAGGTAAAAAAAAATGTCATCATTATTGTGGCAAAAGGTGAAGCCGTCACCTTAGCAACCCCTCCAAGGTGACCACACACACTCTGTAATGGGATAAATCACGAGAAACTTTTACCCTAACACAACGACCCTTTAGCATGAGGGAGGTCAGGCACCCAACGAGACATTTTGCACCCACTGAAAATTGACCTCAAGATCCATTGCAGCAAACACCCATGTAGGTACCAACTGTGCCAACCCATGGGGGCAAAAAAAATGACATCATTATTGATTTGAAGATAGGTGGGGAAAATGAAATATTTTTTATAGACTATATGCATAAATTCAAACAATATGCTTTCGGAATAAATGGAAACAATTTTCAAAATGTAGTGGCCAAAAGGAAATTAAACCTGCATTAAGAAATTTAAGAGAAATAAAGAAACATCCCAAGAATGAATTGTGGGAAGGTGACTCTGAACTCAGAACCAAGAAAATTCTTGTATCAATTTAGAAGCCCTTCTTAGTACACAGCAGTTTAAAAGAAAAGGCAGTGGAAGAAAGGAAAGAATGTCCAAATTTTCAATTCTCCTTTGCAGTCCTCCTAAAACAGTTCCTTGAAGGCTTATACAATCAAATCCATCAATAGCATATTCTTTGGCCCAATAAAAAAAAAATCATTAACAGTAAACACATCTTATGTCTAGTTTCACCATCATCCCAATACATGATATACCCATGAAAATAAGTGTCTGAAGAAAACCCATTTCAATAAATTTTCTAAAACACCCATAGTCTTTATTTTATGAACCAAATTTATAGGAAACATCATGGTAGAATAGATCCCATCTGACTGAATTTGTGCACAATTTGCAGTATAATTGATCTCAAGTGGAGAGTATAAAGAAAAAAAAAACAGACAAATGAGCGAGTCTTGGATATTGGAATTTTCTGCAGTTCTAGTAAAACACTTTGATCTCACATGAACCACCAAATGCTAAAGTAAAAGCACAATGTAATCTGATTGCACATTAGCTCTCAGTCATTGGATATGCAAAAAAACATACATTGAAGAAACAAACACGAGCTGTTAGTTTTTCCAGAAGGACAACAACTAACTTTTTCCAGTTGCAGCAAATAAACTACAAACCCGAGTACACTTTTAGGGGAATGAATTGAAGTAGAAACATAAGTTTTATGTTAAAGTTTTCTTCGCAGGAGAATTCATGGCCTTTTTAGTGGAAATATCACAGTAGTGTAACTATTGATTGATATTTGTAAAAGAAAAAACATTAGCTACTATCTTCATTTTCAGCATGACAGAAAATGTCTTGACAGGAAAAAGAAACACTAACACAGAAAGCTGCAGACTGACTCAGATGCTACTCAGCAAATGAAAAGAAAACAAGTATGCTAAGACCAAGTTAACAAGGAAGTCAAATAGGAAAGAAAATAAAGGTTCTGTAGCAAATGCACAAAGGACAAAACAATAAAGGATTTCAAAAATATTGTATTTTGATGCTTTCTAGAATTCCAAACAATCCTACTATTAGTTAGTGAATGATTTCTTGCTTAAAATGGAATTGCCAAAGTTGAACATGATAGATAAACATACAAATACAGCAGCTTCTGAGAGCATTTTGGTAGAAAAAAAAAATCAGGTGATAAATAGTCCAGAGAAAAACTCAGACATTCGGCATTCATAATAACTGACCTCAAACTGCTCCAGGTTGGTATAAGCTCCATCCGAAAGCTTCTTTCTGATCGTAGCAAAATCCATGGGGTGTTTGATAATGTCATGATAATCTGGAAGCTGCCACAATGGCCAATCCAGGATATCATTCAATGGCCATGTCCACAAAACAAGATAATCATATTGGAAGACAACGCACCTCCTCAGGATCAACAGGCTCAGCAAAGACACCATAAGTATCTTTCCTGATATGGTTATAACAAACCAATAAATCTAATGACAAGATTCATAAATGAACAGAATACACATTGGCCAAGGTCCAAGAAGAGGAAGAAGGCAGTTCAGGTGAGATTCAAACAAAGAAAACACAGTACTCACTTCTGCAATCTATCCAGGATGAAAACCAACAACTTTTTGTCCGGAAATGGTGTAGTGGGTCCAAAATCTGGAGTTGAGGACACAAACATTCATCACTGGCAAGGCATAAATAATGAAAGCTACGGAATTCTTTTTCTTTGATTTAGCGTTATTACTAAATACACGACGAACGAAATACCTTGTGGAAGATCCGTCACTTTCGATGTAGGATTCTGCCTTTCTGTCTGAAACAAGGGAATTAACCCAGGCCATATAAGAGAAAATGAAATAAAAAAAAGATTGATCAGGAGCTAAAAAGGGTTTGGTAGAGGGAAAAAGATCACCAGGTAAGAGAGAAAAACCCTAAAAGATACAAAAGGAATCTTTTGTTCCATACGAGAAACATGTTACCAAGAGGTTGACCAAGTCAAATCCACCACCACACAGTCCCTCTCCCTCTCAAACGAAAACGAAAAAGAATAAAAAGGAAAATAGAACGGAATCCAAGGATCCCTCGACCGAAGAAATACCCCCACCCGAGAAGCACGCAAACACTAACGAATCGAAGTCGAAACCGTACCGAAACCAAATCAACATCAGATTTGCCCCCAAATACTCCAAATAGAAAAATCTAATGGTTTCCGTCTTGGTGGACCATCAAATTCCCAATTTTGACTCAACAGATCTACAGTCGGATAAAAGCAGGGGAGGGAAAGAATTGAGATCAAAATACCTGGGCACCATTCCCGCTGGCCCCGAGCTTTCTGCTTCTGCTGTCATCGGATTCGGAGGCAGAGACAGCCGAATCAGCAGCGTTAGGGTTATTGTGAAGGCGAAGGACCAGGCGGAGCTTCTTTTCCCGCCTCCCATGGTCCGATTCTTCGTCATCGTCCGCTACAGCCGCGGCTGAGTCACGGAGCCGGGGATCGTCATCGGAGCCAGGATCGCACTGCTGCTGCCGTTGCTGTTGGAGACGGAGGCTGCGGCGCTGGAGGTCCAAGAGAGAGGGTCGCCCCTTCTTCTTCGTCTTCCTTGTCGTTGTGGCCGCTTTTGTGTTGCCCATGCCGCCGGATGCCCCGCTCCTCTCTCTCTCTCCGGTGTTTCCCCTGTTGCTCGGAAGGATATGTCGCACGTGATGGGCGGCCGGGGCATTAGAGAGAGGCACGTGATAGACGCGTGAGAAAGTAGCATCCCGTCTGAGAATTGAGCAGTACTTGGGCTTGGGCTTGGGCTTGGGCTTGGGCTTGGGCTTGAAATTTCCTTTTTATTTTATTTTATCAGTAACGAAATAAATATTCAAGTAATTTCCATATTCTTCACCACCCTTCCTCTTCCTCTTCCTCCGCCTCTCCCGCTAAGGAGCTCGAGCTCGAGCTCGGTTCGTTTTTCTTAAGCTCGAGTTCGGCTCGAGTCGCCTTTGTTCCTCAATGAAATTAAATAGAGCCCTTCTTTTTTAAAGTTAAACTTCCTAAATAGCTCATTTAAAAATTAAACAAGCTCGCGACTCGTTAATTCGTGAATCTTTTAACCACGACTGCATGGTTTGTCGAAGAGGAGGCTCGAGCTCGGCTTGATATGAGCTCGAGTCGCCTGAGGGCTCGTTAGGCTAAGCTTTTTTTCGAGCCGAGACTCGAATAGCTCGTGAGCAGCCTCCCTTCCGATGTGCACAGCGAGGGATTGGCTCAGCTCTTCGAGAAGACCGGCGTTGTCGAGGTCGCTGAGGTAAAAGAAAACGGAGGGCAGTTGATTTTGTTTCCACACTTCGTCTTTGAATTTATATTGCATAGTGAACAACTTATATTTGCCTTAGAGGATCAAACTGGAAAATCTTGGACTATGTTTAGCAGTCAACCACTGTCAATTGTTTTTAGCTTTTTTTTTTTTTTTTCGATAATATGATCGATCATTTTTTATAACAGTTATGTGGCTCCTGAATATATATGCTAATTCCGGGCTTTTAAATGAAAAGAGCGGGTCTATAGTTTTGGTGTCGTTCTGCCTGAAGTAATTGCAGGTGGGCTTGAAGTTGTGAGATCGGCGTTGAACTATACCAAAGAGAGGGGAGATCCTTTTCCGGATCGGATTTTAACCATCTATTACCCATTAACCCTAAATACTTTAAATTTTTTTGGGCCCCTTGGGCCTGAGTTGGAGTGTCTGTGTTCATCCTCATTTATTATACTCATCCATGTCTCCATCATTCAATAAAAATATATTAGAATTAATATCATATGAAAAATAGAATTCAATAAAAATAGAACAAATATCTATAGACCACGAGGGGAGAAGCCAAAAGAAAAGGAAAAAAGATTCTCATTGAATATGAATAATTTTATTAGACCTATACTGATGTTCTTAGGATACCTAAGTTGTTTTGTGTTTTTATCCGAATCTAGATGCGGGTTTTTAATTGAGAGCAAGCAAAGGTTTAAGTCTAGGGGTGTGATGTGCGTAGGGTATACATATGTTTCTTATGCTTTAATTGCACATCTTTCTGTATTTCACGATATTTTCTACGTTCATTGCATCCTTTATCTGTGCATTAGGCATGATTTTCTCTTTTCCTAGTTCGGAGATTTGCTCGTATTTTTATGTATTTGCAGGATGAAAATGGAGCGAAAAGGCTAAACGGAAAAGCGATTGAAGACAAGACTAGATAGGGCGTGCCTCCCAGGCATGGTCGTGCTTCTCCAGAGGCAGAAACCAGCCCCTGGCCGTACCCACCGGGCACGACCGTGTCTTCATTACAGAGGAGCAGCTGCTAGGGGCCGTGCCAAACAAGCACGGTCGTGCCTTCGCTTCAGCTCACAACCAGCGCATGGTCGTGACTCACAAGCACGGTCGTGCCACCTTTTCAGAGCGACGTTTACTTTTGACCACAGGCACGACCGTGCCATGTCTCCAGAGCCTCGTCTACCCTTGGTCATGCCTCACCAAGCACGGTCGTGCCATATTTCCAGAGCTTCACCGTTCCATGGTCGTGCCCCCTAGGCATGGTCGTGCCTATTCCATAGAAGAGCGGCAACACACGACCGTGTCTCTCAAACACGGCCGTGTGACGGAGGCGTGTCTGTCGAAAGTAGGGCATATAAATAGCCCCTTTAAGACCCCTAAGGAAGGGGGAAGACCTTGGGAGAGACCCTAGGAGTGTTTCGAGCCACCGAAGCCACATTTCGGAGCAGGAATCAACGATCCATCCATCCGACCGGGATTACTCCATCGCCTCCTCCCACATCAACGAGGAGAAAGCAACACGGAGAAGAAGACCTTCATCGATAAGTTTTATTTCCTTTTCTTGGATTTAGAATGTATCTTTTGACATCTTCTTCGAGTTGTAATCTCTCCGTTATAGAGTAGTTCTCTAGATTCTAGGATTAGGAGGAATCGAGATGTATGGATGATTAAACTTGTGGATTTGTTATTACCATGTTCAATGATATATATATACATGTTGTTTTATGGATTTGTACCTTGTGAATAATTGATAATATATCTGTGAATGGTATTGAATCTATGAGGGTAAAGATTTATTGTGATTTTGAGGATTCTTAGGATCGTATACCGGGGTGCCTTGTGACAGAAGGTTAACCTTTAACCGGACTTTTCTAGAAAATCTTTAGGCTACAATGAATCATTATGAGGAATATCTAATAGTTATTGGTTGTTAGGGAGAGGTCCTTGAATGGATACCATGTGACAGAGGGTAGGACATTGGTAGTATGCTGGGGTGCCCGAGTGACAGTGGGAGAGTCATAACCAGGCTAATTGGTGTCATCTCAAACTGATAATCATAACACTATAACATTATTGATTTATTCCGAGGAAATCTGACGATGTCTAATTGGATACATTGGTTAGAATCTCTATAAATGTGCATGTATTGAGGAATGGTAAAGGATCCATAGTCAATCAAGCATAATCTCGAGGAATTCGAAATTCTAGGATCGTTTCCACACATCTGTCACAGTTGATTTCTCTCTATTTGAGGTTTTAGGAGCTTGAACACTATCTCTTCCCCACACAAATTCAACATAAGTGATCTCTCCACTCTTATTGTACTAGTTTAGTGATCAATTCCACGGTCCCTGTAGATTCAATATCTTTTATTACTTGACGACATTCTGTATACTTGCGGAACGCCCATCAAGCCACACCCTTAATCTTCTTTCTTTACTCGCTGATTGAGACGTAGCGCCTCAGCCGCTATATGAAGCCCCCTCTTTCCATTTGCATGTTGAGTTCTGTTATGTTCCGGACAAAGTGCTTTTTTATGCCCCTCAGACCTCAGATCATCTTCTTATACTTCAGTTCAGGTCGAGCTCTAATCGCCAAATTCCTATTATCTAATTCTTTTTCTCTTGTTCGGGACCACTCAACTTTGAAACTTTCAGTTCAGTTTGCTTCGAATTCAAACCCTGTCATTTCATTATATCTGGGGACACATATGAAATTGTAACTTAAGGTACGTGCCTTTAGGTCTTGTTTGACATAAAATTCATATTATAATAGAATGGTTTTGAGCCTAAACTGACTACGTTTAAGTAACTAATCGAGATCTTTTCAAAAGAGAAGTTGGATTCCCTTGTGGCTTCCCCTCTTTTTTAGGTCTTAGTCAAAGTACTCAACCCTTGTGACTAATGCAATCCGTAACACATGGCTATGTTCCTGATACTAATGCAATTCATTCCTTCCATCGCCTTACTTTTCTATTAATTTAATATCTATCTGTCTTGCGAAATCAACAAAAAAGAGAACAGTGCATATTCAAGACCAAGCACTCCTACTTGCAGGAGAGCATAGATTGGTGTTAGTTAGGAGTTCAATTGATGATAAACATTCTGGTAACAATCCAAGTCCGCTCCTCTTCTTTAATGGAAGATTCTGTGCAATATCCATGGTGTCTCGTCTCGACCATCTCTGTCTCAAGCTTTTGTCTCGGTTAGCCTGGTCCCGAGTCTCATCTCGACCATCTCTGTTCCAAGCCTCGTCTCTGAGTCTCTTCTCTACCAACCTTATCTTGAGCCTCGTCTCTGAGTCTCTTCTCTACCAGTGTTATCTTGAGCCTCGTCTCTGAGTCTCTTCTCTACCAGCCTTATCTTGAGTCTCGTCTCGACCACCTCTGTCCCGAAACTCATCTCGGCGAGCTTGGTCCCAAGCATCATCTCGACCATCTCTGTCCCGAGTCTCGATAATCTCGGTCTTAACTCTCACCTCTGTCCCGAGACTCATCTCAGCGAGTTTGGTTCCGAGCATCATCTCGTCCATCTCTGTCCTGAGTCTTGACAATCTAGGTCTTAGCTCTCGCCTCTTGTCCCGAGCCTCATCTCAGCCAGCTTGGTCCCGAGTATCGTCTCTGCCAGCTCTATCCCGAGTCTCGACAATCTCGGTCTCAACTCTCATTTCGATCGCCTCTGTCTCAAGCCTCATCTCGACCAACCTAGTCCCGAGTCTTGTCTCATTCATCTCTATCCTGAGCCTCATCTCGGTCAGCTTGGTCCCGAGTCTTGTCTCGGCCACCTTTGTCCTGAGACTCATCTCGGCATGCTTGGCCCTGAGCATCATCTCGGCCATTTCTGTCCCGAGTCTCGACAATCTCGGTCTTAACTCTCGCCTCTGTCCCGAGACTCATCTTGGCGAGCTTGGTCCTGAGCATCGTCTCTGCCATCTCTGTCCTAAGTTTCATCTCGGCCATCTCGGCCAAGCCACCTCAAGTGGCTTCTACCTTTCTTGACTCATGACCGACTTGAGTTCGGGCTAAAGAACTAGTTTAGTCAATCTGACTTACGTCTCCTTCGATTAGACTTATGAGAAGATTCATGGGTTAATACGCCTATGTCAATAAAGTCAAGATCTGGTCCAATTAGCAGCAACACGACAGAGGTAAGACCCGATCTCTTGGTCGACTAACTCAAATTGGTGCCTAACCCCACAACTAACTTGGCTCATCACCTAGCTCTACTCGAGGCCCTGCACTCTAAGCCCGAACTCTACTCACTGACCAAGCTCTCCTCCCAGTGACTGCCCGAGCTCTCCCATCTAACCTAGTTGTTGATCTCCCACTCATCCCCCACTCAGTGTTCCACTAGCTTTACTCCCAAGTGAATCCGGGATCTCCTAGCTAGAGATTAACTCCCCTATCAGCTCAGCCTCTCCGAGTCCGCGCTTCTGCCCAGACCATCGCCAGAACAGTGTACACAATATTTAATGTCTGACAAAAGCTCCACCATCTGCGGGTCTTGCATGACTTCACTATCTTCAGCCGGTGACTCATCCGTAGGTGATCTCAAGCAAGAACATTGGAGAATGCTTCCTACAAGATCTAAATGAAGTGTAATTTTCTTGGAAGAAAATGATTTGTCTATCACTGCAACTACGATGATATCAGCTCAAGACATATACTCTTTAGTAAACGTCATCTGACAAGGAGTCCTTCCTATCATTATTGAAGTGGAGCCTCAACATTTTGTCTCTCTCCAGATCATTAGGATAATTTCTTAAACATTCTTTATTTTATAATTTATTCATCAAATTACTAATCTGTACAGTATTGCTTCATTTAATATTTGTTCACTTGATGTATCTCTAAAAACTCTTAGGTGCTTTCAAAAAAACTTTCTTAGACCAGTGGTATCCATCAGTAATTATCTTTCTCAAGATCCAATCTCGCTACACTCAGACATAGTCATGGAGAGAGCACAAAAACCAATGGATATTACAGGCTGATTCATACTTCGCCCTTGCTATGGAGTTGGACACTCTATTATACTCTCTCCGAATCATCAAGCATGGAACTTCAAGCCCCGAGCTCAATGACTTTGTCTTACGATAGGTCGGAACTTTGAGCTCCGTGCTCGATGATTTTGCCTTACGATAGGCCAGAACTCCGAGCTCCGCGCTCGATGACTTTGCCTTACGACAGGCCAGAACTCCGAGCTCCACGCTCGATGACTTTGCCTTACGATAGGCCAGAACTTCGAGCTCCGTACTCGATGACTTTGCCTTACGACAGGCTGAAACTCTGAGCTCCGTGCTTGATGACTTTTCCTTACGATAGGCTAGAACTCTGAGCTCCGCGCTCGATGACTTTGCCTTATGACAAACCGGAACTCCGAGCTCCGCGCTCGATGACTTTGCCTTACGACAGGCCAGAACTCTGAGCTCCGCGCTCGATGACTTTGCCTTACGACAGGCTAGAACTCCGAGCTCAGCACTCGATGACTTTGTCTTACGATAGGTCAGAACTCCGAGCTCCGCGCTCGATGACTTTGCCTTACAACAGGTTGGAACTCCGAGTTCCATACTCGATGACTTTGCCTTACGACAGGTCGGAACTTCGAGCTGCGAGCTCGATGACTTTGCCTTACGACAGGCCAAAACTCCGAGCCCCGAACTCGATGACTTTACCTTACGACAGACCGGAACTCCGAGCTCTGCTCGATAACTTTGCCTTATAACAGGCCGGAACTCCAAGCTCTGCGCTCGATGACTTTGCCTTACGACAGGCCGGAACTCCGAGCTTCGCGCTTGATGACTTTGCCTTACGACAGGCAGAAACTCCGAGCTCCACGCTCGATGACTTTGCCTTACAACAGGCTGAAACTCCGAGCCTCGAGGTTGATGACTTTGCCTTACGACAGGGCGGAACTCCGAGCTTGTGACTTTGTCTTACGACAAGCCCGGAGCACCGAGCTCCAAGCTCACGATTTTGCCTTATGACACCTCATCAAGGTATCCCGATAACAAATCAGCACAGTCCAGTCAGTCGGACTACGCCTCCTTCAACTAGACTAGTTCAGGGGGCTTATGATTCGGCGAGATAATGACACCTCATCAAGGATAAAATCATAAGACCGGTTCGTTTTAAGATTAAGAAATCTTAAAACCGATTCACCCAAAGAATAAGAAAAATATCTCAAAATATTTATTAAACAAATATTTCAGAATCTTCCTAAAAAACTAGAACGGATATCTTAGAATATTTCTAAACGGATCCTAATATTTCGGAGATCAACTACTATAAAAATGTAACTCATGCCCATGGGTATAAGTACGCACACATATTTACCCTAATTTTTTCAAGTCATTAAACTCCTTCCTCACGTCGAACCCTAACTTGAGCGTCGGAGTGGCTTGCCGGGACCCACCTCCGGCGTCATTCTAACTCTCTTTTTGAGTGCTTTTCAGATCTTCTCATCTCTCTTGGTGATTCTCTTCGAGGAGCATGCACGTCAGTAGTTCTGAACCGGCGTTGGAACCATCCACGACGAATTGGCTGAAACATCAATCAACAAGGGTATTTCCACAGTGGTGCTATAAGTTTCAAATTATTTTAATCGCTATTGGGAACACCTTAAACCAGTTATTTGAACTCAAATTTACCTAATAAATCCACATGAGTTACAATGTGTCCGATCAAAGCTCTATAAGTCTATTAATGAATTTTGACTAAAACCCATTGATGTACTCAGGGGAATTGGATTTCTGAAAAGTTTACATCTAATGGAAGAGATGAATGTGTAGAAGATATTTATGGTGTTCATGCCTAGTTCTGACATCCATAAAGTTAATTTGAATATGTTATATGTATATGTCAATTACCTTGAATCATAAACTTTTAAACACCATCAGAAACCTGGACATATAAAGACTATAGAATCTTGGACACTTCAGAAACTTGTATCACTTGGAATGGATCCTATCAAAGTTCTCTAAGTTCATCAATAATTTTTATCTAGGGTATTTAAATTTTTAAAATTTTTTTAATGAAAATTTGTCAATATGAAATAGCTAAGTTCATCAATGGATTTTGACATTTGATGAAAGAGATAAGTATGGATAGATATGGTGTAAATTGATACAGAACCAATAGGGTATTGAATTTAAATCATCAACACCATAAATATAAAGTTCAGCACCAGAGTGGTGTTGAAACTTAAAAAGTTCAAAACCGAAATAGTGCTAAAATATAATGTTCAACACCACTATGTTAGGGTTTTAAATTACTATATATTTTTCAAGTTTTAAAATTTCAACACCAAGTTGTAAAAAATATTACTAATAAGTTGTAGAAATTTAAACCTCTAAATATATCATATATTTTTTTTCATTTTCTAACCATTTAATATCTCATATAGAAAACTAACCATATTATAAATATAGTCGAATGATTATATTTAGTTTACAAAACTTATCTAAATAGAAATAAAGGGCAAAATCCTAAAATAAACTTTTTTATTGTAAGCATATAAATAAGTAAATTAATCAGAAATATACATGAGAAAATATTGAAGATAATCAATAAAAAAATATCGAGCGAGCTACTATACCGAAATCTTCTTCAAAGAACAGTCAATCTTCAAATTTTGAGTGGCGCCGAAATTTAGATCATTAGGATTTATTTAATTACTTTTCTTGTGGGTATTTTTACTTAAAATTCTAACAGTGTTTTGTTAGGGTATATGTTGCATATAAAATAAGAAAAGGTAAGGTCAACACGGGGCTTAATGTTGCCATCTGAATCAATAAATGAATTTTTAATTAAAATATGACTCAAATGTATTAAGAAATCGTGAATAAAGTAAACGGATGGAGAAGTAGTATAATCGAAATCAAATAAGTCTTTTGAAAATTCTTAAACTTAGGTGCACCATTTGAACAAAACTAGAATCATTTGAGAATTTGCCACAAAAGATTAGTACAATAAAATAAAATAAATCCATAATTGCAAGAAAAATAGCAGAGTATTTAATGATGCGCTACGGTCTACGGTATTGCATTGTAGAAAAAATGAGTTTACAGGAACAATTCAATAATGGCATTTTAAAGTTGACCAACTTCATATCTCATGCAATGGATTGGCAGCAGTGCTTTCACATGGATCATTTTCTTACAGACTTTAGTAAGTTTAAGTAAGCAATCAGGATTATTCACATATATGTGTTCCGATTAAATATTATGGATGATCAAGTCATCAATCAATGAACGATCCAACATGCAGAGGCGGATCTATTAAGGGGTCCGGGGGGGGGGGGGGGGCCATGGCCCTCCCAGGGCCCAGCCCAAGTTTAGATTAAGATTTTAGGGTTAATGGTTAATAGGTTTAGGGTTAATGGATTGTTGATCTATTGGATCCTAAACCAACCCGATAAGGAAACTTATAATGCGGCTGCAAACTGCAAACCTAAGAGAAATCGCGAGTTTGGGTCCCGATCGCGGCATCGCGCCTCCCTTGCGTCTTCTTCCGTTCTTCGTGTCTTCGTCGGGCGCGGCCGCAGCAACAACTTCAGCTTGGATTCGGCGATCTGCAAGGCGGCTGAGGACGCCGGTGAGTGAAGGGTGGATTGGGCAGCGCCGGTAACAGGGTCAATCGGCTGCGGCAGCGGCGTGAAGGGCAGACCGGAAGAGAAGAAGTAAATCGGGTGAGTTTCAACCGAATAGCTTGATCTCTAGGATTTTTCGGACACTATGTAGCGAGATTACTGCATACTACTTCCATTGCTTTATTACCTATAAATTGTTGATAGAATATGAATAAATTAGTTGTTGTATTACTTAGTCTAATGTCCTAGTTTTTAGATTAAGATAATCTACAAGATACCTATCCACTACCCACTAGTTCTAGATTTTACTCTATAACTTATCTAATTCATCAAAGCTTGCTACAATTTCTAGCCATGGTAAAAAACTAAGCCTCTGTGGTTAATTAATTCAACAGCATCTTCACAAATGAATAGTAATGGTGAATTATTTTCTGGACTCTATCTTTTTTACTTTACCACATATTTCTATTATTGATGACACTTATATTTCTATCAAAGAACATGGTTCCTTGCTTAACTCCTCATTGCTCTTGAATAAAGTACTTAATGTTGGAAAGCTTCCCATGAGTTTATTTTTTGCTTGTTCTTGCACAAAACCCTTAATCTTTTAACATGCCCATTGTGTTTTCCCGGTCATATATTTGATGAAGTCTATCACTTAGACGATCACCTCGCCTTTAACGTTCTTACTAATAACAATCTCACCTTACACCAATGGCATTGTTGACTTGGTGATCCTTTTATCTAGATTTGAACAGTTTGTTAATATTCCACCTTTGTTGACCAAAAAAAATGATAATCCCAGTAGCCAACATCTATTGTTGACCAAGCTTTATTGTGAAGTGTGTGAATTTGGTAAGGATCATTGAGTATCGTTTCCTCTTGCAGTCAAGAATTACCTCTTCTCGCTCCATTGCAATACTTATATCTACCTCTTCTCGCTCCATTGCAATACTTATATCTTAGTCTCCATGCCTCCGTGAGCTTCAAATGTTTGTTCTCTGAGCCAACATAGAAAAATTCTTGATGGTCCTTCTAGTGTGTCTCCCTTATTACTTGGTCCCACCCAATCCAACATTTTAAGAAAGGGTCTATCAAATTTGAAGCGCATACAACCATTCTTAATGATGATTTGACATACCTAAATGTTCATTTCCTTGGTAAATTTCTTACAATAGCCCTCTAATGTTAAAAAGGCAAACTATGGCCCCTACTATGAAAGGAAAAACCATTTTCCCTTTGCTATTCAAGATTACTATCAACATACATCTAGAGTCGCATGAAATGGTAGAGATTGTCTCAAAGCCCCAAATATGAGTATATCGTTTTCATTATATAGCCCCCCAAATATGAAATCCTGGATCCGCCCCTTATTCAGTCCATTTAATACTTCACAATATTGAATTGAAAGGTTAAAAAGTCAAGTCTAAGAGAAAAATGTTAATGTCAAAGTCAACTCAAGTTCCTTATTCAAACAGTCATTGATTTTAATTTATAGATTAATTATAAATTAAAATTTACTATATCACGGGCAAGCCATAAAGGGCATTAATTATTGGCTAAAACATTTAAAACGAGTACAATTTTTTTTTGGAAAAAAAATAATTATTGACCAAAACATTTAAAAAGAGTTTTGACTAGATCCAATGGGTGTGATAGGAATGGAACGATAAAAGAATTAAAATTTAAATTTTAAATAAGAAAAATATTTTAAAATAAATTATGTTTCAGATTAAATTAGTTGGAGGAAATCTAGATTGGATTACCAAAATATATATATTAGAGTAGTAATTTTAGTCTGCAGTTAAGTGTATTATGTTAAATTTCATATTTATATTTTTTTTCTGTGACGTATTATTTTTTTAATTATAAAATATTATTATAATATTTCTTTAACAGCGACATAATAAGAAAATAAGGACATTTTATTAATTTTTTTCCCCTACTTTTTTGTCCTCTTTCCGAGTGAATTCGTGTTTCCTGTCTTACGACCGACACGCGATTCCCCACCTGCCCACGTGGCTGTTACACCTACCCCCAAAATAACCTCCTCCATTCTACTCACATTTTTACCTTCACAGTTTGTTGCTTGCCTTCGCCAGCTTGGCCCGGCGGCGTCAACCTACACAACTACAAAGCATCTTTGCTTCTCCTTCCCTCGATAAAATCCCTCCTTGTTCGTTCTCTTCGTCGCCCACCAAATCTGAACCTCCCCGACCATGGCCTCGATCTCCAAGTTCTCCAACGCGGCCCTCGCCTCCTTCTCCGCTCCGTCGCCGCGAGTTGATCCCAAGCTCCCTGTCGGCTTCAGAGTTAGCCCGGTTCTGAGCCGCAGTGCTCCCCTCCGCCTCTCTGTTCGAAGAGATCGAGCCGCTAGAAGTGCTTCGGCGTATGCTCCCTCCTTTTTTTTTGTTATCCTTTTTTTAAAATCTGGGTTGATCTGTTGTTTTTAGTTTTTCTTGGTTAGGATTCCAGTTTTTGTTAGTTTTGTTCCAGCGGGGTGCTTTTCTGGATCTTATGATTGATTTTTCTTCTAGCTTTTGCACGATCTTGCAGCATCCACTGCACTACCAACTTTCATCAATTGCACTTGACATTCAATAGGCCACCCCCTCCCCCCTCTTTTCAATACGTTTTCCCCCTTACTTTTTAAGGTTTAATTTAATCTCTTCCTCTATTTCTACATAGTAATTTAAGACTCTTTGTTTTTACGTATATATATCTACCCAGTGTGAAGTGCTCAAAGCAAGATGGAAATGGTGTCCCATTAAAGAGGACAACGCTCCATGACCTTTATGAGCTTCAAGGACAATCTCCGTGGTATGACAATCTCTGTCGCCCAGTAACAGATTTGCTGCCGCTAATTGCCAGTGGAGTTAGAGGTGTTACCAGCAATCCGACAGTAAGATTTGTTTTTGAAATTTAAGTCAACGCCACTCTCTTTTATTCTATTTGAGCTTACCTTAATTTTCTCTTTGCTGCAGATTTTTCAGAAAGCTATATCTTCATCTAGTGCCTATGATGAGCAGTTCAGGTATTCATCTATGTCAACATTGATCATTTTTGTTTGAAGACAATTAGGTGCTTCTGATATTGCAGGTAGTTGTGAATGATCTATCATGTTTTGGTCACTTCTATTTTATTACCATGATTGGGTTGTCGCTACCCACTAGTATTATTTAACTAGTAATCATCTAACTTCTTATTGCTTGTGTGGATTTTCCCAATTCATCTTTGGCGTTATATTATTATGCTTTTCTAGAATAAAAGCACTTATCACAGTGGTTACTTCTAGAGGGAAAATTCTTTTATTAATTAGAAGCTCATAAAAATACCTCTCAATTACAATAAGCAACCTCAATTATCTGTTAATGGTTCAATTGTTAATTATTTTACACCACTATTTGCTGATGTATCTCCAAGCTTTGTGAATTACCAAGCTAATGTCTCTATACAGGCATCTTGTAGCATCAGAGAAGGACATAAAACGTGTATACTGGGGGCTTGTTGTAAAGGATATTCAAGATGCTTGCAAACTATTTGAACACATTTATGATGAAACAGACGGTGGCGATGGTTATGTTTCTGTTGAAGTCTCGCCCAGGCTCGCAAACGACACTAATGGCACTGTTGAAGCTGCTAAGCGCTTACACAAAGTTGTTGACCGTCAAATGTCTACATCAAGATTCCAGCCACAGCTGAATGTGTTCCTTCAGTTCAACAAGTTATTTCAC